>NC_088335.1:48830000-49136666 GCF_036884655.1 Musa acuminata AAA Group
TCGGGTCGACCATGCTTCCTTCTCCATGATGAGCCCGAGGTCGATGTTTGAGATGGTTCTTGGGATGATCTTTTGTATGTTTCTTTGTGTTTACTTAATATCATTGCTTCTATGGCTATGTATTAGTTAGCCCTTTAGAGAACCTTAGGCATTATCGTCGGTGGCTTCTCTACTAACAACTAAAAGAAGCAAGTTGGCTTGAGGCTCATCCTAAAAGCCAGAATCACAAGGGAGGGACGGGTTTCCTACATGCCTTAGATTTCACTAATGAATAGTGTGATGAAATTGGAGAGAGTTTTATCCTCCTTCTATCTCAACCTAAGCAATATTATTATAGACGACCTCAAGCATATGTTCCCAAGGAAATAAGGCTCGAATTCTTTCACAAGTTGAGTGAAGGAACAAATCAAGAGTGGCTTCAGGCAACTGCACCACTCCCGCGTCGAGCCCCTCAACATCGTTTGGAATGTGCGACACATCAAAGTGTCTGAGGTATCGTACAAAGACATCTAAGCGTGAAAAGCGATGGTGTATCCTATTGGGTTAGAGTTGTCATTGAAGGCTTCCAGTGATGAGAGGCGAAAGTTCATTGAGATTGGTTTTTCCTATATGCTCTGGACAAATGGGGAGCGGCCTGAGGTGGGGTCATCCAAACCTTTCTTTTTGGACTATTGGAACTCTTGACACATCTCATTAGTTCATTTATTATAGTTTGGCCCACAAGGAGTCATCCATTAGTTTTGTCAATTGGATCTTCAATTCGAGTAAGGTCGAGCCCTAATGTAATGGTGCACTGAACTCTATGGTCGGGCAGCGAGGTGCCCCTTCTGCTAGTAGCTCAATGGGTCAGAGATGATCCTACATTATCGATGCTAGAATGGTTGCGGGAACCTCAATGGGTGTGAATGCTAACGGTGGTTGAGACATCAATCGTGGTTGCGATGACGACATAGTTTGTTGAGCTAGTTGGGGCAGGAGTGAGGTGATTGCCTGTATCATGCCCGTGATCACTTGCACTTGGTGTGTGAGGTTCAAGAATACTTTAGCGGGAACAACAAGGTGCCTGACATTCGTCTTCAGAGGTGAGAGTCTTGAGTTATTGAACAAATACCATTAAAGCCTTAGCATTTAAGCGAAGGTGGACGCATCCACCTACGGAAAAGAGGGCAACTGCTTGCCTTGTCGAAAGGTGCTATGGGTTAAGGGTAGAGCTTCTTCACTAGAGTGCTCATTGAGAGGATTCATAGACGAATGTTCCTGCAACATTCAAGGCCCTCCTTCTAGTGCAAAAAATGTTGAGGTGAAGTACCATCAATAGTGGAGTCAGTCCAGCTTGACCTGACTCGAATGCGTAAGGATGTTCGAGGAACCCTCGTGGTGGCCTTAGTGCAGTTGAGGCGGCTTCGAGGTGGTCTTCACGTAACTCTAACATATCTGAGATGGTCTTGAGGTCAACTCGAGGTGAATCTAGCTTCTCGATGGATTCTTATACAAAGGCCAACGATGGAAGGAGTTTTTCAACCCAACCCCTTCAACGCTCAAGTTAGTTCGAAAGCCCACCCCCCCCCCCCCCCCCCCCTCCCTTTCTTGACATTTTGTCTATTGGAGCGACAAAGAGGGGGACAAGCCTAAACGATATCCCGTGGATTATTGTCCATGAGGGCCGATAGGCTATAACCACCCCCACATTATCGTCCAATGGAGGGTGATTCGGTTCTTTTCTTTTCGTGTCAGTACTAATAGAGTGATTCATTAGTCGACGAAGATTGACTATCAAAATATTCCATATCAATGATATAATTAAGTACTAGTAGATGCAAGTTAGTGGATGGATTAGTTCGAGTTGATCTTTTTAATACCAAGATGAGATTTGGTTCTAAACCAGAGAATGCTGATGATGCCAAGACACTGGGCTGCACCTGATTCAGCCTGGTCTTCTTTTGATGTGTTCTTTGCGATCCGTGTGATCCATCCCACGGAGTCCCCAGAGCAGATTCGTATACAAATTATTCCGACAGGCAGAGCGAGCCTGCAATTCCGAGTCCAAAAAGAAAGCGTAAATTATCTCATAACAAATCCGTATTGCGTAAGACTGGAACTTATTTTGACAGGTGAGAGAGAGCCCATATTGCCTTTTGTGTTCCGACAACACAAATTTCATACTGAAAGGGAGCTATTGGAAACGGGAGAGTATCTCATTAGGAACAAGTGCACTAATACTGCCATCCATAGAACTAACTCTGTACACTGACTAATACTGCTGAGTCGACCAATTCACATAGGTCTAAATAATCGCTGCTAAACATAGAATGCGTGAGACACTTGATGTCAAGAAATCTGAACATAAAGTAGTGCAGTAGTAGTACCGAGCTTATTGAAAGCAAGTGCGAGAGAATCTCCCTCTGGTAGAGGCATGACCCTCTGGACAACAAAAAAAAAAGAGGCTAAATGACAGATACATACGTCTGATTCATTCCGAGCACAAACAGAGAAAGGATGCCAATACGATCAATATAGTTCGCCTTCTTTGTGAGTGTAGATGACGCATTCTGATCTCGGATAGGAGACACAGGTCAGGATATAACCCTTCGACATCTGTGTTTCATCGAGGAAGGATCCATCCGACTGATCGACATTGCCCGACACCAATTGACCAGCACACGTCGAACATGCTCCAGCTCGGCATGAGTATGGCAGCTCCACTCCTGCATCCTCGGCTGCATCCAGAATGTAGCTATCATCTGGAGCGTCGATCTCATGTTCCTTCCCCTCCGGGTCGATGAGTTTCACCTTGTAGAATGCCATAGCACATGCCCTGAAGCGGTTGGATGCCCTCAACGATGATGCTTTTGAGATACGCTTCATGGAGCTCAGTGAGGATGGGCTTTTGATCAGCAAAGAGTTGCACTGGCATTTGGTGTTGCCTCTCAGCATGCATACGGGTGGAACAGTAACAGTTGACATTATGCCTGCTGGAGATTTCCCTCCAAAAAAAAAAAAAAGGTTGTCTCAAAATTCACCATTAAAAACCATTCAAATCAATCTTATGACTCAAGAAATGGCCCTCTGATGCAGACTGACTATAAAGATTTAAAGATGATAAATAAATGTGTTGAACAACAAACACTTAAGAAGTAGACCCAAGGAATTCCAGTCTAATAGTTAAGTTATAAGGGCATCTAGAATTAGATCAAGGAACTTTCTGCATGTCCGACGATAAATCATCCATGTCATGGGCAGGCTAGAGTGGGAACCATCACAGAAATACACACAACTCCGTTTAATTATTTACTGATTCTAGTTTAACCTAACATTCGACCCACAATAGTAGCAATATCTCCATCTTTCTAACCTTTCTCTACTCTCCGAGTTCACCTTCAATTTTGAATGATTGTTTAACCTTTTTATTTAATTTACAAGTGTTGGTGCACTATGCTACCAACGCTAGACATGCAACCGATGATCTTATAGTGTCTCCAACAAGTTCATGGCTGGATATTAAATGTACAAGGAAGAAAATAAGAAGCAAGTACATCCTAACTGATATCGACAGTTGAGATCAGCTATGTAAATAAAGAGACAAACATTGGACATTGTCCATCAAGAAGACAAATGTTTCTGGATTGTGATGATAATCTATGTATGACTTTAATGGTCAAATGGTAATGTTGGCTACTGATGCAAATTCTATAAAAATCTAAAATATCATCAGCTTAGTTATCGTGCAAGATAATTATGCATCACAAAAGAACCAGAATGCAGTTTTGTGCCACACAGACGACAATATTGTTGTCACCGTAGCCAGTAATTATGATCTAGCAATGGATGACGGTAGGAAATTAACATATATACATGACCTCAATCGCCTAGATCTTTTGTGTTAATCATGGAAGCCTTGTGTAAGATGAAATAGGGAAGAACTTACCAAGCCAACACCACTAGAATCAAGAAAAGCACAAACCAGCACTACGAAAACAAGATTCCTAAGCTCGATTCCATGTCAGTTCCCAAGTTAAAGTAGTATGATATATGTTTACCTAATCTTTCACATATGTTTCCAAGTTAAAGCAAAAGTTATCACAACAACGTTATAACAAACGGATCGTTTATAGAAGGCTAAAGAAGTTACTAAAAATCTGCAACAGATCAGTAGGCAATCTTTGTTTTCCATCATTAATCAAAACTCAATAGAATAACTAAGTCAACCAGGAAAAGAGCGAGAGCGATGCCCATACTTTCAGAATCTAACTCCAATCTCAAAACAATATAATGAGATGTCTTCAAAATGATAGATTTCGACTTATGATGAATTAAGCTGCACAAGGTCTTTCAAAATGATAATTTGTGATACAACTCTCAGGATCACCAGACTATTATTAACTTGTTTACAGTGTCTAAATTCTAAAATGATTACAGTGGAAAGCATATCATATAATAAAGCAAACATCCGGTTCCAACATATCAACAGAAATGAAACGTGAAAAAGGAATAAAAGCAACCATATTTCCAGGAAAAATAAGATAAAATTCAACACATACACGAAATGAAAAAGAGCATATGACAGGGATTGACGTAAACGTCATAGATCCCGGCTCGAGGGTAAAAACTGCAAAAAGATCGAAGTATAGAACGAAAGAAATCGATCGATAGGCCACAAAAAAAATCGGGTGAACATGATCATCATAGAAAACAAATGCTCCTAACATCATCAACTCCATATCGGAACCCACAGAAACAATTATTTTTTACCTGACGACGCAGTGGAAGCGATCGAAGATCGAGAAGACTCTGGCACGTATTAGAGGAGAAAGGGGGCGGCGGAGCAAACCAGGTGAGAGCGTCCCTTCCCGACGTGAAAGGTGGCGATGGGGCTTATTTATAGGGTTAATGATGTCCGGGACGGGCCAAGCCGGGCCGGGCCGGGCCGGGCCCGGCTCGTGGAGAGCGAGGCAGGACTGGACCATGGGTGAGGATCCTCTCCAAGTAGAGGTATCCGACTTTACCCCGGATCCACGCACTTTAGATGGTGCCCGCATCAACAGACGGTCGAGATGTGGCAATTGGAAGGCTGAATTATAAGTCACAATTGAAGCGGATCGGCTGTGGATAGGGCGGGTGGCCGAAGCGGTGACAGTGGACTTCAGCGCTGGTCCTATGTTTCACCCACGCGTTTGTCTTGACTCGAATATCCCACCTGCCTCGTGATTTAACATCAAGCGGGACACGCCACTGCTGACAATGACGGATCAGGTAGAAACGGCGGGTGAATCATATAGCCGGTAGAAACAATTATCTTTGTCGGCTCTTAGTTTCTGGTGGCCGGCCTTTTGACTCCTCAAGAGGCGAAATGCGATCTTATATGTTAACGACAAAGACTCTTCGATTGAGTTCCGGCTAGTGGATCGCTGCACAGGGAGCGACTCTTCGGTGGTGGGTAAGGGCAGGGTCACCGTCGAGATGGGTGTGGCCCCTGCGGACGGGGCCGCCACTTGCGTGCGTCAATTGGTTTTGTCGATTCCAGCCATCGCTCACTCCGGGTTGCGCGCCGGTAGCTTTTGAACTCCTCGTAGAAGAGAGGAAGAGACAAATATATTTGATGGTAAAATCTGTAGATAAATGTCTTGTTGAGTCGAGACACAAAATGATTATGCTCAATTGTACTACCAAACTCTTCGACTTAATACTATGTTGATTTAAAGCTTCGAAGTTATGAGTATCTTTGGTACTATATGGCAGTGGATTCCAAATACGAGAAGTATAGCCGATTGGAACTCAACAGCGCGAGCGAACGAGGCTTCTCTGCCATGGAGAAGGAGATGAGCATAGAGGAATTTAGTATGCCTCGCATGACATATACGATCAAGCGGGCAACAACGAATATTACAAGATCAAAACAATCACCTTAATCGATCTTCAATCGTTGCTGGCATAATGGTAATGAGGATGCATGCTTTTCTTCTGCAGACCGAGAGCTCTTCGGACGAAGGAAAAAAAGAAGAAAAACAGTGGCTCAAGCACGATCTAAACTCGGAGGTTTTGGCACGAGAAACGAGTGTGTGGTTTCAAAGACCAACACTCGATCAAGAAGAAAGAATGATTCGGGAAGCATATCCAACCATGGAAATCCGTGGAAGAAGGATGAGACGATCGGTCTCAGTTTCCAACTTGCAGGCACGTATTTGGCGGCCGACGACAGTCGTCGACCAGCGCCTTGCGGGCGGATGCCAAGGCCTCCGGCATGAATCTCTCGAACGCGCAGCGATCCGCCCAATCCTTCAACGAGCTCTCTTGCCCCCACGTCTCCGGTATGCAAACACGGCCCGCCATCTCCACCCTGTGCCGCCTCAGCCTCTCCCGTCCACAGTCCTCGAGTCTCTTCCTCGCCTTCTTCGAGGCTGCCGGTCGAGGTCCACCGCTGCCGTCGTCCGCCGGTGATGTCGAGGCGGGATTGACGGGCTGGTCTATCGGAGAATCCATCATTAAGCCTTGAAGAGCCGGTCGAGTCCGGGGCTCGGAGGAGGAGCACGCGTCGGCATCGCAGCTCCTCTGGGGCATGTCCTTCCCTCTCGCTTCTTCCATCGAATGGTGCTACTGCTGCTCGTGAGGAGGAGGATCATGTGGAAGAGGTTTTAGAAGGTGGGGTGGCGAACAAAGAGAGAGAGGGGATGCGTGGGGGAGAGGAGGGCACGTCGGAGCCAAGGGTTTCATGTGGTGCGCGGAGTAGCAACGTGGTCGGTTCGACGCTTTTGTGGAAGCTCCAGAAAGCAGAATCCGATTCCGTGGGCGCTGCTGCTCCAATGGTTTGCCTCCGGTGAACCAATTATTTTGGGGAAAAATAATAATAATAATAATAATATCATATAATTCTAAGTGGTCAGCACGTCACCCATATAATATCATATAATAATAGCATCATAACATCGAATTGATGAGTTATATAGGAAAAATTCTGCATATTTATAGACTTTCTTCTGCAAGCAGTGGCTACCATAACATTCCTTTGAATCGAGAAGGTGGGTAAAGAATACATCCGAACACCAGAAGATGTAGGGGAAGCATCCTAGCTACGGTTCGTCTCTGGAACAACATAAATATTTCTGTGGCATCAATAAATGAGAAGAGATGGAAGAAGTAGTAGAACTGACCAAGTGCACAAGATCCCTTCCATGGTTCATTTGAATGCATATTTAAGTACGCCTGGGACATGAATGCGATAGAAGTAGTCCTCCCAATCGACGTGCTTGGGATCAAAATCGAACATCCAGGCCTCAGCGTCGTCCTTCTTCATTGCCATCCTCAACCTCTCCATGTTTAGGTCATCAAAGCTTCGAACAAGATAATAATAATCTTTACCCAAGAAAAATAATCTTGTGTGACCTGTCGAAAAAGGAAAAGACAAAAGAACATACTATCCTCTGAAGAAGGCATAGGGTTCGTAAAGGTCCACGAGATGCATCACGAACTTGTACTTCCGGTTGAGTTCATTGTATCCGCGAGCAAATCGTCCACAGGAGAGCAGATTGATGAGGTGCAATACCTAGCAAGAACAGACGCAACCATGCATTAGCTATGCGTCGAAATGCGTGGCTGTGGCAGAGCTATCTCATGCTTACTGACCCCCAGTGGCAGCTTGTGTCTCAGGGTCATGTAGATACGGAATCTGGTCATGTTTCTGATGACAGGAAGCCTTCTTGTCTTGATGATTCTTCCGTCCTTCCCCACGCGAGGGTTCTCGAGGAAGTAACGATAAACACTCTGCTCCAGAATGGAGTACGTCATTGGATTTCTCACCGAGGAGCTCATGTGGTAGATGAACTCCGACCGCTGATTCGAGTGAGCCGCCATGGTCACCATCATCGCGTTCACCACCATGTCCGCGGGTACCTGCGTTACGACCAACCTCAGCATGCATCCACTTCCAAGCGAGAGCTTGATCTGATCATGAAGACAGAACGAACCACATCCCCGACGATGTCGAGATCTCCAAACAAGCATCCGATCTTCTCCTTCACGTACCCCATGATCAGGCTGTCGATCGTCCTGCACCACGAGCAAACTGAGTCTATCTCTCGACTCACAGAATCTGGAATGACAGTGGTTCCGCTGGTTCAAGTTTCATCACCTCGTTCCTTCGATCCAACCAGGAAGTGGGTCTCTGTGGACGCTCGTGATGATCGTCGGGCGCAAGATTACCAGAGGCAGATCTCCTCGTAAGTGTCCGAGCAGCATTTCACCCATTGCTTTGGTGCAAACGTAGGTGTTTGGCCAGCCAAAATACCTAGCTCTTTAGGATGCACAAGATGTTGAAGGAAGAGAAGTCAGCATGCATGAGATCCAAATGAGTATACAACTTGATGGTTCGGATGAATCCACCTCTTCATCCCCAGTCGCTTCATGGCTAGCTTTTCGACCTCTTCGGTCGCATACTCTGCACGGAGCTCCCTCTTCTTCTTGTCCACCAACCTTAGTTCTGCTTCGATGTCCAAGTAGGAGCCCCCCTTGAGAGTCTCTCCCATGAGAAACTTCTTCTCCAAGATCAGCCCACTCTGCTCGCCAGCTACATAAGCTGGCCACGAGAAGAAGAAGAAGAAGAAGAGATCGGAATCAGCTTATCAGAACGCTATATAGAATCAACTCGAAATGCAACGTACCAGTAGAAACATGGAGGAGCATTTCCAGTCTCACGCATCGCCTCGCAAACTCCAAGATGTGCTTAGCTCCGAGAGCATTGATGCCCAAAGACACATCGTATCTGCAAGTGATCAAGTAAAAAATGGTAAATCAAGGTCACTGCTAAAAGTTGCATCATCGAGGATGACATATGATGCACCTGTCGTCGAAGCTGGTGGTCGCTGCTACATTGACGACGATCCCCACTTCCTTCCACAACTTCTCTCTGAGATTGGAGTCTTGGATACCTAAATCTTCCCGGACGATGTCTCCAGCCACGGGGAACACCTTGCTTGCGACAAATGGATGGAATCCATCGCCATGTTTGTCTCTTAGAACCTTGAACAGGTCCTTTCCTAGTATCTGGAATGAAAAGATTTTGAATTTGACTATTTCTTAGATGTTTATTAGATGTAAGAAGACTCAAATCGGACTAGACTTTGACTTGATATGAATCTGAAGTCAAATACAAAATATGATCCAAATAGAAGAATAAACATATATATATATACATATATATATATACATATATGTCTGAATTAAATATAAAATAAAGATTTTATAAATCTCAAAGCTATTAAGAGGAGGATTTTAATACATAATGGAACTCTAACATGGAAATTAAAATAGAGAAGATTTTGCAGTTATAATTTAAACATAGAAAATTAGAATAATGAATGTACGCATCGTATATTGATAAACCAAAATTGAGATAAATGCCAATTACTTGCAGAAAAATGACTGCAAACTTTGGTTAAAAGAAAAAGAGAAGCTTATTGAGGAAAATATATTGGAAATTGATGCCATTTATACTGCTATGTACATATAGAACCCACCAATTCAAGTTTGCACAAAATATTCCAGGATTCTGAAGTTTTAATTCAATGGACTTTTAGTGCTTCTGTAAACACGATTTCTTGAATGTATATATCATTGCAAGATCAGAAACTTAACATATTCTTTTCTGAAATATTAGAAACTATTCCTGAGTGTGTTAATGTTATGAACAATATATGAAGCTTTATTTATAAAGAAAAGATGTCTTCTTGTTTTTTTTTTTTTTGTATTGTAAGTGTAAACATGATATTTCAAATTTTAGCAGGATACGACCGTATACGACTGTATACGAATACGAGTATCAATGCCTTATTGTCTTGGCTTTGCATTGTAAGGGGAACTATCAATGCCTACACATACGACCGTACACGAATACGAGTCATATACCAGTCCTTAGTTACACAACTTAAACCTACCCGACCGTGTCTCCGCAGCGCGACTTGTGGAGCCCACGGGTGGTGAGGGCATAATGTTTGCATCTGTGGGCTCCACAGAACGTGTTCATGAGGCAGCCACCTAATATGGTCAAGTTTTGGGCCTACAGTTTTGGGACGGCGACATTTCCTATCCCTCCCAAATAATGTCGTCAACTAATGTTGGATCACATCAGTCTTCCCCTCGTTAATATTTGTACCATAAACGTTGCACCACTCTCTCTCTCTCTCTCTCTCTCTCTCTCTCTATATATATATATATATATATATATGAGGTTTGGATATAAATTAGATATATACGACTGGTTATATGAAAAACTCCTCTATAATATACATTAAATTTGTCAAGCAACTTTATCGAGGAGGAGGAGAGATAAAATTCAAAGTAGTGTTGGCAAGTTGGAGGAGTGAGAGCACCTCAGTTTGCACACGCTGGTTGGCAGATGCGGCATCGGCGGCTCTGACGAGGAGGAAGAGCCTCTTAACCTCCGGTTGAACCCTCAGCACCTTCTCCACGAATACTTCCATCCCAAACCAACAAGAAGACAAAGCAGAAAACACAGAAAGGTCAGTAAACATTGTAAAGCACAGTCTGTGTCAGTGTTTGTCTGAGACGAGTACTTTTTGCCAAGAAGCCAGTGGATCCAGTGATCAGAATGCTCTTGTCCTTCAAGAACTCCACTATTCTGCTGCTCTCCATGTCACAGCTCTTATCCTCAGATAGAGAGAGAGAGAGAGAGAGAGAGAGAGAGGATAGATTAGGTCACCTGAGGCAAAGTTTGGCATATAAATAGCTGAAGAGACAAGCAGAGGTAGAGTACACGAAAGACTGGGAGTGGTTTAGATACGACGTAAGGGATCAGCCGACGAAGCTGGTGAGTGACCCCAACGACAAGAGGCATTGAATTGGACGCGAGACGAGTTACTCGTGTACCCCAACACTGTACGGGTGCTGTGCGACCGTTCACATGCATGCTTCGTCCTTCCTCACTGTTCCTTCATGCACCTCCAGCTCCAGTTAAACCCTTCCTTCTTTCCGACTCATCTCTTTGGCTCATGACAGACTTCAAAGGGTAACCATTATAATAGCATCATTCCCAGTCGCAAAACGACAGTCTTAATGCATAACATTTAGAGATAACAATGGTCCGGCGTGGTTAAATTGGATCATGACTGATATATTTTCCTAAGCTGGTCGGGTTTCGAAGTCCCATACATACAAATGATCACCTATCAAGATATTATGAGGTGGAGCCCGATACCGAGTCGGCAACGACCTACCACGATTTATACCTCTCTTTAAATTTTGTACGCCTTGGTTGGCAATCTTATAGATTTCACATTAGTTCATAAGGAATATTTATGGATGCACAGTTATCACAACTCCAAACCTCGGTTTTAGCAACCAAAGCTCCTATCAATCGAATACCAATCAACTCTTTCAAAGTTGGAGATCTCACCAACACAAAAAGAGATGATAAGGAGCCAAATGTAGCATAGTCTTTACAAAAATTTCACCTCTTGACATCAGTTTGCAGGTCTTTGGCTTGCTCATGAAGGTTTGAGTTCCTTCACCTACACATATTTATAGAATGACAGCAACAGCTGACTTTCCAGATAAACTGCATGAACAGGCGTGCGGCTGGCTCAGATCAGCGATATGCTTTGGATTACAAGAAAAGAGAAGTTTAGGTTATCATCTCCAACTCACTTTCACCAAACAAGATTTGCCTACCCATCAATCAAATCCATGTGTAACTCGGTTTCTTCTCGATCCCAGCATTGACTTCATCAAACAAACATCTCTTTCCCCATTAATGACAAAGTGGTGATCGAGCATCGGTCCAAGCAGGAAGGAGCTTCCCTGCAGACACCTGTAAACCAGCAGCAAGTGATAGGTGCCAAGTGTGGAAAGATTAAATAAACATTAGATTAAGTGTTTGATTAGTACAAGGAGTTCTGATGGAATTACGTTTGGCTATGGTCTTTGCTTTTATGGCTTATGGTTCGTTAATTATGAGAGGTCGGCAGTGATGAATCAAAACTTCCTAGTGTTTGGTGTCTCTACTATTCCCTCTTCTCTATCAATTGATACATCTGTCAACTGATAAAGCGGCACGAAACACTGGTGCCAAGTTTATTTGTGTGCACTACGGCAGTAAAGAGTTGAAGATTGCTAATGCCCATTTGAGTACACAAGTGTCCTTTTTTACCTACTGGTGCTAAACTTTCTCAGGCACAGTAGGCTGAGTTCAACTTGAAGACTAGCTTTAACTTGTGTTGGTTGACCTAATTTTGAGCTGTCATTGGATAAACATCATGGTGTCTTGCACTCCTGATGTTGATCTTTTGGCCATTCTTTGTCACCTGCAGTTGTTCAGATGGAAAGAACGAAGAACTCTTGTTTGTTTCTTCTTTCTTTTTTTTTCCTTTGATATGCCAAAATGAAGAAAAGAAACAGTCTCTTCTCATAACTACTAATTAATATATCAAATTAGTACAGATGTGACAATACCCAAAAAACATATGATGGCTACACCTTCGAATCAATGAATCTAAAATGATGTTCTATAACCTCTATTCACAACGCAGCTCATGTCCATGGCTTCCAGGTGTCCATCTACATCATAGAGTAGCAACCACAGACTATCTTACCATGACACTAACATTCACCTTCTGTCTTATATACACATAAAACTATCCAATTTCATCATGTCATTAGGATTTGATGGTTATGTGCCTAACCTCTGCTTAATCCTCCATAACGCTAACATATATTACTACCTTCCTAGTTGTTATGGTAAAGGACCTACCTTAACTTGAGATCAGATCTTCCGCCATGGGAATAAAAAGAAGGAGACTTAATAAACAATAATTTACTCCATTGGAGACTTTTACTCTTGGAGAACAAGAAAAGGGGAACATTTAATTCTGATGTTTATTGAGGGAGAAGGTTGATGACCAACCCACTATGCATTGCCTGTTGAAAGGAACAGATAACAATTCACATCATGAGGGATGACAACATTTAAGTGGTTCAGCCATTACGATAAACTGTGGCACCTGACTGACTCCATATAGTTTGACCAAGAATTCAAAAATGCTTAACCTTGTTTTACTGCATTAACTTTTATGTAATGCATGTTTTCTCTCTGTGCCTTGAGACACAACAGAAACAATTCTTAACAGAGAATGCAGTCTTTAATTCTCTAAGCTTACAATCAAATTCTATTTGAAACTGACTCAACAACTGTGAACAGAGAAATATAATATTTTATGGGTCGAATCCTTTCTCCCAGAGTTGGACTGTATTTTGCATAACGATCTACATCAATCCTTTTGTAAATCCTTGAAATCTTAATAAGTTCTTCTTTTGAAAACAAAAAGTCTCTAAGCTTATTCATCTACCATCACTCATATAATTGGCCACGATCGTGTAGTCTTAAAGTCTAATACATCCCGATCTTATCCTAATCCAAATCTCGTCTAGAGTAATGATATTTACAACCCAAACCAGTCCAAATTAACACTGGCATAAGCACAGGGTGGGTTGGATTAGCATCATATTGTATTGGAGTCATAATGTGTTGGGTCAAGTTTTCAAGTTTTACATAACTAAAATACATAAGATTATAAGTAAAAAAAAAAGTCTTATATTGACAAATTGGATCCATCTTCTAGATCATCATGTTATACTAATTACTCGGTTCGGTCTAAGTCAGTGTTGGAGTAATCCATTTTACATTGGTGATTAGTTGAGATTTATAAGCCACTGCAACTGAAAAAAAATAAGATCGATATGAAAAATGGTCCAAGTGGATGACAAACTATGCTTTCTAAAATTTTATATTAGAGGTAAATTCATGATTTCATCGTACAAACAGTGACACTTTTGTCACTAAAATCTGCTAGTTGGCACTTCAGTCTAAAAGTTTAAATCCTGAGTTGAGACATGATCTTTGGTTTTATATTCTTAACAGTCCTCCTCATGTGTGAGTAGTAAATTGACTCAAAACTCAAACACATGACACTTAAATTGATTGATCCTGTATGGTATTTGAACACAAACCTTTCACTCTTCTACCATCCTCCATCTAAAAATTTAAGACATTAGATAAGACATGATCTTTCATTTTATATTTTAACAGAATCTTCCAAGGTGGATAAAGCAAATTGGTAGGTCATGATGCAATGAACCATATATGGTGATTGGACAGATCACATGTACAATTACAGAGTTGATGATGTTATTGTTTTTTTTTTAAACTTTATATAAGAAACAAAAAAAAAATCATGAATCCATCACATAAACCATTGCATTGCTTGTTGTCAAATCTGCTAAAGATCATCATCCACCCCTCCAAAAACTCTTTGGATTATAGTTTCAAATTTGTGAATGCTTCTTTACTTGTAGCATTTGAAACTGCCTTTATGTAGAAACAACAACATTTTTGCTTGACTAATCATTCTCTGTTTTATACATCCACCAAAACCTCCATGAGGTTATAATTGGACTGACCCTTCATGAAAGCAGGAATTACTTTCAGACAATGTTGACAGATGGGAATAATAAATGGTCACTGGACTTGTCACAAGTAAAACTGCAGTGTCATGAAAGCAAAGTGCGGATCAATGATGCACTTGGTGAGTTGAACTCACTAGTCACTGAAAGGAAAATGAGATACTGATGTGATGTGTGTGGTCAATGCAAGTCTTTGATATCATAAATGGTAGGTGACAAGTCAATGGCAAGACATATTAAGATGGCCATAGTTGTTAGGTGGAATTTTATGAGATTGTTGACCATTAACAGCAAAGCAATTAGGCAGCTTATTAATTCCTCATCAAGTGTGCAATTATTATAAGAATATTTTGTGCTACCTTAAGCTATTAAAGAAAGTGATAACACAGCCAAACATTTTTATTATTATTCAAACAACTTAAGTTTTAGTAAATGTGATAATCCAACTGATGATTTTATCATGATAGCAAAATATCAGAGCGGGAATTTGAGGATTGAACCATTGTGTCAATCCACACTTGAGAGTGTGTCATGATGATAAAAATATATTAGTTATATATATAAGATTCATAATTTTGTGTACTGATCTTGTACTGGCCAGGGTTTGGACCGATACGATACTACCAGTACACTGATATGTATCGAGTATCGAAAAAAAAAATCTAAAAAAAGACTGAAAAACAAAAAATAGAAACAGCTAAATACAGAGTCTGTATCGCCTTGTATTGGACGGTACCAATCGTGTATCAAGCGTAGTGCCTGGTTTATGCTGATCTGTGTATTGATAACCTGTCAGAGCCAATAGGTAAATACCCATCCATCCGTACTGTACCGGACCGGATGATATTGCAAACCTTGATTATATAATGAGTTGATAAATGATAAAAGCATGACATGATTATGAATATCAAGCTATGAGAAAGGAGAAGACACATAATTTGAAGAAAACGTTGACAATAATTATGACAACCAAAGTAAGGGTTCATCAACAAAAATATACAAGGATGAACCAAGTGCATTGTATTATGAGGATTTGAGAAAAGTCGATTAACACAATCTTACCTCTGCGAGAAGAGATGTTTCTCTGGTGCAAAAGAACAATCATACTGTTATATCAAAGCTCTTCCTTGACACACAGGATTGTTCAATTTACAGATGGTGTTCATCTTCCATTGCCCACTGCATCACAGCAGCCTTAGTAGCACTGTCACAACAAAAGCAGATGCAGTAAACACCGTAATCCAAGCAGTAGTTCTATTTTCTGCTCTTAAGATCAAGTAATGACTATAACAAGCCAGAGTCAGCGGATGACATCTTTAGACATAGCATTATTTTCATATCTATGCAAATTTACCATGCAAAACATCCTGGGACCAATATGGGCAACTACATCAGCTGGTATCAAGCAACAAATTTCACATGCACCAGACTTTCTCACTAGAAGAGCCTACGAGCAGCAAGCCATTTCCGTGGCCTACAGCCACCATTGTAACATGAGTTTTCAGTATTCTGTTTTTAGCACTTCAAGATCATATAATTGAAAAGCCTAAGAATGGATGGAATAGAAGCTTTCCACTAGGAAGGTAGCAAGCAATTTTAGTTGGACAGGAAGACAGTGAAATGCTTCCTTGTGCATCTTCTTTGTTGACAAATATCCCAAGTTTTACCACCAAATATTAGTGCTTTCAGATATATCTGGGAAGGTCAGAGTTCCATGGTCTTATATTTACAGAGTGAAATAGGAAATTTGATGGATTTCATAGCGTTCAACTTGTTTCTTTGTGATACATTAGTCTAAAAGCCAGATGTCTTGTGGATGTGTAGGATTTTTGGCATAAAACTTGTTACAATTTCGTTCTGATCACAAGCCGCAGGCTGTGACCAAGTTCATCTGACTGCTCTGCAATTTGTGACCATACCGAATGCACAATTTAATTGCAACACACTTCTTAAGTAAATGTTGCTTGTTAATCTATCTTTTCCTGTTTCCTATTGTCCTTTTCATCTTAATATTTAGGATTGCTCAACCTGATAAACCTCGTCGTGTAGCTGAAATCAACAATGAATCCAAGAAAGAATAATCTACAGTGTCTGACAAAATGTCATACGAAGATGAGACAAATCGTTCGCTGGTATTCCTCTCCATGGCCAGCAAACTCAAGGAATGGCTTACCCTACCTGGGTTGTGAGAGGTCAGAGTCTTACCTTTCGTTTCGCTTGTAGAAGGAGTCCCTTTTACACCGGAGATTGTTCTGACGTCGTCTTGACCGAGTGCAGAAACCCTTCGAGTGGGAATCCTAGCAATAGGCGATCGAGGTGCGGAGGATGAATGGGCTGCGCCGACGTGAGGATTCAAGGGTTTATTTCACGCAGATGGGAGACAAAGCCCCATCACAGCGATGGTGCTTTGGCAACATTACAAGTTTGAATCCATGACCATGGCGAAGGCTTGCGACAAAGGCCGAGCTTTGGATGTCGCAAGTTGTCCGTCTCTCCTGAGACGAGGAACAGGTTTTGTCCCTGAGAAGGGCTCCACCTGTCCCAATGTCGCCTGGCGTTTGAGTTGAGAACCTGTTTCCTGTCTCGGGGCGAATCCACAACGCTGTCGAATCTGTCGGACGATGCTTTGGAACCGGACTTAAGCCACGATTTAACAACGACCAGGGGAACGTGACGCGCGCTGCCTCCAGTCGTGGAGTAAGGCAGTGCGTGGAGTCGCGTCCCTTGAACCCTACATCCTTCACCGCGTTTCCGCCTCTTGCTCTTGCGCTCGCCGTTTGCTTCTCGGACCGCTCTCCGATCCCCCATTCTCCTCGTCTTCTGATCTATCTTCATGGAGATCTGGGGTAATCGCTCTAACTTTTTGCTATTTATTTTCCTCCCCATCTCTCTTCTCTTTTCGTCCGCTTTAGTTGATATGATCGATTGTGGGTAGAGTTTCCTGTTCGATGAAATTGGCTATAATTATTTGCATTAATTCATACGAGCGCTGGTTTCTATTTCCCCTCTTAACATGCGATCGCTAATAATCTAATTAGCTTTTGGATGTTCGATTGGTTCTCTTTCTCTCTCTCATAATATTTGTCGGTGTCAATGCCATTAAATGTTGCATCTGCATTTCGAAGGAGAATTTGCTCTGTCCTTTGGGTTCTTATTCTTCCTTCTTTTGGTCATCTTTATTTTCGCATGTCGTATCTATTTGCGTCTCACACAATGCGCTTGTGGTGTCACCGACAGTATCACAATTTATAATACAGCGAAAAAGTCTTTTTTTTCATATAGTTTTCTTTTCCTCTGTGTACCTGAAGCAGTTCATTCTCCTGAGTTATCTTCACGGAACTTCTGGTGGAAAACTATGATGAATATGAGAAACCCTGTAGTGTAGCAGTGTTGTATAAAAAAAAGGGGCGCTCGATGATAAGAATGTTCATTCCGGGGGTGAGTTTGTATTTTAAAGTTGTTTGATTAACATTATGAATGCTGATTATTATCACTGAGATGAAGAATGAGCCAAAGCATCATAGTAATAATGATCCTGTGCAACCTGGTTTAAATCAGAAGCTTCCTATTTACTGTCCCCTTTTTACTATCGACAATCCTACCCCGCTCGTCGCCCTCCCTCTTGACATTCTCCTCTAAATTGTCACGGACAAAACTATAAATAGAGTGTTCGATATAATGCTCGTGTATGTCTGTGTTTTTCGATTTTGTCTCGGTATGTAAAAGGCTTGCATGAGGCTTGACAGCCCCAATCTTCTTGGCTTTTGTGGTCATTTCAGATTTGTAAATGCAGGTTGTGTGCAATCGTCGCACAGAGGTAAAACTATCTGTAAACAGACCATCTAAGCAATCATTTTGGGGGTTTTCTAGCTCTGTAGGTTGGTGCAGAGTGTCAGCTAGTGTAGCATCTAGGAGCTACCTGAGTGGCACATGGTTGGAGAAGCCTTGGGGGTAGTGTTTAGGGTTGGTTCGTTGCCTGTTCCGCAATAGTATCATGTGAGCATTTGTGAGGACTTTTGACCATGGCGGACCATCTTGGACCTTTTGTAGCGTGACCGTTCAGAGCTTGTGAAGTTCATGCATGTAATTTGTAAGTGTTTGCTAAAATGGATGCTTGTGGATATTAAGTTAAACACTTTCTCTGATCCGTCTTCTCTTTTATAGGTTCTTAAAGGATAAAAATTGATCCTTTGCGGACGAACACACAAGGGTGTCACATGACTTAGGCAAAATCAGCTAAGTTCGTGACAAATCGGAGGAAGGAAAAGAAGAAGATGAGGAAGAGGATGATTTTCATCCATTTGCAAATGTGTAGTTTAGAAATAAAAAAAAAAATTTAAAATGAGGTTGTAGAGAGTAAAAAGGGGTTACAAATAGTAATCTCCTTAAAGCACAGAAATAACTTCTTTGCTTGTAAAGGTAAATCGTCTACATTGACCCCAAGACCTTGTTTTGGCAGGAGCTTTGTGCATTTGGATATCCTTTGTCACTGGTACTAATAAGATAGTGTGCATTCCATGGCCACCATGTAGATGTGTTCTGCAGCAACATACTGGTTAATAGTTTCCAATTTGTGGCAATTGGGAACATTGAGCAATTGCCACATTGAGAAGTTAGTGGCTCGTGTTTATTTGTGAGAAATTCTCCCACTTGTAGTTGACAGGGGCTTCTAAAATGAGTGTTCTTTCTTTCATATGGTTCATCTTCTTTATCTTCCTTTATTAATATATTATTGAACTCACATAGGAAGCTGTGTTGTATATAAGTCGCATGAGGATGCATATATGCCTTGAAAACCAAGTTTCATTTTTTTTTTCTCTGTTAAAAAAAAAAATCTTATGTTGTGCACTCTGTTTCTCACCTGTAGCATTGTTTTGATTATTTTACCAAAAAATTTCAGGTATGGAAATCAAACCGGAAGAAACTGTCAAGGACAATCCTGGAGAGGAACAAATATGTGCATCTTTCTCAGGTGTTAAATGGGCACATATAAGATGAACTTATTCCTGAGTATTTCTTTTGAATATGTTTATATTACCATGCAGACTTGGTTAGGGGA
The DNA here is from genome assembly GCF_036884655.1 of Musa acuminata AAA Group. Classification (NCBI taxonomy): domain Eukaryota; kingdom Viridiplantae; phylum Streptophyta; class Magnoliopsida; order Zingiberales; family Musaceae; genus Musa; species Musa acuminata. The sequence goes on from NC_088335.1 coordinate 48,849,523, forward strand.
GAGTAAGAAGAAGCATCATGGAAATGAGAATGTATTAATCTATGTGAAATTTAACAACTAATAGCTAGTATTTGGAACACTCTCTGCAGAGAGATGTGCTCAAATTCAATATGGATTGGTTTCTGAGAAAGAATTTGAACTATCTCACGGCTCAAATAATGAGAGTATCTACTTGTGTTGCTATAAAACCATTGTTCTTGAGGAAGATGAATATCTTTATGACTTTCCTGTGGAAAGCAAATTTTCCTGGTAGTTCATTTCTAATGCTCAATGTAAACAGATGCTTGCTATTGTGGAGTTGAATAAGGCTGATAAGCAGAAGGCAAATAGGGATGTTGATGAGGATGACAACGACGAAGATGACAACGACGAAGACGGAGGAGGATGAATCTGATGATGACAGGTCCTGTACTAGGGCTGTCAAAATATTTGTTTTTCTTGTTTGATGAGTTTTTGCTTTTTCTTGCAGCATCATTGTTTTGGAGGCCATCTTTTTCCTGTATCAATTTAGATCCTTAACATAGTCTATCAAATTTCATGAAGAAAGATATTTAGTAATGCTTCATATTAGATCATCATCTAATCAGCATGCTTTCAAAATGTGAATGCTGTTGTTCATGGATAATCCTTATTGATATTCTTCTTTCAGGATATCGTGGAAGATGACGACAAAAATGAAAGCTCAGATGAAGAAGATGAAGCTATCGGTAAAAGAGTACATAGCTTCTTTTGCATATATATTCGGTTATCAGTTATTTGGATGCAACTGTTCAAATTACTGGGAAATATTTTGTAATTGTAATAGCTTTTTCCACAGGCTGGACCTTCTAACGAAGGAACAGTTGACCAATATTAAAATCACAGGCGATGCTTGTAAGAGAGAGGGCCATTCTGCGACACCCCGTCCTGCAAAACAAGGTGACAATGGCAAGTATGTCTTTTGTTCGATTCTTGTTTCTTCTTAGATATGAAACAATTCTAGTGTACAGTTATATCTCTTTTTTTTTGGGTTTTCATATCAATTTTTTAATCTAACATATCTGCTTGGATAGGGAATAACTTGTTCTCATCATCATATCTATCCACTCGGCACCCCCTTCAGCTCTAAACCTGGAATCCTCATGGCCCATTTCTTTCGGTCAAAAGGTTCTTTACTGCTACATACTTTACTATACACAAGATTGGCATCTCGAGACACCCAAGAAACGAAAAGGATCTGCCTGCTGCGTTTCGACGCTAACTCTGTCTTCGAAGAAGGAATCGGTGGTCTACCATGCGGGACTTCAAATACGATTCTTCCCTGCCATGTTTGTTGTGCAGGAGATGGATAACAACATGAACAGGGAAGTAGCAGAGCCTGTTGGCTTCTCCCAAAGACTCCTCAACTTCCTCGTCAAGAAATCCAACCGTCAAGGTCAGCCAAACCTCGCCGGTAATACCCAGCAAGGAGACAGCAGCCGTTTCAAAGGCCAACCCTCCATGTCTCAGCATGTGGAGACTCGCGTCCCAGTTACTATCTACAAAGATGGCAAGCTCGGTTTCACTCCTCGGGTGGAAGTGCCGGTGGAGTACCAGGAACCCAGTGGATCCGCGAAGCTCCGGGAATCGAGATCAGCCAAGACGGAAGCAGACGTAGCAGTTGAGGCAGTAGCCGACGAAGCAACCCCACCACCACCGCCCAAGAAGGTTGCCAAGAAGTCCGTCACGATCAAGGTTGATATTGAAGACAGAGATGGCATCAAGAAGAAACCATCCATGTCGGCGAGGAGCGCCGCAGAAGAGAAGAAGTGGCTCAGGATGTGGAGCTGAAGAAGAAAGAGAAACCATGGAGTCCGCCATGCGAGGAAGGCAGACGACAAGTCAAATGTACTCGTGAAGCAGCAGAAATCCTTTGCCAAGCATGTTGTACTCTTTCGTGGAGTCCGTGAATGTAATAAGTGTGTTCTTGGGTTGCTCGGTTTCTTCGTCGTCGTCTTCTCCGATACGTGTCGGTTATTTGCTTGTGGGCGTGACCGTGATTAACTCCGAGATCAGGAATAAACCATGAACCCGGTTTATTCCTGATCGAACCGGCATCCGGTTCGGAATTGGATCGGGTGGGCTCCGCACCTTATAAATGCTCGGTCTCGGACGCGACGAGGGTTTCCGTGGCCGACTCGTAATTCCTCGTTCTCCTCCCCTCTTTTGCCATCGCCGCCGATCTTTCCTTCTCCGCCGACCGGCTTCCCTTCTTGTCTTTCTTATCGCTTCCGATCTCCACTTCTGCTACGCTGAGACCGTCGCCATGGTGAGAAAGGCGGCCACCGATGACCACCGATCCTCCGCTTCGGCGGTCTCTTCTTCGAGGCCGGGTAAGTCCAAGGAATCCGCCGCCGTCCCCAAGAAGGAGAAGATCTCCGTCTCCGCCATGCTTGCGTCCATGGACAAGCCCAAACCCTCCTCCTCCGCCGCATCCAAGAAGTCCAAGCCCAAACCCAAGCCTTCCTCCTACATCGATGGCATCGATCTGCCCCCCTCCGACGATGAGGAGGAGGAGATGGCCGAGGACGAGGTCGCCAAACGTAAAGCTCGATCCGCTGTTACCGACCTCGCTGCCGCCACCTTCTCGGACAAGGAGCTCAAGAAGCGGGAGAAGAAGGACCTTCTTGTTGCGCAAGCGGCCGAGCTGGCGCGGCAGGAGGTCCTCAAGGACGACCATGACGCCTTCACGGTGGTTCTTGGGGCCCGTGCCTCCGCCCTCGATCCTGATGGGCAGGACGCGGCGGCCGATGCTAACGTTCGGGATATTACCATCGAGAACTTCTCGGTTTCGGCTCGCGGTAAGGAACTGCTGAAGAACGCCTCTGTTAAAATCTCCCACGGGAAAAGATACGGCCTCGTCGGACCCAACGGGATGGGGAAGTCCACTCTTTTAAAGCTTCTTGCTTGGAGGAAGATACCCGTCCCACGGAATATTGATGTGCTCCTCGTCGAGCAGGAGGTGGTTGGCGATGACCGAACCGCCCTTGAGGCGGTCGTGTCCGCTAACGAGGAGCTCGTGAGGCTTCGCAAGGAGGTTGCCGCCCTGTCTGAGAAGCCCGAAGGGGGAAATAATGATGACGACGATGATAGCGGAGAAAAGCTCGCCGAATTGTACGACAGGTTGCAGATTTTGGGCTCCGACGCTGCAGAGGCCCAGGCGTCGAAGATCTTGGCTGGATTGGGGTTCACCAAGGAGATGCAGCGCCGGCCGACCAAGTCCTTCAGCGGAGGGTGGAGGATGAGGATATCTTTGGCCAGAGCTCTTTTTGTGCAGCCGACCTTGTTACTTCTTGATGAGCCTACTAACCATCTTGATCTCAGAGCAGTGCTTTGGCTTGAGGAGTACCTTTGCCGCTGGAAGAAGACGCTGGTCGTGGTGTCCCATGACCGTGACTTTCTTAACACAGTTTGCAGTGAGATCATTCATCTCCATGAGCTGAAGCTCAATGTCTACCGTGGGAACTTTGATGATTTCGAGAGTGGCTACGAGCAGAAACGCAAAGAAACAAACAAGAAGTATGAGGTTTATGAGAAGCAGATGAAAGCTGCAAAGAAGACAGGCAGCAAGGCTAGGCAGGACAAGGTTGATGAGCGGGCCAAGTTCGCTGCTGCCAAGGCGGCAAAGAGCAAAGCAAAGGGTAAGGTGGAAGATGATGATGCACCCCCACCCGAGGTTCCCAAGCGGTGGAGAGATTACAGTGTGGAGTTCCACTTCCCAGAGCCTACTGAGCTCACGCCACCACTTTTGCAGCTTATTGAGGTCAGCTTCAGCTATCCTAACAGGGAGGATTTCAGGCTTTCTGATGTTGATGTGGGCATTGATATGGGGACAAGGGTTGCCATTGTGGGGCCTAATGGTGCTGGAAAATCTACTCTGCTCAATTTGCTGGCAGGGGACTTGGTGCCCACTGAAGGAGAGGTGCGCAGGAGCCAAAAGCTGCGGATTGGGAGGTATTCCCAGCATTTTGTTGACCTATTGACAATGGATGAGAACGCAGTCCAGTATCTCCTCCGTCTTCATCCAGAGCAAGAAGGATTTAGCAAGCAAGAGGCAGTGCGTGCTAAACTTGGGAAGTTTGGCCTCCCCAGCCACAATCACCTCACACCTATTGCCAAACTATCGGGAGGCCAGAAGGCCCGAGTTGTTTTCACTTCTATATCAATGTCTAAGCCTCATATTCTTCTGCTGGATGAGCCCACAAATCATCTAGACATGCAGAGTATCGATGCGTTGGCAGATGCACTGCAGGAGTTCACTGGTGGTGTTGTTTTGGTGAGCCATGATGCTCGTTTAATATCACGTGTTTGCGAGGATGAAGAGAACAGTGAGATATGGGTTGTGGAAGAAGGTACTGTAAGAAAATTCCCTGGTAGTTTCGAGGAGTACAAGGAAGATCTTCTGAAAGAAATAAAAGCGGAGGTCGACGAGTAAAGGTATACATAGCTGATTGGTGCTGCTCTGAAGTGAGTTATCTACAATTGGTTCCATATACGATAGCCTATTTCCAGCTTCAAACATTTTAAAATAATATCCTTTTGACAATTTTGGCAGCATTTCTCTTTGTTGTGTGATAGTCATTTAAACAGGTAAAATTCTAAAAACATATGTACTACATGGTTCCCAAGTCTGACTTTTTTGCTGTAGTACATTGAGTGTTGTCTCTGTGGACATGTTGCAGTTGTCCTTTATTTGTGGAGTTTTATCTTATATGCAATTGAAGGCTAAGAATATATATGTCAGCTTGTTTGGTAATCATGTTTTAAGAGTGTCAATACACTGGATAAGATTTGTGTACAAGTAATTAATTTTGCAAGTTGTGGTTTTGTCCAACTTTATCCATCGTATCATTTAAGACTTAAATTTATTCTTTGGATTGATCGATGTAGTAATTTTTGTTGCTTGTGCCTGTTGTAGGCATTTCATATAGCTAACATGGGACTAGCACTAACATACTGCATTTTGAATGATTGATGACAGTGATTGTTACATGTAATGGTTAATTCCTCGAGAACTTTAAAGCAATCGGTGAAGTTGCTCTATGGTAGTTCTGCCAGATGATTCACATCTTAAGGATTGTGTTCCATTTCATCGAACAAACAATTCAACTATCTATTGTACAAATAGGCCTTTAATATGCCATTGAAAAATTTTGCATGTGCTTAACAAGAATGACTCCAGGTGTTGGAGATTTGTAACCAATTAGGTTTTTTTTTCCCCTAATTATGTCCTGATTTTCATTTCTTGTTATTAGATTTTAGGAAAGAAATATGTCATGTTCCATGTTTGGTCGTGTCATTTACCTATTGGTTTATTTTTCTTTTAATCTGCTTTCTAAAATGACACAATCAAACATGGAATATGAAATAGAAATGGAAATCAGTTACTCAGGACATGATTACGGAAAAAATATCTAGTTGATTACAAGGTTAGATTTGAATAGTCTTTGCTGAAAGAGAGATAACAGTCCTTTTAGGAATCCCTGATATTTTATTTTCGTTTGATTTTGTGATCTCAAGTTACAAATTTTCAAGTAGGTGATAGGTTTTTGCCACCTCAGTGTTCCACTTTTTGGTTCCTTAATGGCTTGAATTTGTAGTGTGTTTGAGTCCCATGCACTATGCTGTGGATTATTTTCTTTTTTTGGTGGATGTGTAATCTTAGAACTGGACTGACAAATTTATCAGAGAGGAACTTAGGATAATAAAATGGTTAAAAAATTCAAGTTTCTGTTACCATAAGGACACTATTAAAAGATAACTTGTTCATTCTATGATAGTGCATCTCTTAATAGCAAGGGGAGAGTTGGTTGAAATTGGATAGGATGGAGCACATTGTATGACTGACATGACCTTGTGATGCTTCAGTCTTTTGTTCCTTTTTTATCAGCCCTTCAGTGTTAATACAAGAGCATGACACCTCAAGGCTTTTCAGTAGGATTTAATTTGCTGAACTGCTGCAATATGTTTAAGAATGAGGACTCTTTGATGCATTCATGTTGGAACTGATGATCTATTTCGATTGTGCGAAGCTACAGTTCTGGCCAATCAACTGCTCTCTATGTTGTGGATACCTACCTCACTGAAGATTTGGTTGGGGAGAATTCAGGCTTGTAAGGATGTCTTCACTCTTTATTTTCTTTTGTGTTGTATAACCATACTTTCTTAATGTGTTGTATTATCTTCATGTTTAGTTATAATTCATTTTTCATTGGAGTTTCTTGTTGTTTTTACAAGTCATTTAACATGTTCTGATTTCCTGTAGAAATACTCACACAGTCTGATTGTTTCTTAAATTCCTGTTCATCCAAATTTCCATAGTGGAGAGTCTCAGTGAGATAGATGATCCAAATTTCCATCATGTCCCTTGTATGGTTTAGGTAACATCAACACAAACATGCTTCCATTCCCTTTATGAATCAGTATTTTTCACAATCTTTTCACTGATACTTAATCTCAATCCTTACTACTTGTCTGACAAACCAAACACTTAATGTCTCTCCACATTTCAAAGCTCATTTGGAGGAAGAATGCTGAAAATAAAGATAATATATTTGCTTTCATCTTCATCCACATTCTATCACTTAAATTGATTCATGTTTCCTAGAAATATGCAGCAATTTACATCAAGCACCACAGTACAAAACCATAGAGTGACATGATATAGAAATCTCTTTGGACATGTCCCCTGCAAACTTACACACGGGTAGGTTGGCCAAGGAATCATAGAATTGCAACTAAGATGACTCCTTAATCGTGGCGTTCAAAGAAAGAAACACTAGTAGAAATATATGTTCTCATCTGGGTGTCACAGAGCCAAGGAAGTTACTATGTTGGCATCCTCCAACGCAACATATGTATATATATATATATATCACAACTCTAATTATTGGGTGATGTCTATGGATTGCAGAGGTCAAAATCGAGGACAGGTCTCAATCTCACGAGCTAAGTCCTTGGCCAACCTATCCGCTCGATCATCTTGTCCTCCGGCGAAGTTGTAGACTCGAAATGCCAGCTGAAAAGCCCGCCACAGCATCGTGGAGAGGCCATTAGGTTTGGACTTGGTTTCTCCACCCATTTCCCTCGTCTCCTGTGGGTAAAAGGAATTCAACATGGAGAAACACACAGAGGTCAACATTTTAGCAAGGCCACAAGTAATTAACAATATCTGGATGGAAATGTCAGTATCATGCAACCAAAATGCCAAGAACAGAGCAAAATCATGTGGGAGAATCATCAACAAATAATTCTTCAATTCATCTTGTTTGTCTTCTCCGTTACTCTCAGGCTGAATGCTGGATCCCAGCTGAAGGTCAGGTTTATAACTAGGTGGAGATTAATGGATGGGAAAGCTTCCTTACCTCGAGCGCCATTTCTATGCAATCCGATGATAAATCAACCATGCCTTCCTTGATCCTTACGAGGACGGTGAAGTCAAACTCTATTTTGTGGTTTTTGAATCGTGTGGAATCTTCTTCTTTGTTGCGTTCTATCACTTCCATTGCTTCCTTGATCTGCATACGTAAAAGTGATCAGATGCCATCAGACAAATAATTAAGTTCACAGTGGATCAATCATGTAGGTATTAGTTCATCAACATTCTACCAAGTTACCTTGTTGAAGTAGCATTCGACCTTGGGAAGCTGCTGGGCAATAGGAGCAGCTAAACTCCATCCCTTTAATGTAGTGACCACTGAATCCAGCTTCATATATAGAGCTGCTGCCATCCTTATGGTCTCCAATTTCTTCGAGGGAAAGCCTCCAAACCTAGCCAGAACCTGCAGCCATGAAAAACTTATAATAAATAGCAGAAGACTTTCTTCGCCTTAAGACAAATAGCTGAAGCTAAAAAATATATATACAACCAAATGGAACGATCAGTTCCCTAATCTTGAGAAGCATTAAGTTTTGGTTCCTTGTGGAGGTGGCTTCAAAGTATTTGACCCATCAAATGCTCTCAGGGATGAGGGATCACCCCAACCATTATCTCCCCAAAAGGAAAACATATACTTGAGTAACCACTAACGTAAATTTGCAGCAAAAAAGTGTCGAGTCTGCTCTACCTGTGTTTCATCAGTCAGGTTTTCAAGTTGTTGTTCCACATGCTGGTGAAATTTTAACAGATCCTTCATGTCCTTGGTCTCAAAGGAATTAATCGAGGATCTCAGCTCCATAATAGATGCAGAATGCTTTTCAACATCTTCTTCAATTTGCCGAAAGTAGGCTGATCTAATCGATGCAAGCAAATACAATGTAACTGATATTGAACTATGCCAATCCCCCAAAATCACAAGTCCTGCCCTCTTACTATAAGAGTTTGAGATTTCGGTTATACTTACCTCTTTGTCATCTCAGCTAATGCATCAGCCATGCCCTGAGACTTTTTACCATCAGAGCAGTTTCCAGTCTGACTTTTCCTCCCATTGGATGGTTTGCCATCCAAACTACAGCCCTCCACCTTTCCTTTTAGAAGCCTGTATAAACTTCCCATTTGCGTAGATCTTTTCAGTTTGGTACTAGTTTTCTTTGCATTGATTGCTTTTGCCACACTCGGCGGAGGTGGTGGTGGTGGTGCAGATCCTTTTGGAGATGGCAAGGATGGCAGTTGATTTGATGATGCACATGGTGGAGATGGGGATGCTGACAACACACAACCTCTAGGTGGAGAGGGTGGTGGAGGGACTGGTGCAGACTTGCTGAGCAGCGAGGAAGAGGATGATAGTTGTGGAGAAGGTGCAGGTTCTTTTTTAAGTTGCACTGGTGATAGTGGTGGAGAAAATGAGGTTTGAATTTTTGGTGCACTTGCTGCTGAGGATGATTGTGGTGAGACAAACAAGGATGTTTCAGAAGGTTCACAAGTACAGACATGATCACTATCATCTATGGCCATAGCATATGCAACCGGTTCCATCTCCATTCCAGAATGTCTAGGTGAACCAAAGAACCATGGTATTCCAGTTAAAACCATAGGCGAAGGAGGTGGTGTAGGAGTTGGCGATAAATGTGTTGTTCTCAGGCGTAAGATTGGTAGAGTTGGGGGGACCAGAATAGTGGAATCAGAAGTCTTGCTACTAACATCCTCATCCCGGTTAATGTTAACAGCATGTGAGACTTGCCCTGTACAAGTTGGTCGAAGTGTACCTGGTGTAGAAGACTCAAACATGTCGGACGGTAGAGATGATGAGGCTGGTGGTGTTGAGACAAGTGTTGCATCTTCATAAGTTTCACTTCCATCAGCATGACCATCACTTCCAATCTCAGCATATGATATTGGCTTCAGGACCATGGTAGCATCTAGTGAATCTAGCTCAAGCTCATCAGTTATGTTTTCTGTTTGAGTCACAGCCTTGGATCTGTGATCTAATACTAAAGGGAAAAGATGGAAGGAAAGCCTCTTCAAACCCAGAGGTTTTAACTTTCCAACAGCCTGAAGCCGTAGAGGATGGAGAAGAGGTGGCAGGTAGGCAATATTTTGGCTTCCCTTGAGATTTGGGTTCACTTCTGATGGTTCCGGTAGCACTGAAGTTGGTGATTGTGGCTTGTCACAGTGGTCAGGCTTGATGAGATCTTCCTCTGATTTCAAGGTACTAGCTGAATCCTTCTTCATAAGATCAAACATTTCTTTTATATGTATGTTTATGCGATCAAGCCTGTTGAGGACTACCACACCTAAAATATGAAACAAAAATCATCAAAAGAGCAACGGTGTTTTTGTATAGCAGTCATTTGTTCCTAGCATCACTTGATTAAACATAGAAGGGGAGCTTACCAAGTTGCTCAAACTTTAAATCTTCTACATCTGCCTCCTCAAATGTGATCTTGTCTGACTCGCGACATTTTTCGACCCATAAATCTCCAGCAAGTTTGAGTACCTTGTAGAACTGCAATAATACCTGTAACATCTTTGCTTTAAATTAAACATTGGACATGTACAAGTCATTTTAGGCGTAACATATAGAAATCAAGTATGTTTCCAGCATACTAAACCTGTGTTAGAGATTCGCGATCACAATTAGAGATCCGAATGGATGTCATACACTTGTCATACAATTTTTGCAGATCCTCTAAAGTGGCCAATAACAACTACAAGATAGCTAAATATACATTAGAATCTATATTGACGAAAAGGAGATGATAAGATAATTGCAGCATATTAACTTTAATTTAAAAAAAAAAAGCTTCTATGCTTCTCAATAGTCAATCACCATGCTGGAGAAGAAAGTCAGATACCAAATTTTTTGAGGCAAACATTCACCAACTTATTTTGAAGCAATTGGCATTCATTCATTATTACAATTAACTTTCTGCCACAAGGAATTTGTTATTCTACGGTAGCGTGGATCTTATTTAGACAAGTGATTTCTTAGATATTTTAGTTTTTCTTATGAATGATGTAGATAACTTTTGAACAAATGACACTTGATCATGATAACACTATGAACAAGTTGTGGTATTGCCAAAGTTTTTGCCTTCTTTCTAACTTGTCTGAACACATAGACATGATCGTAACTCAAATTCTCATGATGTGAAAGCACAAAGAACATTTTCATCAAAAACAGGAAGAACAAGGACCATGCTCATCTTGATTCCCAGAAGTCAAACAAGGTTGCATATGCTCTCTTTACTGGTCTTGCCTGACAAATTTTCTTTTTCAGTCATGTACTTGTTTCTCATCTTAGAGTTGCAGTCTCTAACAGTATGATTGGTACTGGAACTAACAAGGAACCAGATTGGATGTTAAGTGGATAGGAACTTCATTTTATTTTTTTGGTGTTATGGCAGACTTATCATTTTCTTGGCAAATACAATGGTAGAAATTCTAAGAAGGTTTAATTAGAAGGTCCTGACTTGTGTATCCAACATAGAGAAGATAGGGAACAGACATGTAGCAGTTTGCCAAGTAAATTGATTCCACAAATGCTTTCTAAGTTCCAAATAAATTGCGACTCATTGTTTAAATGTTAAGCATGTCCTCCACATTTAGGATCGCAGTATATAGTGAAAGGACACACATTATGTGCTCTTATTTCTCACTTAGGATATTCTTTAAGAATTTAGAAATGAAGAACATTTGCCTATCATCATCATTGTATCCAAAAAGACTAGATGTAGTTTTCGTAGGCGATAAAATAAGAGAAAATTATTTATGATGATATATACATGTTTTTTTGGTTCCAAATAAATTGCGACTCATTGTTTAAATGTTAAGAATGTTCTTCACATTTAGGATCGCCATATATAGGGAAAGGACACACATTATGTGCTCTTATTTCTCACTTAGGATATTCTTTAAGAATTTAGAAATGAAGAACATTTGCCTATCATCATCATTGTATCCAAAGACTAGATATAGTTTTCATAGACGATAAAATAAAAGAAAATTATTTATGACGGTATATACATGTGATGCGACGAGGAGATCTACAGATGATTTACTTAGAAAAACTGAGATAATTAGTATCAGTGATATCAAGAGTGATAAAAGAAAGCTAATTAGAGTTTATTAGGAACTGTAAGTAAAGATTGAAATGCTTGCTCTTATTTAACTCGGATCAAATAGTTGAAACATTGTGGGTTATGATTGTTGTGGTAGTGCACCCAAAGCCGAAGGAGTGAGCCAACTTTGATCGGCAGGGATGAAATGTCACGAGGAACATACCTCATGTAATGTCAGCGACGCATTCGGATGAGGCAGGTCGAGGTTGTGCCTCAACCTCAAGATCTTGCTCTTCAGGGTTCCCACGAGTTCAGAGTCGCTTTTAACTCCACCGACCACCTTCTTGGCCGTCACCACCCTTGCCAATCCCTTATGCAGGACCTTCCCCTGCTGCATCAGACCACGAAGTTATCCGAGATGTGCGCGCATCCCCCTACCCTTGGAGCTCAAGCTCAGAACAGCCGGCGGGTGCATGCTCTCACCTGCGCGGGACGGCGGTGGAGGACCGACAGCGCCGGCACGGCATGGTCGATGACGGCAGGCTGCATGACGAACACTTCCCGTCTCTACTCCTTACAATGCCGGGCCAATTTCGTCGACCATCTCTGGGCCCGAACCGCCGCCCGTCGTATCCAGATCCTGCGTGGATGGATCAACGGGTGTTAGGTGGCGCCGATCGGAGCGGAGACCCGAACAAGGTCGTCGAGTTGATGGGGAGGCAAAAGGTCGAACACCAAGAACAAAGGCGGACGGAGTGGAATAATGACGTCTTTAAGCGTGACGAAGCGCGCTCTTCCGGAAGGCGAGAGAAGACGAGAGAGAGATGAGGAGGAGGAGGAGGAGGAACGGGGGAGAAGGCCGCGGACGTGCCGTGTGCACGGAGCCGTCGCCCGGCCTCGTCCATAAGGACATAAAGGAGGGAGAACAAACTGTGCGGATAGGTCGCGCGGTGGTTCGAAAGGAGCGGCCGGCACAGTAGGGCTCCTATTTTGGGCACTCACTGCAGTTGGTAGGGGATTAAGTTAATGGGATTTGGAACGCGTAGATGCAGCAAAATAATGGTATTAATCTAAATACATGTATAATTATAGTCGGAGAGAGCAAATCACAACTATGGTTTAAATCTCGGTAAACGAGGTAAGCTTTTGGCGGGGAAACCCGGTTCGGTTCCCAAGAAGAACCGGCTCAGAGGACCGGTCATTTCCATCCCGGTTCGAGCGAGTTCTCAAGGAAAATGGGACTTCGAATTAACGACAAAACCGATGCGATAATTCATATTATTATTAGTCAGTTAGCTGTCATTATTATTATTTCAGTAATTTAATTTGAGAATTCAGGATTTACACGTACACAAATGCAGAGTTGCCACGTGGCAGTCGTGGATACGCTAACATTCCTGGAAGCATCTCGAATTAATAGATCCGACAAGAGGACTGGGTAAATAAATAAAAGAAGGATCCGACCCGTTTACAATGGCACGACGCAGGAACAAAGATCGTTCCAAACCTCAAATGACAATACAATCAATGAAGATTCTTCTGGAAGCATCTCGAATTAATATATCCGACAAGAGGACAAGGTCAAAAAAAAAAAAAAAAAGATCGAGCCATTGGGAAATCCAAATAGACAACGAAAAGCCTTCGAGGATCGATACACCTAAAACAAGACCATAAATATATCATGCCAGGTTCTTGAAATTGACTGGTACTAGAGAGACCGACCACAATTATGTGCAATACAAACAGATGAAAAAGAGCTGCTGACAAAGATTGTAATATCCCCAGTATGACATGCTGTAGCAAATCTTTCAAGGCAGAGTCAGCTACTGCTGGTGTTTGCCACATTGCAATTTAGTCACAGAAAACAATATCTTCTCCCTGATCCTAGGTAGCATTAAAATCCAACAAATAAAAAGGGTAAAAAAGCTTGTGACAGTAGTCATCCAAATGAAAGGCAACGTGCTCTCTGATTTAATACTAAACCACACCAAAGTTTTGCACAAAAAGTACAGCCCTTAAGTTCGGCATAAATTTACTTATGGCAAGAAGAGTAATTAGATAGCAAAAAACTTCAGAAAGATACAAGCAGAAATCCGTAGCCGATACAATGATAAGAGATTTGAGTCATGATGTGATGTTAACCATCAAGAGTTACCCTAGCCTATCTAAACATGGACATCAGCCAACAAGATTCATGTGCTAATTCGATGACCTTTGTGTTCTAAATACATCAAATATGGGTTCCAATTCCCAAAAGAGAGAAAGTTTTCTCATGGAAATTTTACTTCAAACAACTCAGCACAAAGACGAGCTCTAAACCACTTTCATTCTCAGTCATATGGAATCTGAATGTATGCGGCATCACAGACAAAAGGAATGTCAGCATACATCCCTCCTAGTGCACACCTCATGCACTCCAGCACCGTGAACAAGTAGCCAAATGCAACCGCAGTCCAGAAATGCATTCCAATCTTGCCCCAGTACACAGCAAGCGGCATCCAACGGCTCACAGTTCCTATAACCTGTAGGGCTATCTCGAGCAGCATACCCATTACAACATGAAAACGGAAAAAGTGCGGCCATTCTTTCCTCCTCACCACCCCAAGGTAGGCAGCAAAGAAGTAGGCCATAAGGAACCAGCTAGGCAAACGCCCAATGGAGCCAAGGAAGGGATAAGTAAGGAACTTGAAGTCCTCCAGAAAAGGATGGAGATGGAAAGCAGTCTCTGCATACATCCATGTCTCATGGAGGGGCATGAGGTAAGGTATGCAGGCTACGGCTCTCCACCACCACCTTGGCTTCTTTGTCATTGGAGGATAGCGAAAGCTCAAAGGGACATCCTTTGATGCTCTAGGAACCATGCGGTGTCTGGGGCCTGAAGTGCAGAGTTTAGGGAAAACAGGAACCAGACTTGAAAGACTTCTATGATATCCACTTTGGAACGAGGACAACACACTTGAGAAATGTGTGACATTGCAACCTGCAAATATGTAAATACACTATCAAACTGCCCAGAAACCTTAGTCACAGCAATATTTCTGCCAAATGATAAATGAAAACAAACAGTGTCAGTTACCACCTAGTCTGAGGAATGTTGAGGCTGACCTACTGATATGCAATCTTTTGGACTGAGAATTGTGTCTTGTATTTCTAACCATTTCTCAGGATATTAGAATGAGAAATCACTAGGAGCACCAGAGACTTGCATGGTTCTAAAGGTACTATTACTGAACCAAGATATTAGAAATTGAAATTAAGATGCATTATGCACTTGTGATTCACATGGAAAACAGCACTATTTGTCTGATCATTCTCGTACAACTTGGGATAATATTTTTCGTTAAGCTCACTACGGCACACTTGTCATTCAAGATAACCAAGGTCATCTACTCATCTAATTCAAAAAAGTGAGTCAAGTAAACATGGGAAGATGTTTACAAAACCCCATGAAAACCTAAAATGATAAAGCAATAAGCTTTGATCTCATACGTTACAGTACAGAAGGCAAAACAAGAGAAAATAGTCTAAAGACAATATAAACATTTTCAAAGGAAATGTATAGATGTTGTGACTAGGATCTAAGTTGGTCAAGATAAATAGTGTAAGGAAAGTTAGAGAAGATTTTACTAGAAACAATACAACAAAATTCTTAAGTTATTAGGTTGTAGCATGACTCTAAATGCTAAATGCACTTGAGTTATTAGAGATATTGAAATATAGTATTATATGATGCCACAACATATCTAAGACGTAAGTGCTTGCTGCTGTTATTACTGTTTTTCTTTTTTTTATAGCTTGGACTGCAAACTGGACAAGATATTGATCCCATATCAGGGGTGATGTTAGTGCACAAGGTTGTGGCATGACTCAGTGTCTAATACATATGTTTAAAAAAAAAAAATGCAAAACCAAGATCTATGTAAACCAGGTGTATGCACATACCTCTTGAGGGCAAGGGGTCAAACTCCTGAGAAGCAGCACACAAATTCTTAACCTTCGGAGATGCTGAAAATGGCCGATCGTGGGAAAAGTAAGACATATTGGAATAATTAATTGCCTTGCAAGGCCCAGGTTTCATCGCGACACATCCATTCAGAATCATGTCCTTATCAGCTGGACCAATAACCTAATCTTTTAGCATTAAGTATACACAAAATCAGGTGCTCATTATACCAGGCATAATTAAACAGTAACCACTGAGTAAGATGAACCAGTAATATACATCAAAATTAGAGCATGACAGACAAACACAGATTGAATAGATTTTCAGTGATGATAGGAACAATGACGTGTCCATTTACTAGTCCATGTGTCCTAACTTCATTTAAATCATAAGCTATTAGCATGATAATTGGTAGAGAAGAAACAATAAAGGAGGAGAATGAATGCAGATATAACTGCATCTTTACCAAAATAAATGCAGATATAACTTCAGTACAGTTGAATGACAGACAGCAATCTTTGCATCTAAAGACTACAAGGGCTAAAACATGAAAATAAGTTCCTGATATGATATGATTGCTTTACACAAACAATGAAGGATAGACTGGCCATATACTTCGAATCTAGTCAAATATTTGAGTTGAGCACCCGATAGAAATACCACAGGAGTAATTCCGAAGAGAAGCAACATAATACAACAAATTACAAATATACTGATTTCTTTTATTAAGCAAGCATAACACGTGTCTCATGGAAATTAGATCTCATTGCTTCTTGAACACTAATGACATCTTATACAAAAAGTCACGCGCCTATACAATACTTTTCTTGACAAATAAACATGTTATGCAATACTGACATCTTATATAAATAAACAACTTTTGTTGACGAGTTATAGAAAAACATTTATCATCAAACCAAATTTATCTACAATCAGTACAGTATTATGACTATCAAAATAAAGAGGCAAACAGACAACATTAAAATACATAAGTGAGAATAATATGCCATGAGAAAATTAATGTATGTAAAGTAGATATATACATTCATTTACCATTCAACGCAAATGGTCAAATGGAGATGGCACAGATGTGGCTATCATTTTTTTTTTTCAAATGACACAAAGTTCGAGCTCCTAGTAAACCCTGGTTCTTACCTATAATCCATGTTCCTCATTTGGTTTAGGCTCTAAAGAAAATATCAGTCAACAATGACATGCATAGCAATTAACATCAGATGCTAGTAAGAGATGCAAACTTCCAACATTAACTCGATTCATGGTATTTGTCTTTTGAGGGTATTCATGTAACTTCAAGCTTGCATATAGTTTTGTATGCTATCATATATTTCCAAAGGAAGCAATAAAGAATCCATGGACACCTACTATGCAGATGATACGCTCCTCTAGTTTAATCTGGACGAGAATAGGAGCCAAGGGGCTCATTATGATAACCCAATGACCCTGGTAAACCACCTAAGTGCCAATGGAAGTAACTGGACCATCGATCAATCCTCAATTTTTGTGGGTTCATCATGCCAAAACCACTTTTTGGCTACCTGAACTATAAGTAGTAGACAGACCAGTATATAATACTGATGTGGAATGTTCTGGTGGATTAATTGGGTTGAATGTTTTCCACGAAGCATGCTTGTTAGTTTGGACAGCCAATGTATTAGGTTAATATAATTCCCCTAGTCTATGTAGCCTTTGGGGTTTGCATGACATTCACATTGTTCATCGTCTACATAATCTTCTGATCATTTGGCATCTAACGCACAATTACAAGAAAAGAGATCCCTACCGTAGAAGAAATCTCCAAAGAGAACAGCAATTGTAAGTTCAATAAACCGAAATTATCCATGCTGCAGATCATCAACATCACAAGATGCTTTAACTAGGCAGGAAATGAAAAGAACCTAACTTACAACCTACAGAAACCAACGGGCGAGAGAAGCGAAGAGCAAGGAATAGAGAGGAGAAGAAGCAGTTACCTTGGCGACAAGGATTTGGTGGTCGTCGTAGACGGCGGCGGCGGCGGATGTCTCGGAGGCGGATGCCCTCGACGAAGGAGCGACTGGGGCGGTGATGAAGTCGAGATTGGCGGTAGGGCGAGACCTTTGTGTGAGAAGAGACGGCGACGGGAAACCAAGTGGGGATCGAGGGGATAAGGGTTTTATATTATATTTATATTATATTATATTATATTATATATATATATATATATATATTAATAATATAGCTATTGATTGTAATCTCTGTTGAGAAATATACGAGTGGGACGGATTAATAATCCCAATAATAAACAATGCTATTTTAGCTCAAAGATAAACTGTCATCATTTTTTGCCGTTTACTAAGTTATATGCAATAACAAACCATAAAACTCTAAATATTGGGATTTATATTTACTAGGTTTAAATAAGATCTTTTTAAAAGCATACATATACACACACACACACACACACACACACACACACACACACACACACACACACACACACACACACACACATATATATATATATATATATATATATATATTGAGAATTAGATATATAATTTAACTAAGTAAAGGCTCAAAGAGAGGAAAAGACTCATGCAACAGCCTAAACAATCGAAATAATATTTGTTATTTCTGTATAAATTACATGAAATATTCTTTTATCATCACAATATAGTCTCCAAATTAGAGATTCATACTTCTGGCATCACATCACTTGGTTATTTTTATCAACCTCAATAAGTAAATTTTTATTATGAGTTTTTACATGTGTATCCTCTCAAAGCATGAAAAACATTGTACATACCCATTTAAATTTTGATATGGCATATATATTTCTCCAGTTATTAAGATCCTTTTACATAATTTTGTTTTAAAAGACATATAGATACCTAAAATATTCTTGATATTCTGATAATAATGTTATTTAAATGTTATTAATGCCAACTAGAATTTTAATTGAGTTAACATAAAATCTATATGTATGCTAAACATAAAATCTAGAGGGATAATTACCAAATTTAGGGATCAACTACATTCTATATGTATGTAAAGATTCATGTCCTGAAAGTTGAAGCAACTCTTCAGAGTAAAGATTTATTATAATTCGTCCCTTGTAATTCATTAATCAATCAATCTAACAATAACCATGCTACTTATCTCTGAACTCTTTGCCCTTTCTTCTGCCTATTACAATTGGACTCATTACACACTATAAACTGGATTTCAGCAGGTCCACTTTCTGCTCCACTGCTGCATAGCCTGCTTTAAGCATTGTAAGGCAAGGTATGCATTGCTGAAAGCAATGAGGTAGGTGAAAAGTGTAAGTCTTTACATATCAAACAACAAAGCTTGAAACAACTTGTTCAGTTTGTTAAAACTTCATCAGGAAATCTCATGAGATTCTCAGATTGAAGAGGAAAGTGCAAGAGAAATCTCACAAACATCCATAAATGAGTCATGAGTAGGACATAAAATAAATTAATCTTATCCTGTTTCAATATAAGTATGATCATGTGCTAATATATCCACTACAAATTCCTTCATTATAACAATCTCGTCTTAGTACAAAGAACAATATATCTTTCAAAAGATGGAGCCATGAGATGAATTGAATAAGGGGTTCAACTGGCCTACAACACAACCGACACTAACCAGTAACCACATCTTGAACCTAGCAGGATGAAACTGAAAATTTCTCAAAAAGAAACAATGTATATCTAAAGTCTATGGTTTCCTCAAGAATTTTACATGTTGCAGCAGGCACTGGCTGTTCTACGGATTCTGCCAACCTGATAAATTGCACAAACAACAGTTATACTGGCCCCACATTTCTCTATCCATGCATGAAGCATTGTTGCAACAAAGGGTGCGAGTAGTCCACATACTTATCCCACAAACCCTTGTACTTCTCAATGCCAATCTTCAGCCATGGTTTCATGTTCCCATTATAGTGCAATACTGCACCATTTTTTATGAGCAATGGGTCAACGTTCGTATACCCCAATCCTAGGACATGCCAATTGGCATCCAACTTCTCAACCAGCCCATAGAAGGCCAGAAGTCCAGGAGGCAATGTTCCAAGCTTCCAGAGGGTGTGGTCAGCATTATGCTCCTGCCAGTAGTGATATATGCCGGTTACGTTCTTCTTTCGCCACTCCCCCAAATCAAGGACGTTCATTCCAAATGCCCACCCACATGCATCAGGATCAAAATGTGCACGTATCAGGGGATGGGAGTAGTTCAGATATTTATGGAACCTGTGGAACGTCTCCATGCAAGTCTCAACAGCACCCATCACATTTCCATTAAGGTCAATTGTAAACAACTTTGAGAGATCCTTCTGGACTACTACATCATCATCGAGAAACACGACCTTTTGCAACGCTGGATAGACTTCTGGGATATAGAACCGCAGGTGGTTTAGCATTGATAAGTACTTTGGGTTCCTAAACTTAATAGGTGTCCGGTTATCACCAGTTCCAGAAAAGTAGAAGTTCTGTGTTTCAGAGTTCTGAAGCTGCTTTAGAACTGGTACATATGAGGCATTGAGCCAGCTAAAGTCCTCCACCTTCTGGACCTCGATGGTTGCACCTCGAAAATTGTTCATGGAGTACCAGGCCTTCATGGGAGCATAATTCACCTCATCTGTGACCAGGTGGAACACAATCTTATCTGGATTCTTCGAGTTCATACTGGTAGAGTTAACCACAACTGATGTAGCAAGGACGTTGTCAGAGAAGATACAATAATGATAGAGATTATTGTCTCTCAGCTTCTCCAAACTGTGCTTCCGTTCCAACAAGTCTCTCTGAAGATTTGGATTCCCAAACCATTCCATGGTGAGCCTGATACCAAGACAATAGAGGCCTTTTGGAAGTTCTTCAGCAGCTATCTGCCCATACTTGGTGTTCTTTTCAGCCTCCGATTTCATCTTCTCATTCAGAGACTCGAACTGACCTTTCATCTTCATAATCATGGTTGCACTGTCATAATGGAGTTCCTGGGCTTGGTAGAGGAGGAGAGCCATATCATGAATTGCTGTTTCCCATTCTTCTGTGGTTAATGGGATCGCCATTGTTGCAGACTTGGACAGAAGAGCTTGACATTTCCGGATTTGGGCACTAAGCTCAGCTGCAAACTGGAGATTATTGCTATCTTTAGAGATGATAACCAAAGCCTTTGCAAGAGATATTTGGTCTACCATCTGCCTTGTGAATGAATGCGGACTCAGCATTTCATCTGTAATGTTCAGACCTTCAATAAGGCTAGTGTGGTGAAATTTCTGCAGCAAAAACATCAAGGTTTCAAGGGTTAGCAGAATGGTTGGCACGCATGAATCAACTAGATGTATTAAAGAATATGATAAGAGTAAAAAAAGATTATTTTTCCTTAATCTTGAAAATATCCTGTTAATTGCAGGGGATCTAACAAGAATACAGTTTAATTCCAAAACCTTTACCGAGACAAAGAACAGTGGCATATTCAGCCAGTAAATGACAGAACAATGCATGTTAATTGTACATCAGAAACAAAAAACTGTGATCAGACTTCAAATTCTTCACTTAGAGGATGTATTCACTTTTGATTCAGAGAAAGTGTGCCAAAGGATTCTAAAATATGATGAATGATAATACAGTTGATTATCCAAGTTATAGTATGTATGGGTGACTGGAAAAAGCAAGATAGTTAAATAATTTTGCCCAGCCAACATTACGACATGCCTTGTTGCCATGCAGAGAAAGATTTCTCCATTAAGACCATTGCAATACCCTGGTCAGGTCATGTACCCAATCTTATCATGAAAGACCACTAAAATATTAGCATTAAGCCTATCATGCATAATGTGTGCTGGACAAGTTGAGCTAATAAGCTTTCAATCTTCCTTTCTTTTATTGGTTAGAAGCACTTCAGTTCAACACCAATTCCACAACTCACTTGCAGCCTGGTTGCATTATGTAAGAAAAGAGGCCAGAGGCGAATAATTCAGCTTCTTAGATGTGTGCTCTTTGCCATTCTTTTTCTCCCACTTCTCTTTTGTTGCTGGTTTAATATAATTTCTGTTTGTTTGGTTAAAAAAAAAAGAGCGCATTTTCACACTCTTGATTGTTCTGTGATGTTCTTGGATGAGTATCTGTTGATCCAAATCAGACACTAGGATAAGGGGTGATAGAATTTTCCTGGTCATGTGAAAATGTAATTTAAGCACATAAAAAACATGAAGCAATCCTTCTTCCCGGACCAGAAAAAAAAATAATATATATATATATATATATACATACACACACATACACCTTTGAAGCAATAAATATTTGCCAATGACTAAAGAGCTTAGTTTGGTATAAGGTAGAAGAAAAAACTACTAAAGAGCTTAGTTTGGTATGAGCTAAAAGAAAAACCTTGATAGTTCTGGACTCCTAAAGTCAAACAATAAATGTACATCTAATTGTCTCCATCCTCTTTTAATAATGTAAATACAAAACCAATTTTGGTTTCTATTCCCACAGCAAACAATATTTTAAATCAAGTTAAAATAATAAGAATTAAAATAATTTAACGTAAAGTTGAGTTGTCAGGAAAACCAAACTTTTAACTAGAGACTTGACCATCTTTTAGGTGATATAACAGCGATGAGGCCATTAGCATGTTCCGTTCCTCAGTGATTCTTATCAAGGGACATAAGATTTGACAATCTATATGAAACTCTAATAGCTTCAAGAAATATGTTACACCTTTCTGACAGAATCCAACTGCCCTCTTCATAAGGTATCTTTGTTCAATCTCAAGAAACAAAAATCACTTTACCTCCCAAAGCTAATGACATATATATATATATATATATATATGTATATATATATATATATATGTATATATATATATATATATGTATATATATATATATATATATGTATATATATATATATATATGTATATATATATATATATATATATATATATATATATAGACAGAGAGAGAGAGAGAGAGAGAGCAGGTTTTTAACTGCAAAAGGAAGATAAAAAATCAACCTATGATGGAAGAAAAGAGTGATGTGTTTAACGGATATTTCTGCCCGACCTATTTCATGCATTAAGGATAAAGAACAAAAGATTCATAATGATGATATATATTATGGAAAGAAAGAAAAAAAGCTATTTAATAATATAGGTAATTTACTTTTAAAGATGAACATAATGTATTAGTAGATTTTTTTGTAGAATTAGGGCATGTGAGGTAAAGGAAACTTTGAAGACAATGGAAATGCATAAGAGTGTAGTATCTGATGATATTTCTATTAAGATTTGGAGTCTAAAACATCTAAGTGTATTTTGGTTAACTAGTTTATCATGCAAAATATTGAAAACTAGAGAAACATCTAATGATTAGACGGAAGTTATTTCGTACTAATATCTAAGAATAAGGGTGGTATTCAATGTTTCTCAAGTTATAGAGGAACTAAGCTATTGAGTTATATATACTACGAAACTTTGAGAGAGGATAATTTAAATTACAGAGGAACTCAGCTAATGAGAGCATTTATTGGATTGCTACAGTTAAAGTGCTGAGACAATCCCTAAATACTCATGAGGCTTTTCTTGTCAATTGTCAGGATCCTTTTTAGCATATGTCTGGTGAAAAAACAAATCAACAATTTAACATTTAGATAGTAAAACAACAGAGAAAGCAATAGAAAACATGAGCTTTACATAGTTAAACAATACAGCCTATAGCCGCAAGACATGATCATTAATCTTTTCACCATTTAGAATTTTTATTAGAATTGAGGGCTTTCAAAAAGGATGGGGCAACATGAATGCAGAGAAACAATGTAGTAAAATAATCTTTAACCACCAAGGAAGAGCCCATTTGACAGCACCATCAAAGCTAGTACAAGCAGATTCACCGTTGCAAGTACAAGTATAGCATGGATGTGCAAATGGGAGCCAGCATGAGGTGATGGTGGATGCCATTGGTGCTAGCCATGTCTAAGCTGTGATTGGATTCAACAAGATGGACTGCGATGCAATTGCTAAAAACGAAAGCTGTTGGACAAGCCCATCAATCATCACTAAAAACACTTGTCTAGGATATGGAATATGTCCATACGAAGATATTTGTTGTTAGTTAGAATGTATTGTGTGGCAATATGCTCCTTACCAATCATTACAAATCAAGAAACGAGAGCATACGGTAAGTTGATCATTCATAACAACTACATGGCATGAATAACTTTTGAATGCAACTTTATCATGTACGTGATCTTATAATCCTCTAGAAATAAATAAAAAGATATTCTAGAAATCATTTCTTGGAGGCATTTGAAAGAAAAAAACCGACAGAGTTGGAAAGAAATCACGGATCCAAAGTTCTCCCCCATCTCGTGACTCCAGAGTGAAAACGATCCGTACAAGCACAAACAAGACAATTTTACGACATCTAAAGTATCGAGTCTAAAGACCCCACCTGGCGGATCAACGGCAGCGCGGATCTCGGTAGCTTCTCGCGACTGAGCATCACGAGGAGCAGGAGCACCCCAAAGCCGCCGGCCACCAGCCACATCCAGACGCCGGAAATCCATCCCCGCCTCGCCGGCCGACGGAGATCGAACGGTCTCCGCCTCATCCCCCCTCAGAGCCGGCGAAGGCAACCGACACGCATCTCCGGAGAGATCCCAAGGGGTGGCACTTGAGATTCCAGAACCAAGGCTCAGGGTTAGGGTTAGGGTTAGGGGCAGAGGCAGGAAGATCGTCGTCTCTCCAAGCTGCTGCTTCCGCGGCCGGTCTTAGGAGGAGGAGAGCGTGAGCTGCATCGCTGCCATGTCTCGTCTCCTCCCAATCGATTCCGCGGTCGAACCGTTTGCTTTCTTGGTTTCCTTTCAGTTACGTCCTGCGTCTTTAACCAGAATTTGGAATCTTGGAACGGAACATCGACGGAGTGTGGTTAGGGTCAGGTTCGACCCAAATCCATAACGAGTTCGGATCCGATTAAGGACAACAGCCCGATGTGACGTGCCTCTTATTTCGTCAAAGCCACCGAGTGTTATCGGGTCAGATTTAAGCCAAATCCGATAAGGTTATGATCCAAATGCAGATATGAATGCATTATTTTGAAACAAGATTACTGAATTTAAAAAATAAATATTAAAAACTATATATTGATTAAAAATAAAAATAAAAATAAAATATCGATTTCGTTTGGAATTGATTTGATTTTTATTTTATTTTTGATAAAATCGAAACATATCAAATCATTTGATGTGTAAGTTAAAAAAAGAAAGATAGATAGATAGATAGATAAAACTGTATAAAGCTTGAGATACATAATATTTTGCTTCAAAAATTAACGCTGTTGTAATCTTAAATAAAAAAAGCCATCGAAATCTCAAGAAGAGATGTTTTTAATTAAAATTATATTATTAGGGATCTAATTAAAATTATTTAAATCATAAGATATTTTTATTTGATCCATTCGTAAAAGATCAATCTAGTTGTAGCCTAACTAAAGTCCCGAAGAATACATAAAAAAAAATTAAATTAATTAATTTCGAATACAAGGAAGGGATAAGTCTCGACATCTCATAGAGAATATTTTTACAAACAATCCAATAAATATTTGATGTGAAAGAAAGAGAATAAAAATAAAAAATTTTAGAAGATAAACAAATAGCCATAAGTTTACAAACAATCGTTCATCGGGCGTCAATCATGTTAACAAGTTCTTATAGGATTTACGTGTGAACTTGTGTTACTTAGGTGGTTCTACGGCGTTAAGATAGTTAAAATTTCATACGACATTGTAACTTTAAAAAAACAAATCATGACACATGAAAATTGAGTTATTCTAGGATAGTTTTATTAATTCTAACGAGTGATCATTCTGTAGGCCTACAAACTATCCCTACTTATAGTTTTCAAGAAAAAAATAATAATAATATAAAATGTGCTATCAAATATATGTATAAGTAAATTAAAATGATGCACAATGACATAATATGATATCATCGTAATCCAAACTCTTCTAAAGAGTGATTAGATGTTGTGCCTTTTACAGATTGTAGTATTCCTCTAAGCTGATGGCAAGAATAAACAGAAAATTACCAGTTCTTATCAGAATAATATCATATAAAAGGTTTGGCTCATCATGAACTCGATCTGACATCATCTGGATGTACTGGTGAAAAAGATGTGAAAAGTTCATATCAAGAATTCGTCGTCATCATATAGAGACTAAATCGTGGTATAAACAAACAGGTGTAGCGCGGTTCATCATATTCTTCTTTCTCGCGTAAGATCAGAGACCATTTGAATACTTGGATAGATAGATCATACTTTCGTAAGATCATTAGAAACTAGAAATATACTTTGTTCTCCATAATGAAAGAGAGTTTACTGTCTGTCTCATGTTCCTGATGAGAAATAATACAAATCATGTGTTGGCTGCCAGGACAAACGTTTCCTCTTGTCTGGTCTCTTTCCTTGGTGTCGCTGTTCTTATCACTGTACCCATTAGCAATAAAATCTCTGATGGGGTGGCAAAAGCATCGATCGCCATCAAATATAATAGCAGAAAGAACAGTTTTTTCCTCTGAATTTGACATCTCAGGAACATGACAATGGCTATTACTATGGGAAATACTTTCATCTCTGAACGCAACGCTGCTAGAAGGCTAGATCTTTTAGGATGCCAAGAGGCCAGGAATTATTGGAGGGACACGAGAATACAGTTTGACAAGCTTAGAAAATGACGAGAGAATCTTAAGCCGGAAAATGATTACCTTTTGACGGCAGCAATGTGGCCGCTGCTTGCCACTTGGGGATGACAGCGCGAGTTGGTGACATGCAACAGAGCAGAATGCAGGAAGCTGCCGCGAACATGCCTTGAATTCTTCTTATTCCTTTTGTCGTTGGTGGTGGTGTTTGCTAAGCTGCTATCATTTTGCTTAATATGAGATATTGCCGGTGGTTAAAACTGCAGTCATACTTCAGCTGATAGATAGAACATCCATCGTCTTCATGAAATCTAGAATCGGCAGGAATTTGTTCACCTGGTTAAGAGCCAC
This sequence comes from Musa acuminata AAA Group, assembly GCF_036884655.1. Lineage (NCBI taxonomy): Eukaryota > Viridiplantae > Streptophyta > Magnoliopsida > Zingiberales > Musaceae > Musa > Musa acuminata. The sequence goes on from NC_088335.1 coordinate 48,875,980, forward strand.
AACATTGGCAGTCGCAGGAGTACCTGCATGCGTGCTGCAAGATGGGAATACACACAAGCAATGAGTGAGACGACAAAACTTGAAGACACACAAACGATGAGCATTGTGGAAGAGCAGCCTACCCTGAAATGGTTATTTCAAGTGTGCATGACAGGGGCGTCGGTGCCCCACTGCATCGCAATGAGGCAATCTTGTATTCCCTTTTCACATGGGGATACTTGTCCTTGCATAGTCGCAACAGTGACCACCTTTGTCTTTTTGGGTTCTTCCTTACGTCTGACGATGTCATTTGCTGCTAGTACAACTATCTTGGGCTTCGACTGTCCACCATTCATCCTGCCACTCTTCCTGCTTCCACCATCTCCTCAGCCACCATCATGGCCGGTGAAGGCTCCTCGATGCCCTCGCATGACGAGGAGACTGTTGTCGCCAGCACGTTCCGCCGGAGGAACCCTTCGTCGGATCGCCAAGCCAAGTGGCTCCACGAGTGGAACCGCATCTTCCTCCTGATATGCGCAGCCGGGCTCGTCGTGGATCCTCTCTTCTTCTACGCCCTGTCCATCAGCAGCACGTGCATGTGTCTCTTCGTCGACGGTTGGTTCGCGGTCACCGTCACCGCTCTCCGGTGCATGACCGACGCGGTGCACCTACTGAACATGTGCCTGCAGCTGGCGATGACCTACGACGCAACGCCGAGATCGAGCGTGGAAGAAAAGGATGCGTCCGCGGGCAGACCCATGGCTCACAGCCAAAGCTACCTGAGAGCGAAGACGGGCTTTCTCCTCGATCTGTTCATCATCCTCCCGGTGCCTCAGGTTGCGTGACCTTGCAACACTTGATCCTATCTTTCTCGACGAACACATAACTAAGACATTCAAGAAGAAAATATTCTTTTCATTGCTATGCTTAGGTGAGTGAGTGCACGACGAGGGATTAATCTTTAGCCTATCTCTGTTTCTTAGGCATGAATTGTTGCCATCGTTTCTTGGCGTTTTGCTCATTAACAGGAAGAGGACACTGGTCCTCAACGGCCTCCACAGGACATGCTCACATCGTAGTGTGCATACATACACAAATGAAGTAGCGCACACAAACACAAGCACCCCCGTGATCCCCACAAAAGGTTCTTAATCATGCTTGCATGAATGCCACGCATCTTCTTCTCAGAAACAATCCAGGTTTACATGAAATCTGAATGAGATGCTGTTGCTTTCGTCGTTGAACACGAATGAAAAACCTTAATTACTGTGTTGCTGAGAAGTACTGTCACCGGATGGGGGTCATCTTTTGCAGGTTGTTCTGTGGGTCGTAGCTCCCGCAATGCTGTGCCAAGGAATGACGTCGACGGTGATGACTGTGTTCTTGATCTCGTTTCTCTCGCAGTACCTCCCGAAGGTCTATCACTCGGTCTGCTTCCTTCGAAGGTTGCAGAATTCTTTAGGCTACATCTTCGGCAACATTTGGGGAGGAATCGCTCTCAACTTGATAGCTTACTTCGTTGCATCGCATGTGAGTATGTTTGTTGTTTCTGTCATCCCCAAAGTGATCTGCTCGATTAACATCGAATGGTTCGAACAGAAGGCTGTGAATCAAATGTCACCTTGCCTTCGGATATGTTTGTGCCATGAGACACAACTCTATCCTGCAACCTCGATCACAGCCTTCAAACAATTCGTCAGAATTAGATTCGTACTCTATCCATCACAGCTTACACTGTCGACAGGCAGCAGGCGCTTGCTGGTACTTGCTGGGCATTCAGAGGGCAACAGAGTGCCTCAAACAGCAGTGCGTCGCAACAGATGGATGCAGAAATAGGACGGTGGCATGTGTAGATCCCATGTACTATGGCACCACCAGAGCAGCCATGGATGGGGAGAGATTGGCTTGGGCTAAAAATCTGCACGTACGATCGATGTGCCTCGATGGCAGTGACAATTTCGAGTACGGATCTTATAAGTGGATAGTCAATCTGGTCACGAATCCTAATCGCTTAGAGAAGGTCTTGTTTCCGATCTTCTGGGGACTCATGACTCTTAGGTAAGCAGTTCTCATTTTCCTTTACCATAACATTGCTAATTATCTGTATCATTCATACATGGTTGTTGATAAGATATTCTGCAGAGTTTATGGAAATGAAATCATCCCTTAACTAAGTTAACAAGGATGATCTCATGAGAGCCTTCCAACATCCATGCTGATATCTTTGGTTTCTTTGCGGAGAGTAAATTAGACGAGCAAACAGATTGATTCTGCTTCTCTAATACGTGAAAGATTTGATATTTGCATTCTCTGCTACTGAGGATGCCAATACTGTATGATAAAATGTTAAGATCAAAGTTAGAGTTTGCACTATATATGTTCGATTGTTTGTTTTGGCATCCAGCACGTTCGGGACGATCGAGAGCACAACCGAGTGGGTGGAGATCACCTTCAACATCATCATCGTTACTAGTGCACTGCTTTTGGTTACGACATTGATCGGGAACATCAAGGTGAGCAATCTGATGGACCAATCATTCTGCTACAGTTGCTGGTGCTCATGAGCTTGGCGCAGGTCTTCTTGCACGCAACAACGTCGAAGAAGCAGGCGTTGCACTCCAAGATGCGGAGCTTGGATCGGTGGATGCGACGCAGGAACTTACCGTTTGAGATCAGGCGAAGGGTGCGGCAGTACGAGCGGCAGAGATGGGCTGCGACGAGAGGGGTCGACGAGTCTGAGATGGCACGGCGCCTGCCCGAGGGGATGAGGAGGGACATCAAGTACCACCTCTGCCTCGATCTTGTTCGACAGGTAATCGTTCGTTCATGGCGTTCCTGATGGTGAAGAAATCAGCACCAGACTCTCTGCATATGAGACTAAAGATTAGAAGCATTGCAGGTGCCTCTGTTCCAACACATGGATGAGCTGGTGCTGGAGAACATATGCGACAGAGTCAAGTCTCTTCTCATCCCCAAGGGAGAAACCGTGAGCCCCTGCTGCGTTACGCATCTTCCTCGGTCTTCTTCTCTCCTTTGTGCTCGCATGATGATTCTGCAACTCCGCACAGGTCATAAGAGAAGGCGATCCAGTCCCAAGGATGCTGTTCGTGGTGAGGGGTCATCTCCAGAGCAGCCAAGTTCTGCGCGACGGCGTGAAGAGCTACTGCATGCTGGGACCGGGGAACTTCAGCGGCGACGAGCTCCTGTCGTGGTGCCTGATCCGCAAGTTCGTGGAGCGGTTGCCGCCGTCGTCGTCGACGCTCGTGGCAGCGGAATCGACCGAGGCGTTCGGGCTGGACGCGGACGACCTCAAGTACGTGACGGAGCACTTCCGCTACACTTTCGTCAGCGAGAGGGTGAAGAGGAGCGCTCGGTACTACTCGCCGGGGTGGCGGACATGGGCGGCGGTGGCGATCCAGCTGGCGTGGTGGAGGTACAAGCATCGGCTGACGCTGACGTCCTTGTCGTTCATACGACCGCGTCGGCCGCCTTCTCGGTGCTCGTCGATGGAAGAAGACAAGCTGAGGCTGTACACGGCGCTGCTAACATCACCCAAGCCTAACCGAGATGATTTCACAGTGTGAAAGGGTGATGATCCAAACAAGCACTTCATGATTCCGATGAAGACGCCATTACCTGTGTCTTTTTACAGTACGAAATGGTTTATATGGGCTCTAATGATGTTTAAACTAATTATATCATTAAGAATATTAATTGTTATCATTTATTTGTCTTTGGGCAGTGTCCGGTCTTGCATTAGACGCCCGGCCCGGTCACTTGTGCATCACGATCCGATTCGATGGCCCGGTACTACACGGATCGAATATCGACCAACTCTTGTTCGATCCGATAACGGAAGATAAACCTGTTTGATCTTGATCCAACGGTCTAAGAAGACGCCCTAAAACTATAAATGAGTTCTCATGTTACGTTATTGATCTTGATCTTGAATCCTCTCGCTCGCTCCTCTATCCTTTCCCGGCCGGATGTGTTATTCCGTGCCTCCATTGTCGAAGTCCACCACCTCCCGGTGTCCCGTGGAAGTCGGATATCCGCCATCTCCGGCACCGCGCCTCCGGCGCCTTCGGAGATAGGCCTGAAAAGCTGTATAATGACAGTATCACATAAGATACGGGCTTTATGTGGGCCTCTCCCTCGGGCCATCTCCGTGGCTGGGCGCCGTGCCTCCCGGTAAAGTTTACAGTTGACACGCCTTGTAATGCTAACCTTCCCCTTTGCCTCCGATGATCTGGGAGTGAGACGGGAGACAAGGCTTGGTATTGAGATCAGCAGGCGCCAAGAGATCTAGTAAGTGACAGCAGATATGGCTGATCCTCCAAAAGGTTCGATGTTTCGCATACTTGTTCTAAGATTACGGATGTTGGACGATATACTGGGGAGTTATAGATGAGGGGAAGCTGCAGTTTGGTAAGTCCAATCTTGTGTCATGAATATGGGGTCTAACATCCATCTTTTGCCTGTAGTTTATGGTTATTTGTGTCCTTCCCTTTCATCAGTGCTGCATCCGAAGCATTGCTCTTACATATGAGAGCTTCAACCACTTGGCAGCATCATTGCACAGACTATTTCGGAACTCATATTCTCAGTATAGCAGGGTTTGCTTCTTTTGCGAGCTACTGTAGGTGTAAATACTCGTCTCGGGTTTGCCTATTTGAATATGGGTTTAGAGATCATGCTGATTGATATTAGGAAATATATTGTTTGAATTTTCTGTGTGGTGATGTACTGCTTCATATGCTAAATAGGAGACACTTCTTTAGATGTTAATCTTTGGAAGGAAATACAGCGATTGGTATGATTTGACGGTACTACTTGGCCAACGGTTTGTGCCTTTTGAACCTTGTTGCTGAAAACATGATTTACATATTCTTCACTGATTGATAGAATTTAAATGCTCAAATAGCTTTATTCTGTCCACTTTAGCAACTTATTCCGATATTGATCTAGACTATAGAATAAATAAACTTTTTTTCTGCAAAGGGCAAGTGGTGAAGGTGGGATTTGATCCCAGAAACTTGTAGTGATTCGGCCAAAGGGTTTACTAGATGAACTAGCTAGCACCTTTAACAAATAATTTATTAAATGAGGTTAGAGAATCCATCAAACGAATGTTTTAGGTGGATCTGGAATAAATAAACTTTTATTATGAAGGTTCAGTTTTGAACCTTTTCATCTATTTGGGTTGCACCTTACTCTGGATAATATTTCCAGTCAGTTGCATGATGACTGCACTCTTATCTTTCTCTTACAACAGTTTATAAAATTGGGCATGCTTTCTTCTACACGTATGTTATTCTATAATCCTAACTTTATTTAATATTAACTTTTGCGAGATCTAGACACTATAAAAGATCTGGTGAAGATGTTGATTTAGTTATCGCTTGCTTCGACAAACTTCTTGTTCCTGGTGGATGCTTTCAGATAAGTCTTCGGTGGAAGGTTCAAAGATTGACTTTCTGAGGTCTACTTGGAACTTGCACTACCTTGGTACTGGATGAAAGAGCCCTTTGATGAATTCTTCTGTCAGATGTAATAGCATTGAGATGCTGAAGGCTTCAAATCTGGCGCATCAGCTGCTGGTATGCTATAATGATATGAAGAGCATTTAATTGTTTTTTCTTAATAGCAGCAAATGGAGCTTGGATTGTCAGTGGGAATCAAAAGGTGACAAAGTTAATTGTTCAGAAACATTGTCTTCCACTCTTGATAGATCCAAAATCCATGATGACTTTGGATGTCAGATGTGCAGCAACTAAATGAATATGTGCCAGGTTTGAGGATGCAGATGCCAAAATCATTTTGGAGGCTTTAGCTATGTGGCCAAGAAGATTTTTGTAGACCGGTATTGGTGCGAAAGAATGGTTTCCTTCTTTAGTTCTATGATGTTGAGCTCCTTGGTAAGTCATTGTGATATGGGAAGGTCCATTTTCACCTAATTTTATGCTTTCATTCTTTCTAAAACATAGGATGCAAAGGTTCTGTGTTGGAAATAATTCAACAACTAGCTCACAATCCAACAGAGATGGCTCAATCTCATCATTAGTGCTGCAAAGTCAGTTGTCATTGTAGTCTTTGTTATCTCATAGTCCAACCACTCATAGGCATCTAGGATCTTAGAATTTAACGTTGTATCCATGATATATTGGACACAGATGATGAACATTTTAAGAACATCAATATAAAACCATGAACATGATATACTTTGATTTGACATTATAAATCATAATGCTCTTTTATGAATCTATGCTGGACGCAAACCATTATATAGCTTTTTAATTATTATAGACTTGATTAAATAAATGGAATTGTAGCCGTCTTAGTCATTTCTTCGAGTTACAAACTGTCATGAAGTCCAGGAGAAGATAATAAGATGGATAAAGAGAGCAGTCATTTGAGGACTGACAAAAAAGAATATTTCTTTTCAAGTTATATTCATTTACATATAGACCCCATGATCCAGGACTTTGAAAGAAGATGATTTCACACTTCTACTGATTCCATGGCAATGAATGCTGTTGTGTCAACTTCAGGTGCCGATGTGGCCCTAAAGAGTAATATCATGAGGCTTCCTATGCTGAAGTGAATAAAGCAGCCACGATGATGTGTCACAAAGGAACCAAAGTCTGTTCCCACCATGCATTGCCACCCTGGTCCATATGATTGATCAAACTCCTGCAAAAGCAAACCCCATATATGAGCAGAAGAAAAGAATGGGGGTAGAAGGTATACTTTCTTGCTGTCCCTTGTGTTCTCATTGTTTTATTAGGTCTGTGTTTGCATTAGCTCTACCAAATTCTAATGCAGGATACATTTGATGCCCTTAATCACCTTAGTGGCCTGCAACAGTTGATGCAAGATGGCACTAAATTCCTGCATCTTGTCATGTGACCAAAAGATTTTCATGACAAAGTGCAGGGCATCACTTACATGCACACGTACATAAATACATACATGCATACAAATATATGCATATATATATTTGAATGTCGATCACAATGGTTAGTATAAATCCTGCATTTACAAATGCCACAGACTCCATAAAAATGAGCTTATATGTAAGCATGAAGCTGCATATTGTAATGCAAACTTTGGATTGAGCACTTGCATCGTAAGGCAAAAACACCCTTAGATTTCTTTCCTTGTTTGACATGGCTGTCATAAATGATAAAACTTCTGTACCTTTTTTTATGAAGGAAGCTATCTCGGTGGACTCAGTGACATCAAAGAGGTCAAGGGCCTTTCCTGCCAGGCGGAGCGCATCTTGCTGCATGGTCTACAGCATGTCTGCTTCACCTATCACTGCCTTGCTCTCCATCATGGCTAACAGTGCACATCGAAGAGGATTTAAAAGACTGAATGAAGATAAGGCTGATCTGTCTGGAAGAAGAATTTTAGTGTTTATGAAGGAAAGGAAGATTGTTATTTATAAGCATTGGAGGCTGGATGCATTCCAGGAAGAGACATGTCAATCAGATGTCAAGCTTGTGGCTACTGACTGGGCCAATTTGGCAACCTAGTTGTGATGGGATATATATGGACCCACTTTTGGCTTGAGAGGTTGCCTCATGCATTTTCTGGTTCTCCTACAGCCAGATGGCTCCTGGCAGCCCATGAGGTTGTAACTGGAACTTTCTTCCTCTGGTGCTCGTCTCTTTGCACAGTGCTGACTCCCCCTTTTCTGTCCCAACCAAGACAAGAAACCTAAATCTGTGGTTGTGATAAGGTTGTAATCTCATCCACACTCTTGAAAGTTCCCCGTCAATTGACTGCAAATTGTTCATTCAATGATGGAAGGGAACTTCCTTCTGTTGTCTGATCCATATGCAATCAAGAGGATATAATGGTATTGCTTGCATGGTGCTAAGTTGTTGATCTGGAGGCAGTTGTTAGCACATCCGAGTCTCTCTTTCTCTCAGAACTTGCAATAGCAGAGCTCAACGAGGAAGGAAAAGTATCATTGTAAAATAGCATTCATGCATATGGACCTGGAGCATTGCAGGAGTTTCTTCACCGACTTATTGAAATGGAAAGGAAATAGCTCGCATCTGAATCAACTAGTGAAGTTAATGTTTGAGAGCAATTTCAGTTCATGGATGGAGTGCAAAACTACTAAGATAGCCACCTTGTGAATCAGCTGCAGCCTACTAGTGCTCACCTTCACTGGTTGCTCAGCCATTGACTGGAGAAGATTTTTTGCTTGAATTGTCTTATAAGATATAAATACATGGACTTTTTTCTTCAGGCTTTATCATAAAACGTGGTGTCAAATACCTTAAAATGTTTGGTTATCCATTGGTTGAGATCATGCAGGTGAAATAGATATTGTCGCTCTTTAGATACCAGCAATTTCTAAAATTTGGACACGGAATTGACAACAACCTCTTTTGGGATAATTCTTGGATGAGAGCCTTCACAATTGTACTTATAATCCAAACTTGAATACTGACCTCTGAGCTGTCCACTGATATCAACTTCATCTATCATCTGTATATGGTTAGACAACCAGCTTGAAAGACGAATGGGTATATCAGGATTGGAAGGTCTATATGGATTTTAGATATCTGGTTCATTGCTTTGTATTTTGCTGGTTTCTACCTCATCCACCTATTCCAATGTTGTGCAGATGGGATCAGACATTTTGTTTTCTTCCAGAAACGGCTGTCTTATGAGGACCTATGATGACTCCTTCCCAGTATCTTCCCATAGCAACAAACTGGTTTCACATCTTTAATCACTGCTTCTATGGTTGTGGTACATATTCTGAAATATATCATAATTCAATTGTACAAGATGTGCATGATTGTTGTTTAGATTGTTGGGTTTCACACTCATGAGGAGTGTTTCTTCTGCTATCGAAGATTCTTGCAGGGTGAGTGATGAGTTGTACGCTTCAACTGGTTTTAGTTCATAAAATTTAATTACCAAAAGAATTGCATAATTATTTATCTCCAAGTGAACCTTTAGGGAACGTGACTGTTACTGCAAATTTAATATCAGATGTATGTTCATAACACGTTTCCTGAACATAAATTTTGTACTGGAAGCTTGTTATGTTAGTAATTTTTTAAAAGTAAAATAGCTAAAATCTTAATTTATTTACGTTGTTTGTCGTCATGAGCTTTCCGATGTTAAGATCTTGCTATTTCTTTCTGCTGGTATATGGTGTACATATCGGTTCTCATTTCTTTCTACTGGTATATGGTATACATATTGCTTAACATTTCAAAATTGCATATAGAACCCTGCAAAGTCAGTGGTTTTGGTTTTCGTATTTGTCCCTTTCTAAGTTCAAGTTTAGTATATATCGTTTCAGATATAAAAACTTGCATATATGTCATTATGGTTAATCTACATTAGCTATTCTAATTGATTGTTAGTTGAAACTTTTCCAGGATTATGTTGTCCAGACTTTGCAAGGATACATATGTACTTTCTGGCATACCAGTTCTTCATGAACTTGAACTTTTATTCTCCTTGTCTCAACTCCTATCAGGATTTTCTAAAACAACAAATGATTCATTTGTCTGACTTCCTGTGAACTCAGGAACACAGATGCATTATTGGGATTGGGAGAATTGGCAGGGAGCAGCTCTGATGGTGGGTCACCAAGCAACTACAGACTTCCCACATGCAGGAGGAAATTGGCAGAGTGCAGCTTCCATGGAGTCACGAAGCAACTCTAAGCTTTTCACCTCCATGCAATGCTCAAACACACCAAAAAAGGCTACTACTGCATCTTGTAGTGTAGTATGGGTAGCAAAGTTTAATGGTCCACTGCATCCTCTAGCCCTTGTTATTTGAAAGCTGGTGGTGTACATTGATCTTTTGGATCCACCTCTTCCGTTCCAGGCACTAGAAGCCAGAGTTTGTTTTACAGATTACCACCAACCACGGTCCAACATTCTCTTTATCATCATCATATCTGAGAATAAGGTCTTCTGCAGAGGTATGTATCCAAAACTTTCTATGTATCAACTCTTACTGCTAGTGATTGAACTGTTTGCTAGATGATCAGAATGAGGAGGAAGCGTCATGAGAATCCAAAAGAGGATAAAAAGAAGGAACACCATGGTGATCATGCTTGAACAAGTGAGTAGTTTCTGCCGTGCATGCTAACACAAGTTCTTCTGCTTGGTTACCTGTTTCTTCTGCATTTGGAATCCGTCTCTTTCATTGTGCTTCCATCTCCCAGCCTATTCTGAGCAAGGCGCAAGAGTAAGTCACCTCTCACGGGTGATATCCCAAAGAAGACAAGGGCTCTCACGTGGGGGAAGGGGCCAATGACACGCCCTCTTATTTATTGATTGGGATGCGTGCTACCACAGTTCACATATATGATGCTCTTGGTGGTCCATCACCAGATTTGTTCTCCCCTCCTCTGCCATCCATCAGAGACACCCACCTATTACAGCTTCTCTTTTTCGTGTGATGATAATATAAGCTGTGTTCGATGCGTTTGCCAATGCAAATAGAGCGCATTCCCAATAATTTAATGACGCAGTGATGAACTTATTTTGTGGGCCCTAAGATGGATGGCAAGAGATCTTCCACAGCAGCTCCTCCATTAAGGTCTACCACATTGAGTGTTTGCTCTCCATGTGTCATGCGTACATGGGAAGACCTGCTTCGATCAATCAAATGCAAAGCCCATTTTGTTTGGAGTTGCAGTATGTACTCACTGCTCGACCAGGGATCTACCTTGGATTCATGTAAGTCAACGGGGTGTCTCTCTCGGATCTGGTATGCCTGATCTCCTACCCAGTCATCCCCTCCTATTAATGAACTTGCCATAACCATGCCTCTCTCTCTCTCTACGATGGAAAGGGGAGTTCAAGATTGGAGGACAGTCTACCTACAATAAAAGAGTGCAACTGTCCTAGCTTTCCTGGTTGTGTATCATGCCAAAGGCCCAAGCATTCCATGTCCTAGATACCCATCTGGCTTGTCTTTTCTCTCTTTTGTGATTGTGATGTTGATGTCTTGCTAATGCTTCTCTCTCTTTCTGTTAAATCAACAGACCTGAAGCTGCCATTTTGTTGCACTGGGTCATTGGATTCTCCTTTGGAGCCCTTATTATGGGTTTTCCCTTGGTTGGGTAGCTCATCAAACGCTATGAGGAGAATATAGTCCTTGATGGAATCTTCTCTGCATATGGAAGGGAATGTCAATCTACTGGTGCGATGGACTGGCTGGAGTTGCCATGGTTGCTAGAGACATGGTAATGGAGCATGCAGGATCAGAATACGCACAGTGAGAGAGAAGGGGAAGGAGGGAAGAAGATGTCTACTCTTTGGTTCACACTGAAGAGATCTCTCCACTGCAGGTCTGACCCTTCTGATGTCCACGAGCCAAAGGCCAGGGGCCATCTTGGCGCCATCTTGTCCAGGAAGACATGCAGGTCTGGTTGCTCCAGATCCATGGCCAACCTCAGAGATGTAATCCATGGAGGCAGGAGGCAGATTGAGAGGCCAAGCTGCTGCAGCCCAAGGTCTATTGGGAGCAGTGAGGTCCTGAACCCCATTGCCCATGAGGTAGTTCTCAGTGACTCCGGGTGTGAGCTCAAGATAACTGGATTTCGGAGTCACTATGACGGTGGTGGTGGCGAGGTAGGATCCACGTTTGTGGGCACCCTCAGGCCTGGGACTCCCGGCCCCGGAGGATGGAGCACCAGTCCTCCAAGAAAGGCTAATCGGCTTCTCGCCGATCGAGAGGGTTATCCCCTTTGGGGTTCTTCACTTTCTAATGATGTTCTTGGCAACGACGGAGCTAATCATTTTCCTTTGGAAGCCAGGTCTTCTGCTGGGGCTGCCACTCCTACAATCTGCCATAGATGTGGTGACCAGTTTGGGAAATGGGAGGCTTTGGAGGCACATCATCTGTCCAAGCATGCAGGTAAAGAGGGCAAACCCTTCTTTCTCTTCGTACTCTCTCACTGCTGCAATGCTTCATTCATTTATGCTCTTGCTTTTCTGTTCCTTGGTGTTTGATGTGGTAACTTATTTCTTTCTCTCTTTTCTATTAGAAAGGGTGATTTTTTAAGATTTCTTCTTTTTTTTTTTTAATTATGTCCTAGTTGTCTATAAATCGAAAAAAGTTTCTGAAATATTCTGTTTAGATCTCACCAAATGCTAGTCAATTTGTGGCTTTATTGTTGTCCTACTTTGAACATTGGCTTTTTATATTGTTCTTTCATCAGAACTTTGAAAACCTGCTTATGATATTAGTTATGTCCTACCTTAGCAAGTGTACCATTCAGATCTCTTTTAACATGAAGCTGTTATGCTTATTATTATTATTTTTGAGTCACTAGGCTTCTCATTCTGGTGGTTCTTTTCCTGGTTAATTGCAGGCACATTATGCTTTGCAGAATAAATTCATTATAAGCTCTGTGAAAATCCACATCTGTTACCAATTGTCTTATATATTTTCAGGCTAACTATGGTGTGAACTCTATTGGCTTTTACTATCCTATTCCAAATGGGACACTGTTACTTGTTCTTCATCCAGCTCAAGTCTCCATTTAGTTTCAGATGAAACAACTTTTAAATGAGAGTACTGGAACAAATTCTTAAGCCAACAGCATCAACTATTAGCAATAAAATAGTTGGTAACTGTTACTTGAATTTTGTTGTTGCCAGGGCTCCTCCTTTTTTGGCGCAGCTGATGTGCATTAGCAGAAGTAAATAATGTTTCTTGTTTCTATTGAATCTTCTGTAGTTGTCCTGGCTAATTGTATCAGTTAATAGGTGCTGTGCTACTTCATGCTTCTCAAAAGCATGAACAACTTTGTATCTTACTACTGAATGTACTTGTTTAGCTTCATATCTCAGATAAACCTATTCATTTTTTTGGCAGTTACTGAACTACTAGAAGGCGACTCTTCTCGGAAGATAGTAGAAATAATATGCAAGGCAAGTTGGTTGAAGTCTGAGAGCAGTTGTGGACGGCTAGAACGGGTCCTAAAGGTCCATAACATGCAAAAGACTCTCACTCAGTTCGAAGAATACCGGGAAATGGTAAAGATTAGAGCCAGCAAGCTTCCCAAAAAGCATCCACGATGCTTGGCTGACGGAAATGAACTGTTAAGGTTCTATGGTACAACAGTCTGTTGTTCTCTTGGCATAAATGGTTCTTCAAACCTTTGCACATCAGATAAGTGCAATGTTTGCCGCATTCTAAGACATGGATTCTCCAAAAGAAAAGAGATGAAGGGAGGCCTGGGAATGTTCACAACTTCCACTAGTCGCAGAGCACTAGAATCGGTTCAAGTGCTTGAAGATCACCCTTCCATAAGAAAAGCCTTGCTGATATGTAGAGTCATTGCCGGGAGGGTTCACAAGCCAATGGATAAATTACAGAATTTGGTTGGTCAGTGTGGGTTTGATTCAGTGGCAGGAAAAGTAGGTCCTTATGCAAGTATCGAGGAGCTCTACCTTCTCAACGCACGGGCTCTTCTACCATGTTTCGTGGTAATCTGTAAACCGTGAAGAGATTCGAACTGATACTTCTTTTTGCAGCAGTGCTTTCGATACCCATGAAACATGATTGTTTTAGAGGGTTGGTTTTTTGTTGCGGAGGATTTCCAATCCATGCACTTTGTCAAGTTTAGGTTTGCCTCATTCTTAGAGCTTTGGTTGTATCTGAAATGCAACTATTTGTTCATCACATAACCTTGATCGTTACAAATAACTGTTGCTGCATGTGAATTGGCCTCAACTTGCGCTACTGTCTAAATGGTAGATCTATAAGGTCCATCTGAAAGAACGGTTAGTGCAATCTTCCTCCGTAAGGGGTGCCTACAAACGGGGATTTAGCAGCATAAATTGAGATATGCTAAGTGTGCTGCTTCCGATGACCAGAATGGAGGCATTTGCACAAAGGGGCAAGGGATTATGTCAGACTTCCTATACCATGAAGCAGGTATGCATGCCCACCCTTTGTTCCATAGAACTGCTACTTAATGTTTTGCAGAGATGAACGACAATTTCATACCACTTTCACTTCTGTTTTAACCTATTTATTTTTTGCCCCCTTTTATTATATAGAAGTCCAAGTTAGAAACAGAGTCATAATCTATTGAACTGTTCTTACCAACCGAGATTGGAAGTTGGAACTTAATCGTAAGAAATATGAATGGTGAGTCTGTCCACCTAAATAGCACTGTCCTAAGAAATATGATTGGACATGATATCTTCAATACCCTGTTTTTGCTTATTATAGCTTTGCTGCAGTCTGCTCACAGGAAATATTGCCAAAACCTATCTTATTTTTCTGATTCTTTAGGTTAGGGAGTGGCCTGTTATGTTATGCTTCCAAAGTTGCTTTCCTGGATCCCTGACTTTATTAGTTTGTAGTTCCCAGTTGGCCTATTTTTTGATGTGTTGTCAATTACTGCATGAGCCTATAAATAATAAGTTTCAAATAATAGTACAAAATTGAAGATAGTGATTAGACAAGGAGCATCAGTCATCACTATATAACACAATATGTTACATCTGAATCTGCTCATCTATCAATGTCTAGATTTATTCCTTTAACAAAAGACAGACATAAGATCAAGCTGCCACCAATTGTGGCTTAGTTTGTTCTGAACTGCATCACTGCTTTCAGTGAAATCTTTGGACTGCTTAAGAAGTTGAGAGTTGGAAAACTTTCAGATTTCTGCAACACTGAAGTTGGTGATGTTCTGATACCAACAGGTTTTGCTTCATGCTTAGCTTTTGTATGGAGAAGAGTATGAAAGAAGAAAATATACATCCCCAATAGGAATAAGTAATTACCAAGCATAGAGCATTCATCATCTTCTTATCTTCCATCATCTTCCTTTTCCTTCTTTTTCATGGCAATTTGTACATTGACTTGGGCACTAGAACAAATATGCTGCGGGAACAAATGCTGGCACAACTGAAGAAACATCTATGCACCTGAAAACAGGACAAACTGTCATGAGGATGCATCAAAAGAAGAGAAAATATTTACTGTCAATCTAACAAATTTCATCCAAACCTTCCTGCTTGATTTACTATTTACTGTGAGACTGCATCACATTGTAGTTGACATGTGAGGGATTATAATAACAAGGATCATTCTGATTACATGAAGATGATGAAATAGATTGACAACTGTAGCTCAACCATTAGCTGCAGCACTTCAAACACTGTGCTGAGGAAATCGAGTTTTTGGTAATTATCAGTCTAAAATAGGCCTACAAGTTACTAGAAGAAGCCTTCGAGGGAGGTTACCGGTGATCGTCGCTGTTAGCGCGAGGAAGAACCCGACGGGAGACGCCGCCCTTTGCCTTGGCCGCCCTGCCGGCGGTCGTCTTGCCGTCCCGCGCCGCCGCGGAGCAGTTCTCGGATATCGCCGCGAGTGACGGCCTCCACGTCGTCGTGGCGTCGTTCCCGGCTTCCCCACCGCGGCGTCGGCGGCGGCGGCGTTCTTCACGGGGAGCGGCGGGGAGTCCGATCGGGGCGCCTGCCGCCCGGGCCTCAGGCAGCGCCTTCTCGGGCCACGGAGCTCCGCAACTGCACTGGAGGAAGTCGGCCAGCCTCATCCTCCGCTTCCTTTCACAGAGAGAGAGAGAGAGAGAGAGGTACTGATTTAATGTATTTACGATTAATGCCAGTAGGAGTCACATAAGACCGCGTGGTTTCTGTTGGTGGATTGGCCTTTATATAGATCCTGTCGGACTGCAAAAAGACCAAAATAATGGATCTTGTGGTGGATTAAGAGAAATCCACCAGTAATTTTCGGTCCTCGATATATAATGGATCATGTTTGGCTTGTCCCGATGACTAAACTTGCTCGAGAAACAACAGAAAGTATCATTACCCTTGTTCATGGATCACATTAGTTCATAGTTTGTTTCATCGACGATCATTGATGAACCCAACTTGTCTCTTTCTTTTAGTATCACCAAAGATAACCTATGCGGCAAACACGAGGAATCCACAAGTTGATGCAGCAGCACAAGACTCTGCTGCTCCCGAGCTCTCCATCACTCGTTCTACTGCCCTGTCGAAGCCGGTCTCTGGAGAAGCCAAAGACTGTGTTGCAATCAGAAGCATTCAGTGTGGACAGAATCCTCCCCGTTGGTGGCTCCAAATGACCTGTGCATCATCTTCTACTCGGAAGAAGCAGAAAAATCTTGCTCCATTGGTGTGTGTGGTTGCTGCGAGCCAGGCATCGTCTCGATCATGAAGAGGGCTTACTATGGATGCATGCATCTCTTCCTCTGCTCTGTTGATGTTCCCTGTGACTGTGAGGCCACTGTCATGCCATTATTTCTGTTGTTTTGGTGCCTGGCCATGATCCCGAGTGTCATCTGCTGCTGCAGAAACAGATGAGCGAAGGAAGCAACGAACACCACAGGCAGAGTGACTGAGTTTGACCTCTGCAAGTTGCTAGCTGAGGACATGATCAGGTAAAATATCTGAGGCTCCTTGTTCTTGATGATTTCTGATTAGGTGAATCCCGGCATGGATAACATCACAATTATCACCATCATTATCGAAGATTATTTTGCTATTTATTTTATGTTCTTTTCTTTTTCATCAAGAAGTATGTGTTTTAGCAAATAATAATAATAATAATAATAATAATAAAATGAATGGTAGATAATGCTAAACTTAGTTCGGTCCTTCTGTTCCACTCAATGCAAAAGACGGCCTTCCCCAAAGATATCGCCGCCGATTTCTCCGCCTCTGCTGCTCCCGTGCTGGTGACCTCTTGAATTCTCGATCAGTTCTCTCGTTGGCCCATTTCCTTGGCATCTTTTTTTTGCGGACCTTCTGGTAGAGTGACGCAAATCCTTTGTTCGCACATTTTTTGCGGATCGAATTAAGACATTGTAAGTTCTTTCTTGTGGGGCTTTGTTTGACCGATTTCTAGGGTTTTCTTGTTCTCGATCTGGGATTTGCTTTCTTTCCATCGTTTTAACAGATTTGAGTGCTGTCATGCCGATGTAAAGATCTTTTCTTTTTACAAAGTATTGCAATATTTGTTTTCATCTGATATGAGATTTCTGCGAGCTTGTTTAGACAATATGTCTGCTCTCCTTTCGGAATTCGTGGAATCGAGTCCACTGTTTTCTTTATTTATATTCATTTCCGTAATGGCATTACGTTTGTTGATTGTGTTGTCGCAGTGGAAAAGCGAGATCTTTTTCGCCCGCAATTATGACTCATTTAACATCAGCTATATACTCGAGAAGATAGCAATTGATGGTTATTCTCTGATAGAAAGTTATTTCTTTTGGGTGCACACGGCTGATACATCAGCTTTGGCTGATTAAAAATGTGAGTTTTTGTTTCACTGATAATTTCCATTCATAATCGGGATACTGCTACTAGTGAAAGGTACCATTGTGATTGTTTGTGACTCTCGTCACTCTCCATGTTTATGCCATTACATGTGATCAACAGAGATGTCTTCCATCAATTGACGTTATTGAAGCAACAAATTTCTATGTAGAACATATAGCAACCTTATTCTGGATAATGATAAAGGCATTCCAACTCCCGGCCATATACCTGATTCTTGATATTCATCAAATCTCCTAGTACTCTGCAAAATAATTTACAATTTATTTTTCCACTTGGCATCTAAATGATGATTTATTTTGCCTTTGAACTGAGTAATTATTTTGCACAAAGAAGATATTTTGCTGAGCCTGAGATTTCACATTACTGTTTGTTTAAATTTTAGGTCAGACAGTGAGCCGATTGATACAAAGCAGTACCTTGAGGAAACTTGCAAGCCAAAGTGTGTGTGTCCTTTACACGCATACCACGTATTTAAAACTTCTGCGACATTTCTACAAAGCTTCTTGATTTTTCATATTTTTCTGAACACCTAGTGAGATTTATAAGTAGATATATTGGAAAGTGGAAGACATTCTTCTGTTTGATTATGGTGTAGTTAAACTTTGACAATTACTGAAAAAAGGAACAGATTCCATGTATTTGTGATCTTTTATTAAAGTTCTTCTAGGAAAGTTCTTTCTCTCTCTCTTCTTTTCTTTTGGGGGATGGGGTTGGCGTTGCTCCCCTTCACCTCACAGAAATAGCATTTTACCAAGGTAACAACTAGGTTCTTATCATTCTGTTCTTTGTATGTTTCATTTCTGTACCCAGTCAGTGTTACTATATATATTTTTGTTTGAGACTGTTAGATATTATTGTTGTTAGTTCAAGTGGCCTCAACTTTTGAATGAACAGTTAATACTAATAAATAACATGCACACAGCAATATATGGTTTCTAAGCCAAGTATTCTTCTATTTGGTTTATCAAAGACGTCTTTGAGACAACAATTGTATGAAGTCCCTAGAGTTGCAAGCTTAATGAGACCCTAGAGCAAAATATTTTGATAATTAATTGTTGGTTCAGATTGAAGGTTGTCAAGAGACTGCTTTCGGATTTAATTGTTGTTATTGTTTTTAAAGAATGATTACTTGCCACATACATGCTTTTGTGCCATTTTCCATCTGCTGTGTTTCATGAATAAAATTGCATTAGGCAAATTGGAGCCGTGATCCAAGTACCGACAGTTAAGATGAGGAACTTTACGAGGTTACAGGTCCATAGTGCTGAAGTTTGTTAGAGCACCATTAGTCGGTGATTATTTATCCTCATCGATTGTCTCTGTTGTGTATTATTTGTTTCTCCAACAACTATTTATTAATGTCATAGAACTGACTTCAACAAGCATGCTTAATCCATGCAGCCATGTGTTGAGAGAATCAAAGAAGATGAGACTGGGCATAAGCATTGTACCGGGCAATATTTTGATTACTGGATGTGTATCGACAACTGTGTAAGTATTCTGCCTCAGGTTTCATTCTTCTTGTAGGACAGAGCGACAAATGTGTATCAGCTGAAGTTTCTATTTTTTGACCATAGGTTGTGCCAAAAGTTTTTGACAAGCCGAAGTGATAGGAGAAGAAATTATTGCACCATGAGTTCAAGTGAGTTACATTTTGAGCTTTAATAGGAGGTTTAATGTTCATTTTGCCACTACCATGCACCTCCAAGCACCAAACTTGTACTTGGTCCTAAAACCAGTTGGCCTCTCTTCTCAAGAACAATCCCTAGTGGGTATGTTTTGGAAACCTCTGCAAGAAGGTAATAAAGAGCAATTCTCTGCAAGCAACTGATCAGACAATGAGTTTACTGAATCTTTTTTGACAAATGGAGTTAAAGGAGATCTATTTGTGGTTATTGTGATCCTTCATTTGATCCTAGTAGTCGATAATAATTCATAATGTCTAAATTATATATGGGTGGCTCATTCATAATATGTTTCTGTGACTCATAAATTCATATCAGATTTCAGTTAGTAGTTTAATAATCATTTTGGTTCAATCAGATTTGGGTTAAATAGAACAAAAACAATCATTTGGCTTATTCTTGAGCTATTTGTGATATGAATAAGGGCTTTTTAAGCATCATAAGTTTGCAAAGTAAGCAAGTAGTATATTTTCTCAAATAAAATTAGTATGGCATATAAGGCCCTCCAAATTCTAAAATCTTTTTCTTCTACATCTCTATCCAAAAAAGAAATCTTCAGGTTAATCAATACTAACTTATAAATATATTAATATTTTAAAATACTTAAAATAATATTAATATTCTCATATCATAACATGTAAAAAGAATTGAAGGGGGGTATTAACAAAAGCATACATTTTAAAATTTTCCATGAATTGATCCCTTTGTTTAATCATTTGATAACCAAAGTTATTCTTTCATAAATGATTCCTCCTTTTTAAAATTCTCAAATCACCATCTCCTATTTCTAATGTTTCAAAAATGTTCTTTAAAAAAGTTATCATTTTTTTCCTGCCTAAATCTAAAATTTTTTTCCATCAACTGTTGAGTGTTTTGTTTTTGATGTCTTTGTATTATTGAAACAAAAACACTATATAGTGTTTTTTTTAATTTAAAAAAAACCACTATGGTGTTCTATGGATAAAAAATAATTCACAAAACACTATAAACAATTGCTAGGAAAACTTTTTGGATTTGGATGGGAAAACACTAAACACTGTGAACATTTCTTTGGAGAGTATTTTTGAGATTTTAAAAACATGGAGTAATGTGATATTTTCCTAATTAATCGCCCTTATCATTTTCCTTATTAGTAAATGGTTTGGCTACGATAATCTACATCCATCGACCGTCCGTCCGTCTGATATATGGTCGGATGAACGGTTACGATTCCTTCAATCACACAGTAGATAGGCTAAAGCATCATTAGAGAATAAAAATGGTTAGATGACAACGCTCGAGAGGCGTTTGAACGAGGGGCCCCCAACGAGTACAATAATGCGTATCAATCGAACGTGTGCTTTCGCCGCGTGTCTGTAGCATCACTTATAAGCGCATTTGAAGCGCCTCCCATCCCCCCCTCGGTCGGGACATCTCCTCCCCTTTTCTTCTATTAGCGGAGGCATGAAGCGGGGGTACGAAGGAACCCCCTCTACTTCCTTCGGGCCGCCCAAATCCAAGCTCAGATGCGATTCCTACGGTACTTCTCGACTCTAATTCTCTTGCCTTCTCTTCTCTGGATTCGATCCTTCTCCCCCCCTAGTCGTCCCCAATTTTGTTGCTATCATTTTTCGGGCAAACTAGGGTTCTTGACTGTTTCTTGCTCCTTCGATCGAAGACGGATCGCGGGCTTCGGAGGACGAGAGCTTCGATAATGCGCGCAGGGTGGCCGATCATTACAGTGCGAGGTCGAATCAGACGCTGGAGGAGCGGGAGGCTAGCCCCATCATCCACTTGAAGAAGCTCAACAATTGGGTGCGCCGTAATTTCCTTCTTTACTCGTCTCATCTTCTATCCATTGGAGTGCTCTCGCTGTTGCCTCTTTTTCGTTGATACCGTTCTTGTTCTTGTAGATCTTTGGTTCATCGAATTAGGAGTAGGTTTTAGGGTTGAATTTATCGCACTTTTGGACTGCCTACCTAATTCCATGATGGTCGAGAGAAGAATTTCTGATGGAAATATTGTGTCTAGCAGCTGATTGTTTGGTATCGATGCGTCCTTTGGTGTCTTTAAAGTTGGGTCGATGCAGTCGTATCTGAGCATTTGGTGGAAAGATCTCAGATTTGGTGTCTGATATCAAGAAGCACTCCATTTACCCAGAATGTTTAAATACTATCAGATTTTTGTTTTTAACATCTTCTATAGCCTAAACTGTGTTTTACTGCTAAAATAAAGGAGATATATGATGAATGATATGTACATTACCGCTTGGCCGCAAAATGCATGTCTCAGAGTAGCTGTGAGTATGACTTCACCTTTTGGTTTAGTTTTCTCGTAAGATGACAGACATGGTCGAGCATTTTTCTGATCGGCCATTCAGTTAACAATACATCTCCTTGGCAGCTTATTTTCTTGCTTGACTTTCATGTGTAAGTCTCCACTTCAATGATCTATGTCTGCTGTATCTGATTTTTCTTCTTTGTGTTTGATGAACAGATAAAAAGCGTACTCATTCAGCTGTATGCTCACCCAAAAGATGCTGTGCTCGATATTGCTTGTGGGAAGGTTAGTAATATGTATATTTTGGAGAGTTACTGCATCGTTACTATACTAAGAGTACTCCGCTTGATCAGGTTTCATCTATCCACTATTTTGGCTGGTTCTTTGCTCATAGTTAGTTACAAGATTATTTAGTCAACTTTTACTATTGTCTTAATTCTACAGTGTTTTCATAGTATTTTTATTGATTTTAAACAAATTTGTCCTGTCATTTGTTCTTTAAGGGTGGTGACTTGATCAAATGGGACAAGGCAAGAATTGGATATTACGTGGGCGTGGATATAGCAGAAGGCTCGGTAAATGCCTCCCCTTATATAGGTTTCTATTTTATAATAGAAATTCTCCATACTCTATTATTACCAATTCCTACATTTGAAAGTGATGAACTCTCTTGTACTGGAGTTCCTCGAGTGTACTCAGGAAATGTTTGTCTTAATTATCATGCCATTTGGATCCAAGTTCTTCTGAAGAAATAGGAAATAAATTGCAAATTAGAGTATTTGTCATGATCCCATGTTTAAAGAGTAAATTTGGTGCATGCTTTTGGGAGAAATGAAAGGTCGCCAGGAGAAGAAGTGATTTGGGCTGGTATCCAATGGGAAAAAAAATCATACCCCAGATCTATTTGGTCAAACTGAAACATTGTATTTCCCACTTGAAGATCAACTCCATTCAACATGTTACTGTAACATTTAAAAGAACTTGGAAAAAAATCATGCAATTTGAGAACCTTTTGCATGTTTATATTCCTACACAAAGTGACTTGCAAAAGGCTATGCAATAGTGTGTTTTGGAGCTATTCAAATCAAGCAATTTAACCACTGATTTTTATATATTTCTTATACATGCATGCATACAAAAAATGAACAAAAATTCAAATCAAAGTATGTTATGTACCATCAAAGCTTCTTATTTGGTTGCATTCCTCTGACTATAAGATATTAAGATAGATAACTTCAACACAGGATCTTTTCCTCAGCTTTTAAAGATTGTAGATCATGTCCAACAGTATTGATCCTAAGTTTGACCCTTCATTTTTGGTTTTGAACTGATAGGATTGAATCCTCGATCTGCTGGACAGTATAGCGCTTCACATCTTTCTTTCTCATACATGCTCATGTATGTCTTTCTTCATTGATCAGTTGTTCATTATAATAGATCTTCCATCACTTGTAATAAGTTGGTTTCATCATAAGCATATGTAGTGGTTGAAACTCATGGGAAGTCTATATGATTTTGATTGCCAAGATAAACTGCTATGCACCAAATATCAATGATTGAACCTAAGGTCTGATAAGATGAATAAGGGATGACATATATGAGTGATCTGTTATTTGAACATGCACCATAAGCTGCACATAGTACCAATAGTTCTCATATTTTTTAAACTTGTAAAGTGATATTTGATTTCATTTTCTTATGGTTGGTCTTTTGAGGTTAGGTAGTCAGCAAAAGACCATTTTTTTCACTTTATGCAACTTTTTTTTTTGGTTTCCCAAGCAAGATATATCATTCCATTTTGAATTATGAAAAAGAATTATGTTGTACTATTTGCAATTTGCAACATGGTTTCTTGTGATGTAGTCCATTGAGTAAATGGTTCTAGATAGACCTTGAAATGTGAACATCATCTTCTCTCTTTTATTTCTAGATAAATTTTTTTGGTCGTACTCTTCTTTTATTGTTGTTCTCTTATCTAGATTGACTTTCCTTGTTGTGCTGGAACATTTATTATGTTCTTTAGACATGTCTGAACCTATATGATGGTCTATTTTATTCTTACCATTAACTCTCCATAAAACAAATTCTCTTTTTGTGGCGAGTATTTGTGCAATATAAACCTTACCATCATATTTTATTTAATTCTTGCAGATGTTCATTGAATTTCACATGATAACCTAAATAATATTTGCTCTACGGTATGTTTAGATAAAAGACTGTCGGACTCGCTATAATGGAGACTCAGACCAGCAACAACGCAGGAAGAAGTTCAGTTTCCCTGCACGCCTTATTTGTGCTGACTTTTATGAAGTAATGAAGTTTTTCTCCTCTCTTAGTTAGTGATTATGAAAGTTGTTGAGGTCAACTGTTTCAACATTTTTGCATTCCTGCTCTAATATTTGTAAGTTTTCCACTTTTTGGCATCTGAAAGTTCTTAGGTTGAACTAGGTTTGGTTTTCTTGTCAACTACCATGTATATGCAACTATTGTATCATTATATTAGAATTACCTAATTCATTCTTTCTAGCAGTTACAGAAGAAATACATTTTTAGCTTAGATTCTTTTCCTGCTGCAATTCAACTTTAGAGACTGATTACTATTCACCTTTTGATCTCAATGTATGAGAACTCAGAGAAAATATATTTTATGATGGCCAAGTAACTTTTATTCATTCTGTTTCAGGTTCGTTTGGACAAGTATTTGCATGATGATGCACCATTTGATGTTTGCAGCTGTCAGGTGATTTGTCTGATTTATACAGAGAGCAGCATGAGTTTTTGTGATAAACCTGACTTCTAATGTCCTTGACACACAAATATTGTGATATTGTTCAATCGTGCTATGTTGCATATGACCCATAAGTGAAAGTTCATTGTTTCTGTGTGGCAAGAAGTTGCTTATATCACATTATTGAATGTTTTTTAGTTTTTACAACCTGTGTCAATTTACAGTTTGCTTTACACTATTCATGGTCAACTGAAGCGCGTGCAAGGCAAGCCTTGGCAAATGTATCTGCATTGCTTCAGCCTGGAGGCACATTTATTGGGACAATGCCTGATGCAAATGTCATTATCAAAAGGCTTAGGGAAGGTATTCATGGTTTAGTACCTTCAATTTCATAGGAAAATATTTGGCTTCTCAAGATACTTTTGTTACCTTTTGTAGTTTTCTTTACTCCTTTCATTTGGTTTTGTTGCAGTCGGGGTTATAAATTTTGCTGGAACAACTTGTAAGGCATGTTAAGCTGATGCTTAAGCTAGTTCCTTTTATTATTGTTTAGGTTAAAGTGATTACTTGTAAATTTCACCATGCCTTCTTTTAAAGAGTTTGAGGGTGAGCCTTGATGCAACGACAAGGTTACTCCTTTGTGATTTGGGACTTCAGGGTTTCAGTCACTGGTCTCTATATTTAGAGGAATGCTGTGTACATTCACCCTTCCCAAACCCTGCATGGTGCACTGGGTACATCATTTTAAAAAGCTTTTAAAAAGTTTGTTCCAATAAATTTGTCTTTTTAAAAACAGAAAGTAGATCTATAATGAGTCATTTGGAAGTTCAGGAATTTAATTATTTTGAATTGAGTTTCTATATTGGGAGTGAAAAACCCCGATGGCTTGCATCATCGGGAAATTACTTTTTTAGCTATTGGAAACAGTTTTCAAATTTTAGCTTTGAGTATTTGTATGATGCCATGCAGCCTGCATACTTAAAATTCATTCTGAAAGAGATGAAGTTAAGATACCCTTTTTCCTTTTCCATTTGTTACATATTATATTCATATTTAGGTTTTCTTCCAGTCAATAGAATTGTATTCCAATTTAAGTTGCTTGCGGTGTTGGTGGCGCAAATGATATCATGAACTTGTGCTAGTTTAGCCAAAACTTGATGGCTGAAGCTCGTTTTTTGTTTTTTTTAAAGTGTTTATACTTTCATTTCTATTTTGGATTCGAAGTCGTCTTTGGTTAACTATGGCATGGTAGCATGAGTTCAATAAGCTAGTCTTCATCTTGAAGCACAATTTTATTTTGTCAATTAATATATTTTGATAGTAAAAATTTACACAAACATTTTTGTAGAAGTCGCATACAAGAGCACGAATGCCACATCTTAAACAGTAGCTCAGTGGCATTCCCATGATTCTTACCTGGCTTTTATCTGCACGGAGGTGAAATAAGTGTGTTATTCTCTTGGAAATGCTATTTATTGTTTATTACACGTTCTGTTATATGCAGCTGAAGGATTAGAATTTGGGAACAGTGTTTATTGGATATGCTTTGATGAAGAATATTCTTCCAAGGTCAGCAAAATTTACTCTAGTTTTAATCTTTTGTTGAGATTTTTTCTAGTAACTGTTAGTGAACATTTAAAACTTTTGCTTCTCTGTGTTCATTCAGAAGTTCAAGTCATCCAGCCCTTTTGGAATCAAGTACAAGTTTCATCTAGAGGTAATAAGCAACACCAGAAGTCTCTACCCATGCGTCCCCCCCCCACACCACCACCACTCTTCATAAATGTTTGATTGGATTGTGTTCTGCTGAATCTGCTCCAATGTGCATCTGTAATTAACAAACCAAGCCTTGAAACATGAGCCCTTGAAATATTTGAGGCCTTGAAACTTGCAATTACTAGATTTTCTATTTAAACCTTTCTGATTTATTTCATTACTAAATATCATGGCCCTGGGGTTAAAAGCTGCTCTTTTTTGACATATTATTCATCTATGGCTGATCTGGATATACAGGGTCAATAGTGTTAGTCTAATTGAATTGTTTAACATGTTACTGTAAAGAACCGCAAGCTGACTAAAAGGTGGTGTGTAATTCAATGTCTGTATGGTTGTGAATGGTGATCATGTAATGTCAACAAACTACACCTGACAACTGTGTGATAGCTAGATCTGCTGGTTTCCTCTGTTAACTACATATGTTATTCATTTGGTTTTTCTGTTTTGTAATTTAATCAGCTTATTTATAGTCAACATTTTTGAAATAAATTGTTTTCAGAAGTTTTAGTCATTTTGATATTCAAGTGTGCAGGTCTTGACTGGAAACTGCTCATATACCTAACTGATTTAAGTGGCATGCAGGATGCTGTTGATTGTCCTGAGTGGATTGTGCCATTTCATGTCTTCAAATCCTTAGCACAGGAGGTACTGGTTTATCCTCCTTACAGAACCTGGTCAGTTGTCTATTGGAAAAATATACATTGAGTTCATTTATACGAGTTCTATCTTGTCATCCACTTTGTTGATCATTTGTTTTTATTTTGTGGTTTTCTGATCATATAATATCAATAATTTTTCTGTATTTTATGGTACAAACTTCCATATCCTTAAGCTGGAATATTTTCATAGGATCACTGCCACTGATTTTTTTGTTCTTAGCTCGTTGTTTATTGTTGTCTAATTTATTCTTTGTACAAGTTTAACATTCAGGACCTATTACTGTCATAAAGAGAAAGGATACCTGTCTTTGGTGCCTGTTCTTATTGGCAGTTAGTCCATCCAAAAGTTATGCCTACTTCAAGGGTCTTGTTAATTTTTGCCAAAGAATAATGTGGTTACTCTGTTTTTATTTGTTCCACTTTATGCCTTGTCTATGCTATAGGACTTACACCACACGTTCATTTATGTGGTATCAACTTAGTCTTTCTGTGAAGTTACAGTTCCTTCTTTCTTTGGTTGACAAACGAGAAATAGGATCCCGGTAGTCAGGAATAGGAGGTGATAGGTGAAGATGTGGTTCAATTTACGTGTATGCGGAATAGCATTCCATATTTTTGTTTCATGCCTGTAGTTCTACTATTATGTGTTTGATTTGTCTCCATCAATTACTAATTGGAATTTTGTTCAACTATGTTCCTGTCTGGTGATGACAGGTTCTTTAGGTATTCACGATCTTTTATAACACACCCATCATGCAAATCTGATCTTGTTCTTTGTGGCTGATTCTCAAAATCTTTGTTCTTTTTTGGGGCTTCACAGTATGATCTGGAGCTCGTATTTGTAAAAAACTCACATGAGTTTGTTAATGAGTACTTAAGGAGGCCCGAGTTTACAGATCTCATGCGGAGACTTGGTGCTCTAGGTGATGGAAATCAGGATCAAAGTAAGCTCTTTTGTTCGATGACCTTGTTGGTCCCCCTGATGATGATGATGATGGCACTCACCCAAGTGTGGAAAAATGCAGGCACACTATCTCAGGACGAGTGGGATGTAGCTTACCTTTATTTGGCATTCGTGTTGAGGAAGGTAAAGAAGAAGCACACCAGTCTGACTTTCTTTTCACTCTTTGTTTACTGTGGATGTCATAAGGATATCTTTTTTTGCAGAGAGGTCAACCTAATTTAAGTGGGAGGAACAACAACACAAATAGAGGAAAGATGTTCTTATCAGAGGATGACATTGAGTTCATTGGTGGCTCACATGATCCCTAAGTTTCTTTTGGCAGATGGGGGACATAACAAGACTCTGGTACACTCTCGCTATCATACAAAGAAAGTGGAATATACATACATGATGATGGTATTCATGGATCTAACAGTAATAAGGCAAGCTGGTTATGATTTGAACCGGACGAGAGTTGAGCTAAAATTTGTTTTCTAGTGTAACTCACCGAGATAAACTGATTAAAGAATTCACTTTCTTAATGTAACAATTATTGTATATTTAAAAATAGTTATAGCTTAAGTAACCAATCGCCTGTTTATTTTGCTATAACTGAAAAATTAGCAGCTTAGAGATTCACAGGACTGATCTCGTTGGAGCTTACTGCTACTACTGGATAAATTGATGATAGATTTTCTCTCGTTGACGTACACTTTAATCCCTTGGTTTATATTTTCCAGTTAATAATTCCTGTCATACGATTGTCCTTTGAATTTTGTTTAGCCATAATAGTCACTGAGATTGCTTCCATCATTGGTTAAAGTCTTTACAAATATGATTGATTCTTTTAACGATTTGGCCTTTTTCTTCTACTTTGGAATTCGGGATCATCGGTTTCTAAAGCTCCAAAACTAATGTCCTCCTCATTCCTCTCTCTCTCTCCTTCTTTCCAGGCTGTCCAACTTTAATCTCAACGTTAAACAACATAGAGAGATTTATATATATATATATATATATATAGAGAGAGAGAGAGAGAGAGAAGAGCCAAAGGCGAACGCAAGGTGGGACAACCCACCCGGCAAAGCAGCAAACACCGTCCGCGCATCGGGAGACGAAGCACAAAGAACAAGGAAATGGCTGGGGCTTGGAGCCGGAGACACGGGAGGCCCGTACCGTCCTGCTGTCGCCGTCTCCGGATGGGGCCCCGTGCCCGTCGTCGTCACCCGGCAGGGAGGTGGATGCCAACCCCGCGCATGCTCGACGTCTCCTCACCCCACGGTCCTTTCCTTCGTCCCTCGATCATTGTTTACATATTAGCGTTCCTGGTTTCTGGCCTCGGTCTTAATCGTCTCCGTTGGTGGGGACGGTGTCGCTGTCCCCGGAGAGCCTGCGGCCGCTGTCGGGGGTGCCAGCCTGGCCCCCTCGGAACCGCCTCGCTGTCTCTACACCTCCGGAGTGCGTAGCAGCTGCATCCCATCCGACGCCACCTTCTTCGACATCGGTGTTCTATATAGAACGTTGTCGTTGACTTCGTGGTGTCCGCGGTGGGACCCTTCCGTCGGCGTTGTGAGAGGAGGGCAAAAGAGTCATTTAGTTCAAATGACTTGTCGGATCTCGTTTCACGAAAACTGATGCAACGTGCAAGCGTCGTGGGGTTTCCCGTGCTTTCTCGGACATCTATCTATCTATCCACATGATGATGATGATGTATGTGGTCTCGTGGGAGGCGCACGTGGGTCTACATAGCAGCATTTCATTTCATAATGCCGAAACGTCATTGCATTGTCCGCCGTAGAAAGCAACACTGGCTTTTGGCCTTCGGACCGATGGAGTCGCTTTGCACCGAGCGCTGACACCAACCAAGTTTACCAAAGCATACATAATTGCTCATTAAAAGGTCGTAAAGAAGATATTAATTTATTTCTGTACTAGTTAGTCTAGTCTAGGAAAACGAGGAAGACGACTATAGGGTCTGTGACGCTGCTGTCCTTCCCCTAACTAGGCTGTTGTTTAAGAGATGGTGGTGTGATCATTATGAGCAGAGAGTAATTCTTGCAAAACGTTGTTTAGGTTATTAAATAGCAACGAAAGGAAATATGGCAGCAAGTGGGATTCTTTTGTCAACATTCGGGTCTTCCCAACTTTGTTTAAATATAATTAGTGGTGACCTTTGATCACGTATATATATATAATATATCCATTATTATAGATTTTGATTATTTAATATGTACATGGTTTTATAACTAGAATATTTTTGAATTTATCCTAGGTTGATGTGTTGGAAAGATGGGGGATTCAGCTCTTACTCTTTCAAAATTTATATTGAAGGTATATTCAATAAGGTTTCTTTGATATTTAAGTTAATAAATATTAAATACTTGGTTCGTTCAAGTACCAAAGAAATACTAGTGTATTATCTCTATACGATGACTACACGTAACTTATATTTATAATTCAAAAAAGACTATAAAAGTCAATCAAAATGAGATTGTCAAGCTTACTGAAAGCCTTATACATATTGTGCAAAATATGAATAAAATGGAAAGACACAAACATATACGAGCATTACATCGAACACACTACTTATAATTTTATCTATGATATCCACTCTCACTTAATCCTTCAACATCCACATCGAAGCCTTTACGGATGCTTCTCCTCACTTTGATGAATCTTCGATCTTTTGCTCCGGTTGCAACATGTCTCTTGACTCTCAATTGCTCTTTGTGTATTATTGATGAGTAGTCAAACTTTGATCCATGTTTCTTAAACTTACTAATAACTCTGGTGTGGAGTTTATGTCCATACTCTTGCCTTTATGTCCAATATATCTTACTCATGTCTTTGCAAGAATTTATGTCTTTCATCTCTATCCAAGAAAGTTTCGTGCCTCCGTTTAATGTTTCGTTTTCTATGTCAATTTCTTTCATATATATTAGATTAGAACTAGTGTTAGAACTATAAGGAGTGTATATAGTGAGTTTTCTATTAGCATATGATTAAATTAAGGATCCACATTAAGTATTACGTTTTCACATTGATAATGAATGAATTCACTAGTCGCTTACATGATAAACTTCTCTAATATATATTATTTGTAATGAAATTATCTTAATTGATTGAAGTTTAAGTTAAATTAATTATAAACTTGAGGTATTGATGCAAGTCTTAGAAATTAAAAGTTTTAGATTAAGTATGACGAAAATCAAATATATAAAATATAATTTCAGTGACTATAAAAATAGATAAGAGATCTCTTTAAGTAAAAAAGCCTTAGGTATCTTGAATCAATTATTAAACAAGATGAAAAAATTAATAAAAATATTATTTATAAAGTAAAATAATAAGATGGTTAAAATGATAATGGGTGTTAGAAGTCTTGTGTGGTTATTAAATACTTTGAGACTAAGAGAAACAATTTATAAGATATTTATGGGATAATAATACTTTATAGATAGTTAAAAAATAATATATACAAAATATTTTATTGTCAATATGAAAATGTTGACATGGATGTGTGAAGTTATTGGAAAAAATATTTTTATTCATAAATAATTATGTATCGCTTCAATAAAAAAAAATTAAAAATCACTTAAGATGATATATGCATGTGCTTAGCAGACCTCTAGATGTCATAGTAAAAAAGATCTTAATAAAAATTATAAATAAATATAATTAATGTGTACTCATGGTGACAGTGAAGTTCTTTTAAAACATTAGTAAAGAAAATTTATTGATGTGTAGAATCGATTTCTATTGGGCTAACTACAAATTGTTATATGTAGTTAGCTGTCTTTAGCACCCTGATCTCTATACTTTAAAAAATTATATTGGTATCCCTTTAATTATGAAAGTAAAACGTTTATATCCATTTACCCTAACTACATTAGTTTTTATCGATAAAAATATAAAAATAAAAGGTAAAAAAATAATTTTAAGTTCGATGATGGATGACGTTGATGGTGATGGACGATGAAGCCGTTGGCATCGGTGGTGGCAGACCCCTCACCCTCCCCCCTCATCTTCGATGTTGAGCGGCAACTGCCCTCCGCCTCCTCAACCACTTCCTCGCCGCTATCCCCTCGGCCTCCCCTTCTCCTTCTCCACCCTTACCCTCAGCGTCGAGCATATCTACTGCCTTTCCCATGGTAACTCCGTCGTTGCCCTCTCCTCCCTTAGCCCCACCGTCGTCTCCTAGTCTCGTTCCCACACCTGCCCTCCTTTCACCCTCCTCTCCAACTTCTTCATCGGTTGGACCCACCACCTCGTCGTCAACCTTGGCATTCCCGGCATCCTATTCAAGTTCTCTACCAACCACTGCTTTGTTGATGGCACCTTGCATAAGATTGGCATGTGCACTCTGGTCATCAAGAGGCTCATCGAGATGTTGAATTGGAAGACTCTAACCGAGGAGGTGACGGTTGCGGTGATTATCTCCAAGCTCACCATAAAGAAGTAGAATGCTCTTCGAGTGGCCGAAATTCTTGAGGCCACGGAATCAATCTCTTTATTACTGTACAAAGTCGTTCATGTGGTGGTAGCTAATGCCGTTAGATGGATGGAATGTCGATGAGTTCTTTGCCTACCTAGACATCTTGAGCATTGACTTCTAAGTGATCGGCGAGTAGGAGCTAGAAATGTGAGGAGTTGTAGTTGGTCCCTGACTCAATCACCCCATTGGGCAAAAACCCCGACAACTTCCAAGCGAAAATCCCTAGCTATATTCTTCTATTATCCTATTCATAGCTTTGGCCTGAGAATATGAAGGTGTCATCTCTCTTAGAGCTCGGATTCGCCGATGACATACATAAGACCTTGTTTCGCCCCATCTAACAAGCAATGCCGCCATCTCTCACTTAGCATCACACCAAGATATCCGTGATTAGTGCTAGGAACATAGGCATGGCCATCGCCCATACGATCTTGACGGACAAGATGGCGCTTGTGGATGCCAAACCCGACAAGTTGCAGGGGGAGATGCTGGACCTGCAGCATGCCATAGCCTTTCTCTTATGCACCCATATCCCAACGTCTCTGGACTACACAGTAATAATGAACTCAAACATCTGCATTATCATAATTGGCGCTTGACTGATCCCGAGGGAGATGTGACTGAACCTACTACAATGCAATTTGGCACTGTTCAAAGAGATCATTTCATCGCTGGCAAGGTACTCGTCGAGGATGTTATAGCTACGGGATCGAGACAGGGAGACGACGACGAGGCGGAGGGAGGAGAGGGCGTGGATGAGGGCGGTGATGAAGTTGCCATGGGAAAAGTGGCAAACGTGCTCAACGCCGAGGGCAAGGGTGGAGAAGGAGAAGGGGAGGACGAGCGGGGAGGCGAAGGGGGTATCGACGAGGAGTGGTCGAGGAGGTGGAGGGTGGCAGTTGCTCAATGTTGGAGACAAGGGGGGAGGGTGAGGGGTTCGTCGCCACTAACGTCAGTGGCACCATCGTCCGTCACCACTGACATCAGTGACATTGTTGTCCGCCATTGACGTTGTCCACCATGAAACTTAAAATTCTTTTTTTATTTTTTATTTTTATCTATAAAAATTGATATTATTAGGATAAATAAATATAATCATTTCACTTTCTTAATCATAAGGATATAAATATAATTTTTTACAGTTTAAAGATCGCCCGTTTCTGTTATTACTGAAGTGTTTCGAAATTTAAATCCGGCAAAACACTTCTGCTTCCAAGCCGAAGTCGGAGGCCACGTACATACAAAGTTCGAATCGTTTGTGCCAGTTGTCGCCGTACCACCAAACACATCCATTTGTTTGGCGCAACAAAAAACAAAAGGGGATGCGTACAACACACACCAGAAAACAAAAACGGAAACAAAAACAACTACAGAAACAGAAACCCCCAATCATGACGCTACGCAGTTAAACCAACAGGCAACACCCACGTCCTGTCACCGTCACACGGCGCACTCATTTCCTTTACTATCCATTCCTTTTCCCTTTCTTGTGGCCAAAGCCATCGAATCATGGCCGTCCGACAACCCATCCGACGGCTCCTGGTGCCCCTCGACGTTTCCTTGTACACGAAGGCCCCACATGGCGAGGTGGAAAACGATGGGGTGTGGGTAAATTTCGAGTCTTTTCTGGCGAACCAGTCATAATTGGAGACGCGACAGCTGTCCGACGACGTCAGCAAATCGACACCCTCCGAGGAAGCACTGCCGGAAGCCACCCGACACCTCACCCTTCTTCGACAGAGGATATGGAAGGACAGGGACCCACAAGCGAGTCAGGAGCTTTCTCGTCGGGTGAATTTAGCATGCGTGTTCGGAAAATACGCGCAATAAAGCCGCTCACGCCTTTGCTTTTGAAAGCTCGCGGGCGTCAGAGTGCACAGCTGGCGTTCGACACGCGTAGTGAGGCTATTGGCGGAACCGTCGACTTCGCGCTTTTAAGGTGACAACGACGTGACATGCAGGGGCCCAGCTCGGATTAACGGCTAGTCCGCCGACGTGGCCTCCTAGTTCACATGACCCCACAAATAAATCGTCCTATGTGGCAACGCTGGCGTCCCCCTCAAGCCAATGGGAGCGGGCTATAAAAGAGGAGCTCCGCTACAAGAAGCTTACTACAGCAAGCTTTGCTCTCCAGTCTCTACCATCCTCGATCGCTCCCGCTGTTCTTCTTCTCGGTTTCCCCTTGATCTCCAATGGAGGTTAGAGGTGTGTGGCGGATGGTAATGGTGCTATGCGTCGCGGCCTCCGCTGTGGGAGTGACCTGTTCGAAGTTTGACGAGCTCGTGCAGCCGAGCTGGGCGACGGACCATATCATTTACGAAGGGGAGCTTCTTAAGCTCAAGCTCGACAACTCCTCCGGTACCTTTCGAAGCATCCTGTGCTTCTTCCCGGACTTGCTTGCTTGTTTGCAGCTTGCTGAAACAATGCCGCGGTGGTGGCTTTTCTTATAATGGTTTCAGGAGCTGGATTCGCCTCCAAGAGCAAGTATCTCTACGGCAAGGTCACCGCCGAGCTGAAGCTGGTGGAAGGCGACTCCGCGGGGACTGTCACTGCCTTCTACGTATGATTTCTCCCTCTACATGTCTCCCTTGCTGCTTCTAGTGCTTGCGTGGTGAATCGGTGTGACACCACTGCGCAGATGTCGTCGGATGGGGCGAGTCACAACGAGTTCGACTTCGAGTTCCTGGGGAACAGGACGGGAGAGCCGTACCTGGTGCAGACCAACCTGTACATCAACGGGGTGGGCAACCGGGAGCAGCGCATGGACCTGTGGTTCGACCCCACAGCCGATTTCCACGCCTACTCCGTCCTGTGGAACCCGCGGCAGGTGGTCTTCCTCGTCGACGATACTCCCGTCCGGGTGTTCTCCAACCAGGAGCACCGCGGCATCGTCTTCCCCCGCGATCAGCCCATGGGGGTCTACAGCTCTATCTGGAACGCCGACGACTGGGCCACCGAGGGCGGCCGCGTCAAGACCGACTGGTCCCACGCCCCCTTCGTGGCCACCTTCCGCGGCCTCCGCATCGACGGCTGCGAGTGGGCCCCCACGGCGGCGGGTCCGGCGGAGGTGCAGCGCTGCAGCGCCAGCGCGTGGGGGAAGGAGGGGCGCTACTGGTGGAAGGAGAAGGAGATGGAAGCCCTGAGCGTGCACCAGAGCCACCAGCTCATCTGGGCCCGGGCCAATCACCTGGTCTACGACTACTGCAGCGACCCGGGCCGGTTCGCGACCCAACCGCCCGAGTGCGGAAAGAAATAAACCCGGTTCACTGTCACCGATAGGCTCACACTCTGCGCACGCGACTCGCTGGCGAACCGCTGGTTCTTCGTTGCTCTCTCGCTTGGGACCACTGTTTAGGATCGATCTCGTCGTCTCTTCTCTTCCTTCGTGTGTTCAATTACCATGTCTTCTGCTCCTTATCAGTGACTTTTGTTGGATGTATAAAAAGTTTAGGGAGTCGAGAAAGGTGTTTCGTTTGCATGTGGATGGTAGCTTGGTGCGTCGACATATGTGCAGATGCTTGTGGCAATGGACTGTGCATCTTAAACAGCATCAGTTCCTTCCCAGTTCACAGAACCCACCGAGTGCGATGGAGTACACCGCAGACTGAGGAATGCTAAAGTAAAGTTGTTGGATTCGATTCTCGAAAGGCTGGAAAAGTTGGTAAATGTTTGGGATGCCTCGCGCGTCGTCTGCTCCCGGTAAAAGCAGCGCTGAGCAAAGTGTAGCCATTTCTCAGCGTACGTGATACAGAGAAAATAGCAGTGCAAAGCAGTGGTAACTGTGATCCGTTCTAAAAAATGGATTCTACAGATCGGATTGGTGGGGGGTTACATTACAATCCGTTCATGTTGAGCACAGTTGGGGACAGGTTTTTCCGATCACCCTATGCTCAAAAGTTTCCAATATCAGCTCATTGTTTTGTGGTTGGAGTTGTATATGGGTATTGCTGCTAACTCATCCAAATTTGGTATCTTTTTTTTTTTCTTTTGACATATTTTATACATTAGCATGCAGGTGGTGAGTGTGATTTGCTTGCTGGAATGCAGATGGAGAAATCATGCACAAAACACTATGGAGAAATCTCTTTTGGAGTCTATATAAGATGGAACAAATAACACAGTACAGGATTTACATCAGGATTTTTACTAAAATAAAGATTGCTGTTTGTATGTTGTGTTGGCTAATTACTGTTTGTGTGTGTAATTGAGCTGCTCTTGCCTACTAGGAGGAACTTGAAGATCGCTGAATGACTTGCAGCATTGATTGAATCCATTAACATTGTTGATGTAAAGCTTTCAAGAAATGGGTTGTTGTCTCTTCTCTGAAGTTGCATTGATGTATAATAATAGAAATGTTGTCCCCTTGGCTGGCTAGTCATAGCTTGCAATCCAGAGGTCGAAACTATGTAAATAGTTGTGACTGCATATTTTCTTGGACACAGAGAGATGAGACCTACTTCTTTTCCTTTTGGATGAGGCCAAAGATTCTGAGCAGCTAACCAGAACCTCAAATCTATATGTTCAGTCTTAAAGGCCATCACTGTCCAAACACATGTGGGTCTCAAGCACAGGCAATTATTGTATTAGTGCACCATCTGTTAACTATCAACATCAGGTTCGCTGGATCCACATGAACTATAGATGAGTGATTGAAGTGAACTTGACACGACCCATGAGGCAGTGTCCAAATGTTGGAGAGCTATGCTGCACTCAGTGAATATTTAGGTTTTATCCACTTTCTGCATGCTAGAGATATCCATAAACATAGCTTTCTGAATCTGATCTATTAACAAGCTCTGAGATTGGTTTCCTTCTTGTGTGCTCTTTGTCTTGCAGATTGCACTCTTCAATAACAAGTGATTGTTGACATGAAGGAGGAGATCAAAGTAACACTGATAAATCCTTCCTTCCTTCCATGAATATGTCTGATGCTGTCATCTAACATTGTAGCAGAGTGTATTATTAACAAGATGGCATCTCAGTGACATTGCAGACATTGTCTCTCAAGTAATAGGTAGCAGGAGAATCTCTAGTGTACCTTCTCATGTCTTGTGGAGAACAGACCATATTGCATCCTCTGCATCAGGTCATATACGTTGAAGGACTAAACTATGTGCACGGGAGGACAAAGCCAGAGTCTACTTGATCCGTAACACACAGCTGTAAGCCTGTATCGAGTCAGGTTATTGGCAAGAACAACATAGAACATGTTGCCTACAAGACCTGGATGTTCATGTTCATGAAACAGAGACAATTAAGATCCCAGGAGACCATCAGCTTCCGGTCTACCATTTGTTTAATCTTCTATGTGTACATCTGCTGCGTGATGGTGGTGCACAATGGTAATAGATTCTTTAGAATACATGTGGATCCATATGAAAGACTAGATATGTGCAGGTAGATATAACCTTGGTTCTAACTTAGTAGCTCATTCCACAGTACGAAGAGTTGGTTGTTCCTCGGGAGGAAGCACTGATGCTCACACAGTATAATCTTCGATGTCAAGCAAATCTAGGTTGGTCGATTCTGCTCCCATTCAAATGGAATTTAGTATTCAACTCTGCTAGATTTGCACCCCAGCAAATCTAAATTAGCCTTGCTAATAATTTACTGCCTGACAAGTTAAATTGGCTTCTCATACAAAAAACCAGAATTGAATGATTCATCGAATGACATAATAGTGAAAATTTTGGATCAAGATCATCCAAGGAGTACAGTTTTCTTTTCTCTTTGTATTTTTGACATTTTGAAGTTTTCAGAATGGCTCAGTTGTGATGTCATAGTCATCGACATCTACTGGTGGCTCTCAATCTTCTCCCACAACTCCCACAATAATTGCAGCTAAGAACTCAACCATGCTGATCACTGGACAAATGCCAATATATAATGGTGGGCAGTCCCCCCTTGTGCTTGTTCCAAAGAGCCCCAAAACATCGCTCCAAACAGATCCAATTCCCACCATTCAAGCTTGGCGGTCGGTCAATGTCTCGCTTGTTTCTCCTCCTCGTGTTGTTTCTCGATCTCACCGTCACTCTGGCAGTGGCTCGGTCGACGCCGGTGAAGGTGGATGTCATCGGCAGCAGTCTTGGGAACGCTAGTGCTCCTTCCTCGAGTGTGAACGCAGGTAGAGAGCCGGGACTTGCCGGCTCGCCGGAGGCAACTCCGGATGCGAATCACCACCACCGGGCTTCCGACAAGTCGATAGCCGGGGCCGAGGTTATACTCGGAGGGCTTGCCTCTGCGGTTCTCGGGGCCATCTTTGCGTACATTCGGGTGACCAGGAAACAGAGCTCGGAAACCAAAGCCTGATCCTGTTTTCTCCTTCTTCGTGTTGCTGCTAACTGTTGCAAGCACCAGTGGATGTTTGGCGAGCGGTGAGGTTGCGATCAAGCATAGCCATGTGCTGCTCGAACATATTCGTGATTCACGTAGAAAATTTAGTTTCTGCAGCGATGACTGCTTCTTTTTTCTTCTTCTCCACTCGTGGATGCTTCTTTCTTTAATTTCGTCTTCTTAGCTTAATTCCTAACTACATGTCTCCATGTACGTGTGCGTGTGTGTATGTTTGAATGTCCATGAAGACTTACGTATGCATGCAGGCATAGAGATCTGAGAAGAAGATACCAGTTGGCCGTGGTAGCATCGCCTCTCTTGGTCATGTCATGGTGTGTTGGAGAACAAGTGTTTTAGGTGTAATATCGCTGATTAGTCCTACATCGAAAGTGGACAAGATTAAGATTGACTTATAAGAGTTTGATAAGTATACTATTATCAACTTCAGCTTAAGCATTTTGGTGAGGACGTCAAGTTTTTGAATGGATTATATTGGAACTTAACGAGGACGCGGCTCCGTTTAGCTAGTCACGTTTCCCGGATGCCTTTTTCTCCTGCATCTCTTATTGAAACCCTCCCAATTCTCCATCCCGGACAATCGATTCGATAGAAGCAGGATGGGTGCGAAGATGGGATCGGGGAGGTCGGAATGGCGGTCGTCAGGTCTCGCGCGGAGCCATCACGACAAGGCCGTATTCATTCGCCCTCATCTCCACAGGCACCAGCGCCATCTCCGGTGATCCTCCAACTGTTTGCTTGTTCCCTTCTCTTTTGTCTGTTTCCTCCAATTTTTAGATCGAAGCCCGAGCTTCCAATTCGGTTTAGATTAGGTTCGAGTTTGGTGTTAGATGATAATAATAACATGAAAAAGATTCTTTCTTGATGGGCGAGGGTTTCTGGGTGGTAGTCTTCCAGAGAAAGATAGGACTTCGATGAACTCAGGAATCGTGATCCAACTTTTGTTGCTTCGATTTAAATGGGTAAGAGGTGGGAATTGATGGATGCAACGACCTGGAGGATGCTTACCCATGGGGGATTTGATTTGCTATTGGTTAATGTCCTGGATCTCAATGAGCCCGAGGAAGAGACTTTTCATACTCCAGAGCAAGTATGTTTCTTTCCCATCAGAAAGTGTGGTTCTTTCTCTATTTGCTAAGTCTTCTTTTTCTTTAGCATCAAGAACTACTTTACCTTTACATAGGTATTTGAATCTTAAGGGCCTGGTTGAAAATTGAGGGGCTCTTCATTGGCATATAGGTACGAGTTGCTGTCGCTTGTTGTTCCTTCAGGTACTATTCTATTATCAGTTGATTAGAATCAAACTCTGTGGATCTAGTCCTTTGCATCTGTTCTGTTAAAGCACAAAAAGAAGATATAGTTTAAACCATGCTGATTCCACCAAGACAAGTGTGGAAGCTTTTCTACAAAAGGATTTTAACTCATTTTAGTGGGGTGTAAATGGTGAGTATCACACGAACAGAGAGTAACAATTCTGCAGTTAATAAATAATATTCCAAGCATAGTGAATGATTTAAATGTTGAGTTGCCTGTGATAGGACTGGCTTATTATATATAGCATTTGGACAAGTGATTATCCAGTGGTGTGGTCCTATGGACCATATCGAATGACATGCTTGTCTGTAATGATACAGACTCCATATGTCAGCGAAACTGATGGCACCTATGTTCTATTCTCTTGGAAATCTGGGGCAGAAGTGGAAAGAAACTTTTCTAGGCAAGTTATTGGATCCATAAATCCTGGCAATTTATTGCTCATTTGTTATGACATGTCAATTCTATTACACTCTCCTTTTGCAAAAACAAGATGTCAAGTACATCATCAATATGGTCAGGATATGTTGCTATCTGTTGAATAAAACAGGAGCAACTAGTTTTGCTCTCCCACTGTAAATTAGTGGTTCTTTAAAATAGTGAGGAAACAAAGAGTTAAACAGAAAATTAACTTGCACATGGATTACAAATCTAAACTAGTTTACCATTAACCTGAGCTATTAACTGAAACATAGCAAAGAGTTGACTTGCATGGTGACTGGCATCAAAGGCTAATATGTAAATAAAAACGATTAGCGCCAATTTAACAAACTGAAGCTATATTTTAATTGTTCAAATCAACTTAGCTCAAACTGCCAATAGGTTCATCAACACGGTACAGTTGGGGGGTCATGAAAAGGTATAATGAAGAAAATCATGGCAATTGAAGAATATTGAGGATGTACTTAATGTGATTTCTCATAATCTGATTGAGATATTTATCCTTTTCTATCTCTACATGTTTATAAGGTTAGTTTAGGATGAACCTTGCTGCCTCACAAGTCGTAAAATGCGGATGGACCTGGAAATGATTTCTTCACACGAAGCAGCGGTAGGCTGTTGCAGAAGACAGCAAGCACCCCCTGGAGAAGGAAGAGGAATGATTAGACAAAGAAGATCAAAGAAGAGGAGGTTAGAAGTTGGAAGAAGCAGAGGAGATGAAGAGGGGCACCTGAAACTTTGTGATTCTTTTCCTCTTTAAGCATTTTGAA
Organism: Musa acuminata AAA Group; assembly: GCF_036884655.1. Classification (NCBI taxonomy): domain Eukaryota; kingdom Viridiplantae; phylum Streptophyta; class Magnoliopsida; order Zingiberales; family Musaceae; genus Musa; species Musa acuminata. The sequence continues at coordinate 48,916,722 of NC_088335.1, forward strand.
CCTGTCATTTCCTTATATTGATGTGGAGGCAGATAATCCCTCTGAGCCTTGATGACACCTGTATTGTCTAGTTTATGAGACCTAGCTTAATTAAACAACTTCCTTTGTTTCGCTTGCTTTTTTTTTTTCTCACTTTTGCAAGCAACTTCTGATCCAATGATTCTTGACCATGTTGTGGTAATGGACAAACTTGGAAACAAATTATATGTAATTCCTAGAGCTAGTTATGAGGATGGAATAAACAGATTTTAATGAGTCTTTAAATTAGTTGAGCTCCCACTTTTAACTCAGTGTGTCTCCCTTTCGTTTCGTCATATATGTCAATGATACTTTCAGATCCTGCATGTATGTTATGATGTTAACGAACAGATGTGCTTGTGGAATTAAGACTCTATGGATTATGAAGTATTGGGACATCAATTGGTTTCAGTCTTATTTTTTCTTGCAACTTTTTCCAGGTAATGAGATACACGAGGCAAAGCTTGTTAAATGTACTCGTAGTTTGATTATAGTAGTTTTGAGTGCTTGTTATAATTGAACAATAGGACTCTTTCAAGTGCTGGATTGAGATTCCAGCTCACTTGTTCTGTTACATTACATCTGGTTTGTTGCTCCGTATGCATTTGCAACCCTTTGTTCGAGGTTCAAAAACCTAGTTTTACACATCCGGTTCACCTGCGCATGTCAAGTTTTTCTTAAAGCAGTCCTCCACTTTAAGCTTTTCATTTTGTGGATTGGCATGTCCATCTTCAACTTCTCTAGTTCTGCACTTTACGTTAGAGATGATATTTGGTAGCTTTCAATGTTTGTACAGTGGTTTAATGATCATGCAGCATTTTGCTGGATATGGATACATTTTTCCAGCTCTCTGTTTTGTCTTTAAACAACTTGTTTAGTTCTTGCTTTTCCTCTACATGGCTGGTTGGTGTCGGATGGATGATTTTGTTGTTGAATGTGGCTTAGTAAAGCAGTCTTTTAGTTTAGTTCCAAGAACAACACAATACATAGATACTGCACAACCCATAACCTCTTTTAGGAAACAGGATAGAGTAGCAAATAGTATGGCAGTTATCAAAACTGAATCGAAAGTCAAGCTTCGGTTCATCGATGAATCAATCGGTCAGATCATCGATGAATTTTTTAGATATATATTATTGTCTGTTTTGGCATATGTTAAGGGTGCTAATAACTTAGTTGTTTTGTGTAATTAGTCAGATGATTTTTGTTTGGATAATTGATCATTTTGATGAGACGGAATGAGCCAGTGGTTGATAGCTAGGAGTAGTACTACAACCAGTTGAATTGGAATCACAATTAAAACTGCAACAAAGCGGATTGTACCTCCTCCTATTGTCTGTAATTAATTATTACCAATGTTAGCAGTGATTGTAAAATGGTGCAGCATCTACTTCCATTTCCAAGCTTGAGAGAGCATCTCATGATTCAATCTAGTATTTACACTGTTTTAAGTGGTCCATTCCCTATTGCAGTCGCAGTATCCTGATTCCCTGTTTCCAGCTCTAGATATATTACTACTTCAATAATGCCCTTCGATGAACGCATCATTTGTTTCTGTCTTCTCTCTTTCTTCTTCTTTGTTCCATGTCTTGTGCAGACAAGCTCTTTCATCATTATATTTTTTTCTGTGCTTACTTTAGGAATTTGAAATATTAGCTATTGCGCAAAGCCTTGTGATATGAACAGAGCTGCTAATTAGTCTTACAACTACTTGGAAACCAAGAAGAAAATACAGTGAAAGGATCAGAAAAAGATGGTGTTTTTTTTCTTCTTTTTGGCTGCTTCGCTGACTTACGTTGGCTGATGACCGACAGCGAGTCTCCTTCATGGAAGCCCACCGAATCTACTCTTCTCCAGTAGCAGACCCAACTCCATCGCGTTCTTCCTCGTTTTCTGGTTCACGTCGCCGGACAAGACCGAGCAGAGGTCCAAAACCCCTGCTTCGATGGCCTGCAAGGCCTTGTCTTTGCTGTCAGAGCACACCAGATTCAGCGCCATGAGGGCGTGTTCGGCCGCCCTGGGGCTCCCTGCTCTTACGACCTCGGCCATGACGCCCACGAGTCCGACCGCCTTCCTCATCGCTTCCTTCCCTTCGAGGCATTTGGAGAGAAGGCCCAGGACGCGCACGGCCCTCTCGGAGCCATCGCGCGCGAAGTGGACGAGCGGCTGCACGGCGCCGGCACGGGCCGCCCGCCGTCGGTTCTCTGCGAACTTGCACAGCTCGTAGAGCGCCGTGGCCGCCTCCCGTCGCTCCCGAACGTCGCCGTCCTGGAGAAGCGCCACGAGGCGTGGGATCGCGGCGGGGTGCGCGCCGATGGTGGCCTTGTTGACCTCCACGACCGCGAGGCTGGTTAGCAGTGTGGCGGCTAGGGCGGCAGCGGTACAGCCGGGGCCGCGCCGGAGAGCGGCGACGACGGGGTCGATGGCGCCCTCGGCGACGAGGCCGACGCGGGCGTCGTCGCCCTCGAGGGAGAGGTGGAGGAGGGCGCGGAGAGCGAGGTTCTGGAGGTCGGGGCGGTCGGGGGCGGCGGCGTGGCGGAGGAGGACGGAGGCGGCGCCGGTGTCGGCAACGAGGCTGTGGGCGGCAAGTCCCCCGCGCTGGGCGAGGCGAAGGACGGCGGCGAGGGAGGGCCGGTCGGAGGGGAATGAGAGGCGGGCGAGGATGACGGCGTCGTCGGCGCCGTGGGATGCGGCGGCGGCGACGACGGGGCGGTGGGCGAGGAAGTTGGAGATGAGGCTACGGAGGGCGTGATTGGGGATGAGGGAAGGGGAGGGAGGGAGGGGAAGTTTGGTGAGAGGGCAGGTGCGGTTACCGGAGTCGAGCCAGCGCTGGATGGAGGCGCGGTCGAAGGTGTGACCGGAGGAGAGGATCACCGGGTCGGTCATCACCTCCAGCGAGATGGGGCAACGGAAGTCCTCCGGAAACTCTTCCACCTCCATCCCCCCTCTCTCCCTCTCTTCGTCGTAGGGAAGGAGACAAATGAGAACGAGAGAGAGGGGAAGCAAAGAAGGAGGAGTGAGAGAACGAAGAGAAGCTTAAGCTTGAGCTGGAGGTGGGAAGAGTGCGTGGGAGGGCGTGTTTGGGCAAGGAAATAGATAGGAGATAAAAGAAGAAAGAGCGGTAGAAAATGACCGAGATACCCCCCTGGTCGGAGCGGGAGTTGGGGGAGAAAAAGGAGTGAAGGAGATGAGGATGGGGGTGACGAAGGGTCGTCATGATAAGATCACCATCCTTGTTATAATGGTGTGTATAAGAAGATTCTGTCGCGACTCTATTAACGTCACATGCTATTTATAAAAAGGCAGCCACTGCTTTCATTGCATGGCAATTCAAACGAGACGTGTGCTGTCGATTTATAGTCACAATTGCGACCCCAATCATCGCAACTTTAGTTACCGCTTGCTTTGTACGAGTAGTAATCTCAAGCTGTGTTAGCACGGAGGCGTGAGCGTGAAGTACTTACTACTCCCCTATCGCATGAAGCATTACATACATACATACATACACTTGAATATATTAATGTGGCTTCTAATTACCGGGATGTTTTTTATCTTTTGGGAAGAGAAGGAAGGATACATACGATCTTGACTTTGAGAAAAAGGAGCGCTGTGGTCACCGACGCGGGACGGCGGGCCCGCACTACGCCACGTGTGTAAGCAGGGAAGGACATTATTGTAATTGCGCACCACCAGAATGGGTCAACGGCTGCAGAAAATGGATCATTTTGGGAGGTCAAGGTGGGCCACGGATTCTTGGCTAAGACCATGCCACCTTTACTTTGAAAGCCGTGCTGGTGATAATAAAGCACGACCGTTGGGTTTTTTTTTTTTTTTTCCCTTTTTCTAATCGATCCCTTTGCTTTTCTTTTTTTTGCTTTTATTAAAAAAAGATAAATCATATAAAGCTCCTGAATTCCATACTTTCTCACACGTCCTAAGTTTAAAAAATTTTCACAAAACATCTTTAATCATGAAAAAAAAATAGCCTCGTTATTTAAAAAAAAATCCTACTCAAGCCTTCATGGTGCCTTAATTTGCACTAGCCTTGGTCACATCTCCACCCCACTAGCGGCCTCTCTTTACTTATGAGACGACACAGGAAGATTACATCAGGGAAATGGGCACGATGAGGTTGTGTAGTTCCTATCGAGCCCCATTGGACTCCCAACTTTGATCGTAGTCGTTGGCTACGGAGGTGCCTCGTAGTGTTACCTGTGCTCTTGCTTGTGCGAGAGTGAAAAAAGCCATTGTTGATGTACTGCACAACGTTGCATGTGCTCTTTATATGAGCGAAAAGAACTACTCTACCATTAGTCCAATGAGATGCAATGGGAGTCGTTATGTTTTCGTCATTAGGTGGGTCTACGATTACAACTGTGCAAAGGGTGGTGATCGGCAAGAGCAAGATGATGACTTAGGACGAAAGAGAGCTCAGCAAAAAAAAAAAAAAAAAACTTGGAGTGTTATTTGAGAGATTATAAAGCTTTAGGGTATTTTCTAAAAGTTCACTAAAAAAAGGAAGTAAGAGGATTTCTCTTTTCCTTTTTCTTAAAGTGTTCATGAGACATCCTGTCCTCATCACTTACTCTTTCCATAAAAAAAAAATTGAAGTACATGTGGGAAGAAAAGTCAACCATCACAAGAAGAGTCCTATGCTGAAAAGAATAAGAAAAAACAGAAAAAAAAAGTCAATACTGTGTGAAAGGAGGAGTCAACTTTTACATGCTTGACGGACCTTAGCAAGGAGAGCCGTTAGAGTCAGGAAGAAATAAAAGTCAATGTTATTTTAAAAGAGAAGGATATTTCTTGTTTTACAGCTGCTTCATTGTCATGTAAAAGAGTCAATGGCGACTTCCAAAATCTCAAGTTATGTATATATGATGATGGTTGATTTTTTCCCCCATGAAAAAGTCAGAAACCATGAGAATGATAAATGAATTGTCCTTTTTCTCTAAAATTCATACCAGGGAAGTGAGAGAACTAATGGGAATTGGAGAGAGAGAGAGAGAGAGAGAGAGGTAAGCTAATCATGCAATGGAGTTTGTCCACACTAGCAGAAACAAAGCAATGGTTATTTGATTTCAATGAAGCTGCCAATTGACTTGTAATGTGTCAGACTTGATCTTCTAGCCATCATTCTTATTCTTATTTGTTCTCCTTCCAAACCAAGCTTTCAAATGACTTTGCTATGGTTTATTCGTCCAAAAATGTCAAACAAAGTCGACAATACAATGAGAAAAATTCCGGGATGTCATTGTCACAGACTAATTAGCATAAACAATGCTAGTATGACCATTTAATGTTGGGGGGGTTTGACTTTTGCTACATCTTGCACTTCCATTGGCCAAACCCAAAAGAGCCAAAATCGTGTAACTAAAGATGCGATTTTGATGTTGTTGTGGTATGCATTGCACATGTAATGAATGATGTTACAAGCAATCAAATGTGTTGTGTGTGACACTAAATTTGGGTTTACTGTTGTCATAAGGTGTAAAGGGTGGTTCGATTCGGGTGAGACAAGCATGGACAAGTTTGCTTGCTCAACAATTATTGGAAGCATTAGATACAAGTATGTCACACATCAATCGCATAAAAAGGACATAAGATGAACATCCCATGGGGTCAGCCCAACTTGGAAGACAAATCAAGTAGGCTGCACATGACCAGGAAGTTTCAACCTGGTTGTGCCATTTCTCCATCTCGTCCACAATCATCAGCAAGCAGACATGGAGTGCATCCAAACCACCCCCCACAAGTTGACAGACGAACGACATGCAACATGAGGAACTTTCTTCACCAGAAGCAAATGATTTGAGGCCTTGTTGCCGCTGCTGCTGCAAGTCTACTACTAGTACATCTCTATCGGCTGTTTTCATGTGCTTGCACAAGCAGGAAAAGAGGTTTGTCTTCTCGTCGGAACCACTTGCAAGTCTTCAAAACCTGAGAGAGAGAGAGAGAGAGAGAGAGAGAGAGAGAGAGAGAGAGAGAGGATGTCACATGAACATGACATCTGCTATGAATTACTACTCATTCCATGTTTTGAATGCCATGCAGAAACAAGTCGACGAGAGTCAATGAGACTTGCTGTTTAGGCTGGCTGAAATAATAGCTCTTCTGTTAGGATTGGGTTGGATAGGGACTTGATCTGAGGAGCTTTTAATAGATTTGGGATTCCACATCAGTCATTGACATAAACCAAGTTGGCTGACCCAACACTAACCACTATCTAATCCAACCTGAGGAACAATCTATCAAGTTCATATGAGAGTGTTAGAATTGGACTACATGGAAATCATGGACCACCATGAAGCTGCCACATGAAGCTGCAAGAATCCTTAAATAAATAAGAATAGAACTTCGAACCTCCAGTTCGAAACCTTTGGCCATCTCCTTGATCTTAAGAAGCATCCACTCTCTGAAAGGTGCAGCTGTTTGTCTGCACAAATTAGCATGGAGCAGAGAGAAGAAATCCTGCCAGAAGTGAAAAAAGGACGTTTACATTATAAACAACCAGATAAGAGAACTCATCAGCTTTTGTGGTGAAATAGAGCTTGAGCTCTTAAGATGAATGACCGATGGGCTTGCTGGATGTGCTCACTAAAAGATGGTAGCATTGTCACATGAAGAAGAGTATAAGCCAGTACTGCAATTTTACTATATCATCCAGCATATCTTCTGGTTGACACTTTAGTATCTCCGGCCATCCCTTGTGACGAGGGAAGAAGTCATTTGCATCGTAATTAGTATGACTTGATTGAGACTATGTGTAGAATTATTCAAGTCACCTTCCATCCCAAGATACTATCTATACGAAGATCGAGATCGAGAGAGGTTTTCCAACCAAATTCCTTTGATGACCAAGTTAGTAACCCAAGATGTATGAGTACGAACGTGAATAGTCAAAAAAGATAAGTCTCCTCTCTATTGTGTTGAATACGAGCTTTTATACATGATCGTAAATGGATAAAATATTTTATAAAATATTTTGTGGAGAGACAATCTCCAATAGTCTCCCATTGACCTCGAGGGGGGGGGATCAAGCGACCGTCCATAACCACTTGGACCCTTGCCCATGTGTGCAAACTAGTGGAGGGTAGCCTTCGTCCTCTCCTTTAGAGCTCTCGTGAGAGAGGTTCAAAATGTGATATCTAGTTCATCTGCCATATCAAGCTTAAACCTCTTTAATATATCATCGACTTACCCCTCGCATCATCGAGGGACACACCTTGATCGGACGATGTTGGATTTTTTGACCTCCCCGTCTCTTCCCGACTAAGTCAGGTTTCCCAACCTCCATGCCTTAGGCGGAGGCGAGGATCAGATTTCTCAACCTCCTTGTCTTTGGAAAAGGCAGGAATTGGGTTTCCGACCTCCATGCCTCGACGTAATGTCATAAACTAAGTTGAAATTACCTAAGTCATAAGGCACCATTATGATAATATCATGGACTTAGTTGGAATTACCTAAGTCATGAGGCACCCTTACACCAATGTCACAGACTTGGCTGGGATTACCTTAGTCATGAGGCACCCTTGCACTAATGTCACAGACTTAGCTGGTCACAAACTTAGCTAGGAATGCCTAAGTCATGAGACACCTTTACGTTATCCATCCGCAAAGGGTCAACCTAGTTGCAACATCGCTCGAATCTCGAAGGACTTGTGAAAGATCAAATTGATTAGTTCAAAAATGAGCGACAGACAAGTCCCGACATCTTATAAAGAGGGTAGTTTTACAAGCAATTCAATAAATATTCATTGTGCAAGATAGAAAAAATAGGAAGAAGAAAAAAATAAGAACTTCAAAAGGAAAATGAACAGTCACAAATATGCAAACGATTGCTCACTGGTAGTGGAGCGCATTGGCAAATTCTTGTAGGCTTAATATGCGAACTTGTGAAATCCAATCAATGCCCAATACTACCTCAAACCCCCATCCAACTTGGTGCCACTTAGAGGTTGCAGGGTGCTGAGATACTTGATATTTTGCATGACACCGTAGCTTATAGAAAATAGACCATGACACGTAAAAATGAGGCCATTTTAGAATAATTTTATCCATTATGGTGAGCGATCACTCTAAAGTGCCGCAAACTATTCTTGTTCATAGTTTTCAAGAAAAACATATAAAACCAATGCAAAACATATTTCCAAGCATATGTACAAGTAAATAAAAGTGACAAACAATCAGTTGATGAAGATGTTGCAAGTGCACGATGACCGTTCGTGACAATAAAGCGGGGGTCAGGCTTCCTAACCTCCTTGGGTCATCATGGGTTTAACCCCCATGATGGGCGCCGCCTTGTTTTTATGCCTCGGCATAAGGTGGGGGTCAAGTTTCTTAACCTCCATAGGTGGTTGTGGGTTCGACCCCCACGGTGGGAGCCACCTCATCATTGGTGAAGGCAATGTTTGATCCTGGATATAGTGTAGGTGCTCATTGAAGAATGAGTTCACTGATTGATCCGCTTATGGAATGTTGAATGGTTAATAATATCTTATTGTCAGACAATAATTTCATTGTCCTAGTGGTATATCTAGTCCTTAGACTTAAGACACCAAGGATATCCTGTATAATACTTCACTCTTTGATACTGGAGTTATAGGTCTGGAAGTTCTAAATCTAGCATAACTAGTCATCGGAAGTGATAGCCAACCTTATGAGGGCTATTGAGTGTCGATAGAGGATCATCCATTCTCGGTGTCTTGAGAGGAATATCTCATGTGTTCTTGCTCAAACAAATCCCTAGCCAGGGTTATTCTGATTGAGAGAGAAAGAGTTCTCTGAGAAAATCCGATTAGAGCGAGACTCGAGTAGAAACTATATGGGCATAACAACATTATGCCCGGTATACGATCTTTGAGATATTAGATGGATGAGGGACTATAGGTACATAGTAACTGAGGATAGATAAGTCCAATGGATTGGATTCCCCTGTATCATCTATAGGGATTGCGATGTAGTATGTCCATAGTCGATGAATCGAGTGAATTATTATGGAGATAATAATTCATTGAGCAAAAAGAATTTATGATAGGTATGACTCATGGCTAGTTCGATATTAGGCCGAGAGGGCCACACACATATGGTAAGTGTTGCGACGAGTAGAGGTTCGGATATGAGATATCTGTTAAAGCTCATATCTTTTTGGATATCCAATAAGCCCTAAATTATTGGATCCTCTGGATGAGATCAAATAAGAGCCAATGAGATATTATTAGATAGAGACCTATTAATCTAAGAAGCCTAGGTAGTTAAATGGAGATCTAGTACCTAATAAGGTAGGATCTATTAGGGTTAAATCGATAGGGGGCCTTTGTAAACATGAGAGAATCAAAAGGGTCATGGGCTAGACTTTTTGGCTACCACCTCTTATTCTCCTCTCCCCCTCTCCTCCTCAAACAGTAGCCCCTATTTGGGGCATGTGGACAGTAAGAAGGGGGCAACCCCTTCTTGATTGCGTGGTGCGTGCAAAGAGGAGATTTGGACAGCGATTTGAGGAGTGTCTTCGTAGCCCCTATCATATGAAACACCACTAGAGATGGGGATAGTTAAGCTCCTTCATCCTCTCTCATAGATATATAAGAATTTATGGATATACGATCTCCCTAAGTAACACAACTTTCTTATACGTGCAGTTTTCAGTTTCGTGGGTTTTTGCACATCAATCTTTGCACGACAACAAGAGACTTATTTTCTATGAAAAATTATGTAATTTTTATTTTATGTTCTTCCATTACGCATGTGATGTTGCCCCTAGATTTCCAAACAGGTACCACCATGCTCAAGTGGTAGAATCGCCTAAGTCAATCGAAAAGTATTGTTTGTGCTTTTTTGATATTTCCAATGGTAGTACCGCTCATGCCGGTGGTAGTACCACCTAGGCCAGTGATAACACCACTAGAACAAAGATTTGTGGCCTCGTATTGTATCGTCAAGTTTATCCACATGACCAATCTCTATCTTAGTATGTCAATGTCTCATTTTGGATGTAAAGGCGTAACTAAGTTTGTGTAGTCTTCCTTTCAAGTAATAAAACTTTCTTTCCTCAACTTATAATACCTATACCCTAAAAATAATTTTTTTTACAATTGACACTAAAGACATGATAGATCAAGGCTTGACACTCGAGACATAATCACCCTGACTTAACCCCAAGGGATATCTCAGGGGTAGAACCTCTTTAAGTTAGGATGATGATTACTCTAGTAGCTAATCTTATATGGAAGTTTTAACAACTTGATATGAAAATTACATTCCTATATGGTGAAATTGATAAGGAAATTTATATAGAACAATCATCTAAGTATATTTCTATTTTCAAACTAAATTATGTTTACAAACTTAAGAATGCCCTGTACAAGTTAAAGCAAGCTCTCATAGCATTGTATGAAAAAACTATTCAATACTTATACGATTAATTTTCTTCTGAATATACTTATATTTTTATGATCATTTTTCTTCTTATTCAGATCCTAGTTTATTTACTAACATGCAACGAAGCATACATATTATTGTTTTTTTATATATCGATAATATGATCATCATCGATCATGGTGAAATAGATATTTCAAAGTCATAAGAGAGCTTAACCATGATGAAATAGAGATTTGAAAGTCATAAGAGAGCTTAATATTTTTCTTAGTATAGAGGTGATGAATATAAAAAATAGTTTATTTATACATGATTAAGGCGTTTAATCGAGAATGCATGCCGTCAAATTAACAAACCAACTATTTTATAATGTGATAATCAAAGTTCCTTAAAATTAACTATAAATCTAAATTGTCATATGAGAATCAAGAATATTAAAATTGAACATTATTTCATCCGGTAAAAGGTACTCGAGGGAATCATTGAGGTTATAGAGATCAAGAGCAAAGATAATATTGTAGATATCTTTACCAAAACTCTTTCCAAAAGACCATTTGAAAATCTTGGAAGTAAGTTGGTGTTAGGATCGAGAGCACTAAGAGGGGGGGGTGAATTAGTGCAGCGGAAATCTTTCAGCGATTAAAATCGAAAGCTGCGTTTGTTCGATAAGAACTGTTTCGATGCAAAAGCCGATTCTAAGAATACTTATGATCAAGTGCAGTTTATGTCTAAACACAGTTTGCGTCTAAGCGCAGTTTACGCAGTTTGCGTCTAAATGCAGTTTGCGTCTAAATGCAGATTGCATCTAAGCGCAGTTTGCATCTAAGCGCAGTTTGCGTCTAAGATCAGATTGCGTCTAAGCGCAGTGCAGTTTGCGTCTAAACGTAGTTTTACGTCTAAACACAGTTTTACGTCTAAACGTAGTTTTACGTCTAAACGCAGTTTGCGTCTAAACGCAATTTTACGTCTAAACGTAGTTTTACGTCTAAACGTAGTTTGCGTCTAAACGCAGTTTTACGTCTAAACGTAGTTTTATGTTTAAAAGTAGTTTACGTCTAAAACACAGTTTTACGTCTAAACACAGTTTGCGCAGTTTACGTCTAAACGCAATTTTAAAGGGATCTGAACTTAGAAACTTCGTTCGTAAAAGCGCAGAAGACAGTTTTGCAGAATCAAAACGTAAACGTAAACGTAAACTGTAATGTATGAAAACACCGATTTACGTCTGAATGCAGATTCGGAAAGATCAGCACTTAGAAACTTGTTCGTAAAGGCGTAGAGAGCAGTAGCTATGTAGGAGGTTTACAGTAATGATAAAGTGCTCAAAATAAACGCAAACCAGAGATTTAGAGTGGTTCGGTCAGTCTTGACCTACTCCACTTTTGGCTTCCTCCACCGACGAGGTCACCGACGTCAACTAGAAGCCTTCCTTCAATAGGCGAATGCCAACTACCCTCTTACAGATTCACTCCTTTTGACGGGCTTAGGAGACAACCCTTACAGAAGTTTTCTCTCCTCTCTTTACAACTCAAACTTAAAGAATAGAAAGAGGAGAACTAGCAGTTTTGAGCTCTAAAAAACACATAAAGATAGCAAGATTTCGAGTGTGTGTTCTGTGCTTTCAGTGTTGAATGGGTGGGGTATTTATAGGCCCCAACCCAGTTCAAATTTGGAGCTCAAAACGATCAAATCCCGGAATTCCGGGATCAGGCGGTTGCACCTCCTGACTGGAGAGGTTGCACCGCCTGGCAAAGCTCGAGGACTGAGCCCAGGCGGTTGCACCTCTCTGTCAGGGGCGGTTGCACCTCCTGAGTCTGGCTCGGAGACTGAGCCCCAGGCGGTGCCACCTCTTGACTGAGGCGGTTGCACCTCTCTGCCGAAGCTCGAAGACCGAGCTCAGGCGGTGCCACCTCTCTGTCAGGGAGGTTGCACCGCCCAGTCTAGCTCGAAGACTGAGCTCAGGCGGTGCCACCTCCTGGCCTAGGCGGTTGCACCTCCTGGTGCAATCAGGGTCCGAATAGTTAGCTTCATTCGGCCCAATTTCAGTCTTTCAGGGGCCCAATTGCCCCAAGATTAAGCTAATGGGATCACCTCCCATTTTCCAACTTAATCAACGTGCTAACTACGATTAGATCTAAGACAATTTCTGCAGCTTTGCTTCGGTGCGTCAATCGCTTCTTCCGGCGAGTTTCCGGCGAACTTCCGTCGATCATCCGATGAACCCTCGGTGATGCTCCTGCGGACTTCCGGCAAACTCCTGGACTTTGCGACGATCCACTTGGCGAGTTCCGACGAGCTTCGCTTGGCAAGCTTCTGGACTTCTCGGATCTGTTCTCGCAGAACCTCCGACGACCGTTCGAACTTCCGTCGAACTCTCGAACTCCCAACGTGATCATGAACTTGACTCCGGCGCAACTCCTGCTGCTTGTCTAACTTTTATCGTAGTTAATCCTGCACACTCAAAACAAAACTTCGATCGAGACAATTAATCCTAAGCGATTAACCAAGTTGTCCGGCATGTCATTAGTCCCTCGACGCTTCATCCGATTCTTCGGCGCATCGTCCTTTCCTGCGGCCTATTGCCCAATCGGTCAGTTGGCTCCGCAACTCCGATATCCTTGGCACAATACCCGCTCTTCTTGGCCCGATGCCCGAGTCCACGGCCCGAAGCCTTCTGTTGATACGTCGACCGATCCACCGGCCCGACGTCCAATCTTCTGACATGTTCCTCCGGCACAACATGATTTTCCTGCTTTAATTGTCTCATCCTGATCCAAGCATCCTGCGTCACTCAAAACGCAGATTAAATCATAAACATATATCAAGTAGTTTCATCATCAAAATACGAGATTCAACAATCTCCCCCTTTTTGATGATGACAACCACTTGATGACGGAGTTAAACTTAACTCCCGGAGTTTAAACAAACTCCCCCTATCAATATGCCATATTGATAGAACCTTGAATTCAAACTGAATTCAAGTCATTGCAATATTCATCATGAATACTTGCAACACGTTATCATAAACTTATGCATAAACTTATGCATGTCATGTCATCAAATACTTCTCCCCCTTTGTCATCAACAAAAAGGAGAAGTACCACAATCAAGTGTTTGTGATATTGGTTCAACTCATTGCATGAAAAACATAATATCAAGTTTTATCATCATGCAGTTTTGAAGCCGGAAAATTTAGCAAATGTTACATCATGCTTAGAACATTCAAGCTATCAAGTTTTAGATATGCAAGTTTTACAGCATACAAGATAGCACTTTTATAACATGCAAGCTAGCAATGTTACAACATTTCAGAACTTGCAAGCTAGCAATTTAGAGATGTTCAAGAAGGCAACTCTTGCTTCTTAAAATATGCAAGTTGCAAGCTAGCAAATTTTTACGATATGCAAGTTTTGCTTCTTGAGATAAGCAAGATAGCACTTTTGCAATTTTTGTTTGGCAAGCTTGTGATGTTCAAGATAACAAGCTCTTTCTTCTCTTTTGAGAAGTGTCATTTTTGCTTTCGTTGCAAAGTGCAAGCTAGCAAAATGCCAAACTAGCAAGAGATAATGTTTTACATGAGGCAAGCAAACAATTTGGCAAGTGTTACATTTGCATCTTCTCTTTAGATGTGCAAGAAAATAAACAAGTTTTTGCATTTTCTTGACATTTCAAGCTAGCAATTGTCGGTGATGTTTAAGATAGCAATTTCTTCTCTTTTGTAATTTTTGCCTTTTTCTTGAATTGTGCTAGCAATCTATCTCCCCCTTTGTCATTGTCAAAAAGAAGGGAAAAACCCTTTACATCAATTTCTAAATCATGACAAAGGTAAGTAATCATTCTTATTTGTGCATCATTATAGTTTCAATGCACAAATTCATTAACATTACATTTCATTTTTTTATGCACGATACCGAAAAATCAATCATCATCATGAGCATATCAAACATGATATTCAAGCATTCATGATATATCATTTTGGCAACATAATCATAGATATTCAAACGATGGTATCTAAATATCATAATTCATTATATCCTATTATGCATGATCATTGACTCCTCATTTGTATTTCATGCATTATTTCATTACATCTCATAAGCAATATCAAGAAGAGTTATTGGATGATGAGATAAATATTTTATGAATACACGGAATATCATAAGTGTTTCATGTATTCATATTATCACATGAAGCATATTATCATTTTTAAGATTCATAACATGAATAACGTTATTACTATTTCATCAAAATCAATTTCGAGATTCACACAATATCATGAAATCATTAATCTCGATAAGATGGGAAAAGCATTTTCTTTTTAAGTGATTCTTTTAACACATCATAAAAAACTCATTCATAATTCAAGTGATTTACAAGATATCATAAATGAATTTATCACTTGTATTTCATCAAAATCGAGAACTCTAGAGATAGAAAATGATTGAAGCATTTAACATGATTGATGCATGATTCATATTTAAAGTGTATCTTATATCGTAAATACGAATCAAGCATTTGTCAAATCTGAAATCATCCTCAAAATTACATTCAATAAATTCATGTATGACAAGCATAGATTTATTGAAAAATCAATAAGATAGAGGATTACATTTCAAGTGTTCATCAATTGTAGCATTTCATCATATGGTAAGATATCAATGCATAAAACTGTGAAGCAAGATTTTGTTTGATATCTTGATACAGGGCATGATGTACACATTTCGAATATTTTAACAAGTGTAGCATTGCATCACATGGTAAGATATCAGCTCGTATGATGCAAATTTTTGTTTGATATCTTGATACAGGGCATATAGCAATGATAGCAATCATATATTTCTTGGTGATGCAAGCATGGGATAATCATAGCATAGTGTTTATAGCATCAATTCATATATTTCTCCCCTTTTTTTTTTTTAAGTGTTTCATCTTAAGTGATTTCATGTTAGCATGCCTTTTCATTTATGTCAAATGAAAACATGCATCAACGTTTAGGATCGTGAAATGAATTTCATCATAAAACCATCAATCACAAAAATCATCATGTATAATTTTAAAATCTCAAATCTTTATTCTTATGTCAAAATCATACATCATATTTAACAAACAAAGACAATGAAAAATATCAAGCCTTCCAGATAAAAGCCATGTATCGTCGTTGAAAAGCAATATGAAAATCATCAAAATATACATTCTTGCTTCTCAAGCACATAAATAAGATTTAATCTCACTAGGTGTACAATCATTAGATTTCTATCTTGCATTAATATAAGACATGCAATTTTCATTATTATTTTCAAAATTACAAGCATGATCATATTTTTGTATTTTCATTATTAAATTATTAAAAATGTAATTTTCAAGAAAATTTAAAGAAAAAGAAAAATGCATCATGAAAAACATCATGTAATTTCGAAGTAAATTAAAGGCATTTTGATTACCTCAGCGTCGAAAGGCGTAAAGGCGTAGTTTGCCACCTCGTCTTTGTTGATTTTCTCCTCGTCTTCAGAGGAGCTCGATTCATCCCAATTTTTGTTCTTCTTCTTGCGTTCAAAGCAAGTAGTTCCGTTCTTTTTACTTTTTAATTTTTGTTTCATTTGTAGTTTAAGTTCACCATCACTTGAGCTTATGCTCGAGTGGTCTTCAAATGTTCTATGTCCCAAATCCTTCCTGTTTTTTGGAAGGTGGTTCTCAAGTTCTTCACGTGCATTGCACGTCATTTCATATGTGATCAATGAACCAATTAGTTCTTCAAGTGGAAATTGGTTCAAGTTTTTCGATTCTTGAATAGCAGTTACTTTTGAATCCCAAGTTTTAGAAAGTGAGCGCAAAACTTTGTTAACGAGTTCAAAATCCGAAAAGCTTTTACCAAGTGATTTTAAACCATTGACGACATCCGTAAAACGGGTGTACATGTCAACAACGGTTTCGCTTGGTTTCATATGAAAAAGCTCGAAATCATGTAGTAAAATATTAACTTTCGAGTCTTTGACTCTACTAGTTCCCTCATGCGTGATTTCAAGAGTGCGCCAAATATCGAAAGTCGTTTCGCACAAAGAAACCCGATTGAACTCATTTTTGTCCAAAGCGCAAAATAAGGCATTCATAGCCTTTGTGTTTAAAGAAAAATACTTCTTCTCTAAATCCGACCATTCGTTCATCGGTTTAGAGGCAAGTTAAAAACCGTTTTCAACGATATTCCATAAATCCAGATTTAGAGAAATCAAGAAAACTCTCATTCGAGTTTTCCAATAAGTGTAGTCCAATCCGTTAAAGAACGGTGGACGAAAGACCGAAAAGCCCTCTTGAAGAGCCATTTCTCTCGGGTGTAAATTCGAAATTAGAAATACCCCGCTCTGATACCAATTGTTAGGATCGAGAGCACTAAGAGGGGGGGGGGGGTGAATTAGTGCAGCGGAAATCTTTCAGCGATTAAAATCGAAAGCTGCGTTTATTCGATAAGAACTGTTTCGATGCAAAAGCCGATTCTAAGAATACTTATGATCAAGTGCAGTTTATGTCTAAACACAGTTTGCGTCTAAATGCAGTTTGCGTCTAAATGCAGATTGCGTCTAAGCGTAGTTTGCGTCTAAGCGCAGTTTGCGTCTAAGATCAGATTGCGTCTAAGCGCAGTGCAGTTTGCGTCTAAACGCAGTTTTACGTCTAAACACAGTTTTACGTCTAAACGTAGTTTTACGTCTAAACGCAGTTTGCGTCTAAACGCAGTTTTACGTCTAAACGTAGTTTTACGTCTAAACGCAGTTTGCGTCTAAACGCAGTTTTACGTCTAAACGTAGTTTTACGTTTAAAAGTAGTTTACGTCTAAAACACAGTTTTACGTCTAAACACAGTTTGCGCAGTTTACGTCTAAACGCAGTTTTAAAGGGATCTGAACTTAGAAACTTCGTTCGTAAAAGCGCAGAAGACAGTTTTGCAGAATCAAAACGTAAACGTAAACTGTAATGTATGAAAACACTGATTTACGTCTGAATGCAGATTCGGAAAGATCAGCACTTAGAAACTTGTTCGTAAAGGCGCAGAGAGCAGTAGCTATGTAGGAGGTTTACAGTAATGATAAGGCGCAGAGAGCAGTTTATGTCTAAACACAGTTTGCGTCTAAGCGCAGTTTACGCAGTTTGCGTCTAAATGCAGTTTGTGTCTAAATGCAGATTGCGTCTAAGCGTAGTTTGCGTCTAAGCGCAGTTTGCGTCTAAGATCAGATTGCGTCTAAGCGCAGTGCAGTTTGCGTCTAAACGCAGTTTTACGTCTAAACACAGTTTTACGTCTAAACGTAGTTTTACGTCTAAACGCAGTTTGCGTCTAAACGCAGTTTTACGTCTAAACGTAGTTTTACGTCTAAACGCAGTTTGCGTCTAAACGCAGTTTTACGTCTAAACGTAGTTTTACGTTTAAAAGTAGTTTACGTCTAAAACACAGTTTTACGTCTAAACACAGTTTGCGCAGTTTACGTCTAAACGCAGTTTTAAAGGGATCTGAACTTAGAAACTTCGTTCGTAAAAGCGCAGAAGACAGTTTTGCAGAATCAAAACGTAAACGTAAACTGTAATGTATGAAAACACTGATTTACGTCTGAATGCAGATTCGGAAAGATCAGCACTTAGAAACTTGTTCGTAAAGGCGCAGAGAGCAGTAGCTATGTAGGAGGTTTACAGTAATGATAAGGCGCAGAGAGCAGTTTATGTCTAAACACAGTTTGCGTCTAAGCGCAGTTTACGCAGTTTGCGTCTAAATGCAGTTTGCGTCTAAATGCAGATTGCGTCTAAGCGTAGTTTGCGTCTAAGCGCAGTTTGCGTCTAAGATCAGATTGCGTCTAAGCGCAGTGCAGTTTGCGTCTAAACGCAGTTTTACGTCTAAACACAATTTTACGTCTAAACGTAGTTTTACGTCTAAACGCAGTTTGCGTCTAAACGCAGTTTTACGTCTAAACGTAGTTTTACGTCTAAACGCAGTTTGCGTCTAAACGCAGTTTTACGTCTAAACGTAGTTTTACGTTTAAAAGTAGTTTACGTCTAAAACACAGTTTTACGTCTAAACACAGTTTGCGCAGTTTACGTCTAAACGCAGTTTTAAAGGGATCTGAACTTAGAAACTTCGTTCGTAAAAGCGCAGAAGACAGTTTTGCAGAATCAAAACGTAAACGTAAACTGTAATGTATGAAAACACTGATTTACGTCTGAATGCAGATTCGGAAAGATCAGCACTTAGAAACTTGTTCGTAAAGGCGCAGAGAGCAGTAGCTATGTAGGAGGTTTACAGTAATGATAAGGCGCAGAGAGCAGTTTATGTCTAAACACAGTTTGCGTCTAAGCGCAGTTTACGCAGTTTGCGTCTAAATGCAGTTTGCGTCTAAATGCAGATTGCGTCTAAGCGTAGTTTGCGTCTAAGCGCAGTTTGCGTCTAAGATCAGATTGCGTCTAAGCGCAGTGCAGTTTGCGTCTAAACGCAGTTTTACGTCTAAACACAGTTTTACGTCTAAACGTAGTTTTACGTCTAAACGCAGTTTGCGTCTAAACGCAGTTTTACGTCTAAACGTAGTTTTACGTCTAAACGCAGTTTGCGTCTAAACGCAGTTTTACGTCTAAACGTAGTTTTACGTTTAAAAGTAGTTTACGTCTAAAACACAGTTTTACGTCTAAACACAGTTTGCGCAGTTTACGTCTAAACGCAGTTTTAAAGGGATCTGAACTTAGAAACTTCGTTCGTAAAAGCGCAGAAGACAGTTTTGCAGAATCAAAACGTAAACGTAAACTGTAATGTATGAAAACACTGATTTACGTCTGAATGCAGATTCGGAAAGATCAGCACTTAGAAACTTGTTCGTAAAGGCGCAGAGAGCAGTAGCTATGTAGGAGGTTTACAGTAATGATAAAGTGCTCAAAATAAACGCAAACCAGAGATTTAGAGTGGTTCGGTCAGTCTTGACCTACTCCACTTTTGGCTTCCTCCACCGACGAGGTCACCGACGTCAACTAGAAGCCTTCCTTCAATAGGCGAAGGCCAACTACCCTCTTACAGATTCACTCCTTTTGACGGGCTTAGGAGACAACCCTTACAGAAGTTTTCTCTCCTCTCTTTACAACTCAAACTTGAAGAATAGAAAGAGGAGAACTAGCAGTTTTGAGCTCTAAAAAACACAGAAAGATAGCAAGATTTCGAGTGTGTGTTCTGTGCTTTCAGTGCTGAATGGGTGGGGTATTTATAGGCCCCAACCCAGTTCAAATTTGGAGCTCAAAATGATCAAATCCCGAAATTCCGGGATCAGGCGGTTGCACCTCCTGACTGGAGAGGTTGCACCGCCTGGCAGAGCTCGAGGACTGAGCCCAGGCGGTTGCACCTCTCTGTCAGGGGCGGTTGCACCTCCTGAGTCTGGCTCGGAGACTGAGCCCCAGGCGGTGCCACCTCTTGACTGAGGCGGTTGCACCTCTCTGCCAGAGCTCGAAGACCGAGCTCAGGCGGTGCCACCTCTCTGTCAGGGAGGTTGCACCGCCCAGTCTAGCTCGAAGACTGAGCTCAGGCGGTGCCACCTCCTGGCTGGGGCGGTTGCACCGCCCAGTCTCGCTGGGAGGCTTAGCCCAGGCGGTGCCACCTCCTGGCCTAGGCGGTTGCACCTCCTGGTGCAATCAGGGTCCGAATGGTTAGCTCCATTCGGCCCAATTTCAGTCTTTCAGGGGCCCAATTGCCCCAAGATTAAGCTAATGGGATCACCTCCCATTTTCCAACTTAATCAACGTGCTAACTACGATTAGATCTAAGACAATTTCTGCAGCTTTGCTTCGGTGCGTCAATCGCTTCTTCCAGCGAGTTTTCGGCGAACTTCCGTCGATCATCCGATGAACCCTCGGTGATGCTCCTGCGGACTTCCGGCAAACTCTTGGACTTTGCGACGATCCACTTGGCGAGTTCCGACGAGCTTTGCTTGGCAAGCTTCTGGATTTCTCGGATCTGTTCTCGCAGAACCTCCGACGACCGTCCGAACTTCCGTCGAACTCTCGAACTCCCAACGTGATCATGAACTTGACTCCGGCGCAACTCCTGCTGCTTGTCTAACTTTCATCGTAGTTAATCCTGCACACTCAAAACAAAACTTCGATCGAGACAATTAATCCTAAGCGATTAACCAAGTTGTCCGGCATGTCATTGGTCCCTCGACGCTTCGTCCGATTTTCGGCGCATCGTCCTTTCCTGCGGCCTATTGCCCAATCGGCCAGTTGGCTCCGCAACTCCGATATCCTTGGCACAATACCCGCTCTTCTTGGCCCGATGCCCGAGTCCACGGCCCGAAGCCTTCTGTCGATACGTCAACCGATCCACCGGCCCGACGTCCAATCTTCTGACATGTTCCTCCGGCACAACATGATTTTCCTGCTTTAATTGTCTCATCCTGATCCAAGCATCCTGCGTCACTCAAAACGCAGATTAAATCATAAACATATATCAAGTATTTTCATCATCAAAATACGAGATTCAACAGTTGGGACTTGTCTTCAAAAGTATACTTGAGTATTAAGATTTAAAATATTATTTTTGAAAGGTTTTAATATTTTTTATCTTTTATCTTTTAAATAAATTGATTAAGATAAAAGTCTCTTAACTTAAATTATTATTTTATACTTATAAATAGATGTCATCTACATGTGTGCGTAGATCCATCCAAGTCTAATTGTGCAGACGTATAGGGTCAGCTCCAAAATAGTTCAAGATTATGTAAATATTTTTTTGAAAAGTTTAATATATATATATATATATATATATATATTATATTGTTACTTTCGTCTTGATTTTTTTTCTTTTGTTTAGTTTAATTTGGGTTTAATACTATTTGAAAAAAAAGATTACACTTGATGTAATCTATTCCTTTCTTCACAACTTCAATTACCACGGATGATTTACCCTAGTCAAGACAAACAAATGGTCATACGACAGAATGCCGGATAAGAAGAAAGATGATGGTACCTAAACAATGTGATTGAGTTCACTAAAGTCTTGCGGCATGCATTTGCTTGGCAACGAAGTCATGGTTTTGTGAAGTCTGTTCATCTCCTCTCCTCTCCTCCATAAGATTCATTTGTCTGATATAATATTGTAACATGTAGACTAACTGATGTAGGAGAATCAACGAATCAATATTTTTCTATGCTTGCTTTGTTCCTACTTCACTTGATCTTTCTTCCTCTTAACATAAACAACATTTCAGTACTCTATGAAATATTGTCGTCCTTACCTCCAATTTTTATCAGCAGAGAATATGCCCAGTCCTCTCCTCCTGTTCGTGTGTCGTAAGTACCATTCGAGAACAACAAATGTCATGCTCGTTGTGTCAGTCAAGCAGATATTGGCTTGAAGTGGTGGGATCCATCCATCCATCCAATCCTCGACGATTTACTCCAATCAACCACCAATGCCTGTGTGACAACACATCATCAAAAACAACTGAGAACGGTACTCCTGTTTCATTCCACCACTTTGATACTTTATAAGTTGGGGGTGGTCGAATGATCTACCCGAGGCTGTGCCACTTGATTTGCCACGAAGTTGCATGAGCTCTGCAGGATGATGATGTATTCCCGTCATTTTTGGCTGAACCAAAATCTCAGGCCTCGTCCTCTGCGACCTAACGCTGTGAAGCCTCGAGGGCGGGGATGATGAGCATCTCATGATCCACGCCGTGAGGGCACGGACTCCACTTTCCTCCCGGTTAGTTTGATCTCAAAGGACATCTCACAGCAATGGAGTGAAAGCCCCATGCAGCTTCCACGAAAGCGACACGCATGGCTGGCCACACTTGCTTGCCTCCTTTACCTTCCCCTCGTGAACCAGGCGCCAAGCAAAAGCTTACACCTTCCTTCCTCTGTACCTCATTTAGCCGGCGT
Organism: Musa acuminata AAA Group; assembly: GCF_036884655.1. NCBI lineage: Eukaryota > Viridiplantae > Streptophyta > Magnoliopsida > Zingiberales > Musaceae > Musa > Musa acuminata. The sequence continues at coordinate 48,939,005 of NC_088335.1, forward strand.
CCATGGCAACTTCCTCCCCTGTAACCTTTTTCTTCTCGGCTTTCGTATGCGTGGGAGTATATATAGGGATGGCCGCCTCCGCTGCTGTCACTGTATCGGAAAAGGGCATGGCGGCGGCAAGGGATTCGATGGGATTCCAGGACTTCCTGCCGAGGATGGCGGAGCGGCTGGGGGCGGAGGGGCTGATGGAGGAGCTGTGCAAGGGGTTCAAGCTGCTGATGGATCCGGAGAGGGGGGTGATCACGTCGGAGAGCCTGAGGCGGAACGTGGCGGCGTTGGGGCTGGTGGGGCTGGGAGACGACGAGCTGATGGGAATGGTGAGGGAGGGGGACCTCAACGGGGACGGCGTGTTGGACCAGATGGAGTTCTGCGTGCTCATGGTAAGATTGAGTCCGGAGCTCATCGAAGGCTCTCTCCCTGACGTCTTCAATTCTTCCCCTGCTCTGTAGCTGCCTCGACTCTCTTTCTTGACGCACCGCACCAGGACTAGTTGTAGCTCGTCTTCTTCTTCCTCCTCTTCTGCCTTCTCTTCTCCTCCTGTTACATGATCATGTTGCAGCTGGGCAATGTTACTGTCTTGCAAGCCTGAGATCCATCCATCGTCTACATTTACGATGAGAGAGAGAGAGAGAGGGTAATGCAGCTTACCTAGGCCATCATTCTACACATGCGTATGAATCCTCCATGAGGATTTATTGAGATAAACTGCATCTGCCATTAAAACACCGAAAAATATGGTCTTTCTAATTAAATGAGCTACAGAAACAAGAGCTGAAAAGGTCATTTCCTGCTAAACTTCAATAAAATCTGAACCTGGTTGATGATAATATGGACCAACTTTGCATCATAGAAAAAGAATGAAGAGTGAGCGTCATTCATTCTTGATGGTGGCTCCTGTGCAGTTCCAGCTGACTAAACCATCCTGTGGGTGGGATATGTAATGCTTTGATACGTGTATATCAGAGCTACACGATGACTCTGCATCAGTTGACGCCTATAGGAGCATAATAATTATTTGAAAGAAACAAGTAGCAGACACATATATGATTGATGCTTCTAAAGGAGCATAGTTATTTGAAAGAAACAAGTAGCAGACACATAAATAAGACACTGGCAAATGCAAAAGATGCACACCCAACAGTTGTCCAGCTTCTCAAAGTTGACAGGTAAACAACATGATCACTATGGACATCAGCATAAAAAACATTACATGACGAAGTCCCTGATGAAAAAGGCTGAGTCAATCTCCAACCAGCATCATCCATGTCATTTCTTACGCTGAAGGAAAAAAATAAAGAACAAGTTTTTTATTTAGCATCATCTTTTAGGAGAGTGCAATTTAGAATGACATCTGCAAACAATATAAACACAGAGGCAGATAATGATTTATGCCACAAAAATGACCATCCACTCACAACACAAGCAAATTATGGACTGACAACTGGCACTGCCTTCGGAGACCGTCACAGGGAATCTAGTAATTCATCTGCTTGTTGCCAATTTACCTTAATAAGACTTGTTAATATTGTACACTTTAATATCACAAAAAACTGAGCTGGCCTGTTTTGATGTGTGGTCTAAAAATGGTAAATGATCTCAAATGATAGCGTAACAAGGTTATAGCAACCTAACAAGGTGGTTTTGTTGAAGACAGAACCAAAGAAATTGTCAATGCTAATATTTGTCAGTCAATTAAGTCCTGAAAAAAGAACAGCCAGCAAACAAGCTCCCGCGAATGCACGGTATAAAGAGATATTCATATATGCAGTCTCACCCTTACAAGTAGTGATCATTTTTTCTTGGTAGATCAAACCCCACCCCATACCCTACAAGAGAACCCTCACCACAGTGTTTTGGCAGCATGTTAAATCATGCACCAGAATTTTAATCTATACAGATGCCCAACTGGTGTCCAAGTAAAACCTTGCCCGTGGTATCATGGATCTTCAAGTACCTTCACTCACCAAGTCTCTAGTATTGCCAAGACCCTATGCACGTCCTCAAAGGCGCACATATTATCCATATAATCTACCAACTTCCAGAAAATTTATTGTTCACAGTTCTTTAGTCTTCAGATCAGCTAAATGTATTTTTTCCAATCATTGAGCTACACTACAAGCATTTTTACTGGTCATAGGGCCATCAAATCAATCTCCATACTCTAGCGAAAAAGGAGAATGGTAGTAAGGCAAATAACTTTAACCATATATCTGATATATTTTGCTTTCTTAATATCCATTCTATTGGCAGAGCTTCTGTTATCTCTTAGGCCTCATGAACTCTAAGCACCACCTCCATAAGGATGCTAACTATAATAAAAATTCCATCGTCGATCTGTGTGGATCATGGAGTGAAAGCCTATATAAAACTTGTACTGGTTATCCCTCTTATCTCTTACAGCTTCCAAAAGCAGCTAGCATTCTCCACCAATCAGATGGATGACTATGGTAATACATGATTTGGACACCTCATAAAATTCGATCTACACAAATCCTTTCATTTTCTATTTTCTGAAATACTTCAGACTTATTAAGATGCATGGCTAAGATATGGTTTATATATAGAAAAGAGATTAACATGCCAAACTTTTTCTAATGAGGCATCTTGAAGAAATTGAATTCTCATTGTACCATAAAGCACAATTCTACCATTTTTTGTACTAACCATTGTTTAGTATTCAAGTTAGCTGCTTGAATCATGATCAAGCACCCATACCAATCAAGGATTTTCCATTTGCAGAAAACAAAAAAAGAATTAAAATGGAAACTGGCCAACCGTCTCCAAGCAGAAAAGGAAGTATATGATAAATTCAGTCACTAGAATGAGAAGAGCCCAAACAAGATGAAAAGATAGTAGTAGTGGTAGAAACCCAATACCAATGTAACTCATAATGATATGAGCAGCATGAACATGTCAAAGTGATTATTTACTAAACATAAAGCACTGCATAACACAAATTTTGTTGGAAGTTCACTTCTTACCATAACATAAGATGCCTATGCCACAGTAAGTATGCTTGTCATGCATCTGCAAAACAATTTGCAAGCATATATCAAAGAAAAAAAGAGGAAGACAAATCTAATCAATATAAGTTAGAATACTAGAAGGTGACAGGTTCATGAAAGCATCTTTCTTCCCCTTGGTTCATTCTACAACTAAAGCATGCTTTAGCAATCGATCAGTGCTCGCTTGAAGGAACAAGAATATTTGTCATTCATAAGAATTGATTACAAGAATATTAAGAAAAAGTGCAGCTAATCAAGCAATTACAAGATGAAAACAAACCCCTGAGAAAGCAATTCCAAATAAAATGAAATATGGCTAATTAATATCATTTGACCTCAGTAAATATGACAAGATATTCAAATTCAGAATGCTAATAACACTATTTAGTTAGAAAATTTAGCTGCACGATTTTACGAAATGATAACAAATGTATCATCATAGAATGTGTGTAATATGACATGAGTTCATCTTGCTCAAGTAAAAACAATAGAACTATTTGGTCAGGAGATAGGGATAAAGAGACAGTGAATAGCTAAAAAAGCATTCTTATAAAAACAACAAAACATATCAGCATACTGTCATGAAAGTTCACTCTTCTATCTGTCATTGCAAATGTTCAGCTTAATACATCAAGTGGAATTACATCATACATGAAGTTAGTCCGGTCATCACAAACTCATTGTCATAGTAACATGTAACTTCCATATTTATAAAGCTGCAAAAGTGGCCGAACGATACTATAACACAGAAATCTCTAAAAAATAAAATCAAATGATCATACATCATGAACACATTATGTTTAAATAGAAACAAACAGCATATGGCGTAGCTACAATTTACCACACAATGAAGATGACAACTTGAACAATGACGTCTAGAAGTCAACACAAAGTGCAAATATTGATACATGACTGGTGCACTAGAAACCATCACAAAAGAACTAATTCTACAATATGCATAAATTGCAACAATGGAGTTTCCCTGGATCGAATCCAAGCTTTAATGGCTTCTTACAACCGTGGAATCATGAACCCCTAAGTTTGCAAGACAAGGGTTCAATTTATTGTTATAGGATATTCTTATGAATCAAATTGGATAAACTACACAGTCTGCAAATCCAAACTGCAGGTGTAACAGTATATCAAGGCAAAAAGGAAACTGCTAATCCTCAAATCCTATGAACTAGTGCCCCACCACTAAGGTGGCCATTGATTAATTAATTGGAACATATGGATTAACAAAACTAATTATGATTATAGACTATAATATTTGCATTAGATCCCTAAGCAAGTGAAAACAAGGTCACAATTTAGTCTCTATAAAGCAATCTCTTTAAAATTCAAATAAAATGGGAAACAAAGACATTTTGACACCTTGCCAAGAAAATATGTTGATAGATAAAGACAACCTCCAAATTGGGGCATCGATCTAAAAATCACATTAGTCATTTTTAAACCAAATTTAGTCATTTGTCCTGTAAAAATCACAAGTGGAACAGGTTGGAGGCTATGTAAAAATTCTAGCTTCCATGGCATCAAAATACGAAAGCTTTATTATTCACCTGAAGATACAAGGGTTTCTATTTATGCCAGTGATTCTTCATATCATTAACATAAGTGCAACAGATGCGGCAGCAATTCTGTTCTACATGCTCAAAGCACTTTCTTCGGCTTAGCACTACAATATCAGTATTGGATTATTGTTTTGATGTCTTGGGTTCAACTTACACCACCTAACTTGCATTTTGCTGATATTGTAACCAAGGGACTCAAATCCATGTAATTTGTTCTTCATATCTCCTGATCCATTCTATACACTTAATGAATAAGCCGAATAAGCCAAGAAAAGTTCACAGTATAACTCTTTTCTTGACTTCCAGGCATTACAGAACAGTGATAACTGAAAATAGCTTTTTTCTAGAGATTTGAAATCCCTAAAGAAATTAAAACTTGTAATCCTTTGAGCAGGATCGATACATCCAACTATAATTATAGTGACATATATCGTAGAATTATCAGCATTTGCCTCCCATGACAAAGTCTAATCCACCCTTTTAAACTTAAAGCGAAGCAAAGAATGAACAAAAGTCATGGGTATTATAGCAAAGATATAAGTCATGTACATTTGAAGAAAAAGCAGTCACCTTTATGCTCATCGGTGGCATCATGGTATTCTTGCTCCTCTTCAGGCACGGGATGGAGCTCCACGTCCTTCTCCAAAGGAAGCGTGGCGCCATTGTCGAGAGGCGCTGATGATCCCCCGGGCCCCAATCCGACGCCGGTTCCATCATCCGGGAAGCGGACCACCACGACTGGACAAACACAGTGATGCACACAGTAATCGCTGACGCTCCCGAGACGGCTCTTGCTGCTCCTCCTGGAGGCGCCGAAGCCCCGGCTTCCCATGATGACCGCGCTGAGGCCAAGCCTCTCGACCTCCAGGCAGAGGCGCTCCTTCATGTCGTGATCCTTCACGATGTGGATCTTGAAGGGGATCTGGGCCTCGACGAGGGGCTGGGCCAGGTCCTGCGCCTTGGTGGATGTGAAGGCGTCGAAGTCCTCCTCCAGCTTCTGCTGCGACAACTCCGAGTCCGGATCGGCGGAGACGGAGAGGTCGATGGCGCCCCAGTCGGCGCCGTAAAGGATGCTAGTGGAGCGGACGTGGAGAAGAATGACGGCGTCCCCGGGGCGGAGGTAGTTCTGGACGGCCCACTTGACGGCGTAGGCGCTCTCGTCGCTGAGGTCGACGGCGATGGCGATCCGGCGGTGGGATCCGGGGCTGGCGGCGGCGGCGGCCGAGAGGAAGAAGCGAGGGGACGAGGGTTCGATTGCCGGTGGCCGGCCCTGGCGATCGGACTTGGGAGGCGTCATGTGAGTGTCCATGGAGAGGGTTTCGAGGGTTTACACAGTAGCGATCCTAAACGAGGGAGAAGAGAGGGCGAGGTGGGAGTGGTCTCCGTCGATGCGTCAAATCTGTTTGATTGGGTTGGGAAGGAACGAAGGGGATAAAGATGCGGCGAAATGGAAATGGCCAGTACTGGAGGACTCGAAGCTGGATTCAAGCGATGTCCGCCCCGTGATGCTAACTCACGATGTAAGCCCTAAACTCTGAACAGTTTCGGCAAGTTGGGTTGAGTCAAAGGTCAACCCTAACCCAACCCATGGTTAAGATATTGGATAATACAATATATTCTTTCTATTGTGACTAAGGGTGGATTTCGTTGGCCATGGAATTCTTTGAGACAATTATTATGGCAACTCATATGTTTAGAGAAACTAATCAACGAGTCCATCGGTTAGCCTCAAAGCCAAAAGCTGTAAAATATTATCTTTAATATATCATATATTTTTTTTTTGAATTTTGGAAAAAAAAACACATAAATTATAAAAATGTATTATTTTTAAATCTTATTATAAAAATTCTCAATTATTTAGCTGCGCAAAAAAATGTATTAGTCATATCTAAAAAAGAAATCTATGAAGAGTTGGAAAACACAAGAAACCCGAATAAAAACTAGAAATAAAAAAAAAAATCAGATTAAACTTCTTTTCAAAAATGTCGAGTATGAACAGCTCCAAAGAAACAAAAAGAAAAACAGGTAAGTACACCAATCAACGATCCACAACTCACTAGAATTACACAAAAATTCTGAACCTTTTTTTTTGTGTCAAAAGTAAAGAGTAAAATGAGTAATTTTTTTTCCTTTTTATATGTTTATTTATATTGTCGGTACTATTTGAAACGTGGCTTTCCCGTCATCTTGACCGTCCGATCCGGATCCAGGGATGGTGTCGCCTTCGCCGCCATGTTCCATCGCGGCCAGCGGTGACTAGGAACCCGACCCAACCTTCTTCGCCGCCGCTAAATCACAGCGATTCGTGTTCACTTTCCTCATTATTTCTTGGCACACTCTTATTTTCTCCTACACCGAGACTAGCGATCAGCGAATTCCGGAAAATAATTCCGGTGGTAAAAAGAATGAAACAAGATCGATTACTGGATCGAAACCAAAGGATGAGCTAACGGCGGACTTGAAGTCGGGGAATTGGGCGGGGAACAGGTCGAAGGCGGCGAAGTGCAGCGCGGACGCCGCGATCACCGACGGCTTGAACCCTAAAAGCATTTCCTCTGTCCAGAAAAGATTGCAGCGTTAGGACACTATCGAAACCCCGATGCTTCGAGAACGAGGGGTGAGATCGATCGCTACCGGTTTGGACATGGAACAGAATCTTGGAGGCTCGATCCTTGAGATCTTGGACCTGACGCGGATCTGTCGATGGGAAGGAGGAGAGGAAGTAATCAAGGAAAGCGAAGGGGGTGATCGATCGCATCCGCCATCCCAGAGACTCAAGAACCAGGTACTGCAACCGCTCGATCGTCTGCGGCATGAATTGGAACGGCTGCGTCGCCTGACCCATCGGTCGGAGAAGTCAGAAAGATTAAAGTCGAAGGGCATCGAGAACAAGGTCGAAACGGTACTTGGAACTCGGCGACGGAGAACCCGTGGTCGAGCATCTTGGAGGCGAGGGAGAGGCAGGCGAGGGAGAGGAAGACCGCGAACCATGGCTGCTTCACCTGGAACAGAAACAAAGCCAAAGAAGGATCCGTTCTTGGAAACATAAACGATGCCAACCGGAGAGTGTATTGCTCTTCGTCTACCTGGGTCACTCGCTTCGTGAGGAACCTGTCGAGGTAGGTGACGGCGAGATAGGCGGTGGCCGGACCCACGCTGCACGGCGGCTCCACGGCCTTTTCCAAGAGAGATCAGAACCCTAGAGCAGAAGAACAAACGTCTCTCGGGCACGCCCTCGCGCGAGAGATTACCTTGCGAATCTGGGCGACGGCGTCGCGGCGGACGGAGTCGGTGGGCTCGTCGGAGATATCGGCATCGTGGTCGACCTCGGCGGCGAAAAGTGCAACGAGCAGCTTCCCATCGTCTCCGGAGTAATCAAGCGGGTTCTCAAGGCTGTACCCCATCGAGGGGAGGGAGAGAGAGAGAGAGAGAGAAAGAGACAGAGAGGGGGAGGGAAGAAGGGGACAGGGAAGGGAGTGGCAGTTGGAGGGAGAAAGAAGCGCGAGGTCTGGATATATATATATATATATATATATATATATATATATATATATATATATATATATATACGGAGGGATGAGATGGACAGTGCATGCGTACATGAACGGGAGATGTTGAATGCATGAATTGGTGATGCAACAGATATGCTTGTGAGATTTGAAAGGAAGACATCTCTATTTCTCTTCTCTATATTTTACATTACATTGGAAGGCATTTGTTGGGTGGCAGTATAGATATATTTCATTGATGTAGATCATGAACGACATGCATATATGTGTGACACTGCAGGAGGCCAAGTTATGAGTTATACGTCATCGTTACGTGCATTATTTTACTGAGGCATTTGAGTTTGTATTTTGTATTTTTTTGTTGATATTATGAATTAATAGAATTTGTTTGATTTGTTTGGCACATAATTAATTATTAGATTAATTTCCAGTTGGTTGCTTACTTATTAACCATATCAATATATTTCGATGTCAGGCATGAACATGTATTTATTACTCTATCTCAATTCAGCTCAAATCGATCGATACGTCTTGAGATCTCGATGATTAAGCTATTGATTCAGCTAACCAAGCCAATTAGATCTCAAGCTTAATGACCAAACATCATCATCTTCGTCTCGATTGCAGAATATGTTCGAATTGATTTGACCACACATCAAAGGTCAAAAGCCATGCATCGTCAATTTTAGTACACTATTTTATTGAGATGGGTCCCTACTATGAATAATTAAGACGACTATGAATCCAGGAGAAGTGTCCCTCCGAATGCTGATGGTAAGATGGCAGGAGAAGGGTAGTACCATGTCATGGATCTTTTAAAGCGGATCCAGTAGGTTGTCGAATCGGATACGGATCCTGCATGAAAGCATGCATCCAGTGATGTCCATAGAACTGTATACTTGAGTCTCCTTCGGATGTGGAGAGTTCTGGATGGATCCGACCCAATGACACCCAAACACGTAAGTCATGGCGCCTCCTTGTCCATTGCGTGTAAGTTTGGACGACATGGAAAGTACGTAAAGCAATTAAAGCTTGGCGAGGACGAGTCTTGGCAACATGCATGGCTTCTGAATGATACGTATCAAGTGGTGGCCAAGGCAGGCATACACATCTCTTGGGTGAAACCATTAATGCTTTAGCTCGTAAGGTTGACCATGTCTTTCAGCTCGTCTTCGGCCACCCATTGTTCTTTTGTTCGTGGAGATCTCTCTCTCTCTCTCTCTCTATATATATATATATATATATATATATATATATATATATATATATATATATATATATATATATATATATATATATGAGATGACAAAATCAAAGGACAACTTATAAAAATAAAAAATTGTACAGACATAGCTTCAAAATTATCAAACAAAAATTGTTAGTTTGAGGAGTCTCATAGTCCCACATCGAGAAAATCAGACTTGTTATCTCTTATTGAAACTATAAATAAGGGTATGGGTTTTGAAGTCAAATGCACCACAAGAAAAACCTAAGCGTTTATTTTGGGTTTAAGTCCACACTTAATTAAATAGTTTAGATTTTTCTTGTTTAATAGATTCGGGTGTTTTATGGCCTAGGAACATCTTCCTAAGATATTTGTAATAGTCTCTCTTTTATAGTAGTGATTTGCTCCTCTTTCGTCTGGATGTATGTCAAGATCAATTGACCGAACCATGTAAATATGATGTTCTCGTCGTTTTTATCTTTTCGTTTTATTATCTTTGTTGGGTTATCAAAATTACCTTTTGGTAAAGTTTCTGGGACTAGCTCTAACAAAAATAATTATGTAAACTTTTATAACATAAATTAGTCGGTCCGTTCTCTTCATTAAACTGTAGTAAATTAATAGTAAATAAATAATAATATATCTAACTTTCGAATTATAATATCATTCCTAAGCAAGTAAAAAATCTCTCATTTTTTCAGCAAATGTTGATTAGCTATGTCTCAAAACTTTCATAATATTTTACTTAATTTTTGCCTTTAGGTGAATCATAGTGACATGTTATATTATTATTTTTATCATGTGTCTAAATTTATTTCAAACTTTAATTATACATTCTAAATTGTTTTTTTACTAGCATTAATTAATATCACAATTATTTTATTTAAGTATCTAATAATCATCAGGTCAAGAGCCAAAAAAAAAAAAACCCCTGTTTAACAGCCTATGCAAGAAGAGGATGTAACTATAAAAACACAAAATAATTTAGGTATATGACAAAAAGAAGAAGAAGAAGAAGAAGAAGAAGAAGAAGAAGAAGAAGAAGATGGAGTAAGTTCTATGGGGTACACCGCACAGATAAAGACTAATTTGATATGGGTCGGCCGATAACAACGTATTAACACACACAACTTGGAGCCTTCAACAGCACTTAGGTAAAAGATATTGGAGGAGTCTTGCCATTCCTATATCTACACTGCATTATTTAGCCACTGCATCAGCATGCTGCAGTGGCGGGCACCCTCCCGAAAACAATACCTTAATCGTACGACTCATCGACCGCTGCTCGGCACGAGCTGCCGAAGACAACTCGGAGTTACTCGAGCGGCCTGCCACCGAGCACCTCCTCAGCCTTCGCCCTGATCAGCTCCCAAGCACTCGCCACGTGGCGATGCTCGGTGAGCGTCGCCCCCACCGCGAAACGCAGCACGTACTTCCCGCCCAACACCGTGTGCGTCACGTACGCCCTCCCGCTGCCGTTGACCAGCGCCAGCAGCCTCCGGTTGTCCGCCTCCGCCGCAGCCTCCTCTCCGCCCCAAGCCCTGATGCGGAAGCACACCAACGCGAACCTCCGCGGAGCCACCACCTCGAACCGGCGGTCCTCCCGCACCATCCCCTCGAACGCCCGCGCCATCTCCACGTCGCTCCGGATGTGCGCCTGCAGCCCCGCGACGCCGTACGTCCGCAGCACCATCCAGAGCTTGAGAGCTCGGAACCGGCGACCCACCCCCACCTGCAGGTCCTTGCAGTCGACCACCAGGCCGGACTCGCTGGGCCCGTTCTTGAGGTACTCCGGGTTAGTCCCCAGCGACTCGGCCAGCCGCGGCCGGTCCCGGAGCCAGAGGCAGGTGCAGTCGAGGCCGGTGAGCAGCCACTTGTGGGGGCTGATGCTGAGGGAGTCCGCTCGCTCCACCCCGTCGAGGAAGCGCCGGAACTCGGGGCAGATGCACGCGCTGCCCGCGTACGCCGCGTCCACGTGCACCCACGCGCCGAACTCGGCGGCCACATCGGCGATGAGGCCCAAGGGATCCACTGCAGCGGAGGAGGTGGTCCCCACGGTGGCGCAGACGTAGGCGGGCACAAGACCCGCCGCTGCGTCGGCCGCCATCGCGTCGCGGAGTCGGGCCGCCACAAGCGCGTACCCCGAACCGGGTCGAGTCGGGATCAACCGGACGTTGGTCTGGTCGAACCCGGCGATTCTGCATGCCTTGGCGAACGTGGAATGGGTCTGGTCGGAGCCGTAGGCCACGAGGCGGCTGATCGGCACGCCTCCGGCCCGGCGTACCGCGCCGTCGCGGGAGGCCACGAGAGTGCAAAGGATGGCCTCGCTGGTGGTGGCGTGTATGACGCCGCCGCCTCCACCGCCGCTGTCCGAGGAGGATCGAAAAGCAGGCGGCAGTCGAAGCAGCTGCGCCAGCCAGTCAAGTACGAGCTCCTCGAGCTCCGTGGCAGCAGGACAGGACAGCCAGGTGAAGGCGACGGGGTTGAGCGCGGAGGCGATGAAGTCCCCGACGAGGGCCGCGGAGCCGAGTGTGGCCGGGAAGTAAGCAAAGAAGTTGGGGCTGGCCCAGTTGGTCATGCCGGGAAGCACCGCACCGCGGATGTCGCGGAGGGCGTCCTCGAGGGTGGCGCCGCAGGGGGGTGGGGCGGCCGGCATGAGGTGGCGGAGGTAGCCGGGCTGCACTTGCGGCAGCACTGGTTGCGTGTCCACGTTCTTATAATAGTCCACGATGAAGTCGACGGAGAGCAGCAGTTGCTCTCTAAGATCATCGAGGTCCAAGGGCTTGAAGCCATCAATGGTAACCACGGGGAGGTTGGCATCAAGGCTTTCCATGGCACACGAAGAAGGAGGAAGAAGGCTGATAGGATGAAGAGAGCGGGAGGGCAGGTTGGGCTCGTTATATACAGGCGAAGAACGGTGGGTCGGTGGGTGGGTGCAGAAGCAGAGGGAGGATCAAATGCGCCGAGGAAACACGGGGGATGATAGAAGTGGGGCACGGTCGCTTCAGATAGGGGTTTGACCCGAGGAGACGGGACACGGTCGCTTCAGATAGGGGTTTGACCCGAGGAGACGGGGCACGGGTTGGGAAGGTTGACACGTGGGAGTGGAGAGTGCACGCGTGGCGACCAGTGCGGGTGAAAACAAAGAGCGGGGCGAAGTGATGACTCTTCGCGTGCATGGGGAGCAGAAAGCACCGAAATGGTTGGATCACATGAACCGTATGCAACAAAGCCCAATTGATCCAAACCTAATCTCGTCTGCGTACGTGGGAGAAGAAGAAGAAGAAGAAGAAGTAAAAAAAGCGTATAGGACTGTCATATTGAATCGAATGGATGCTTCAAACAGCTGTTTATATTATTTACAAGAAGACTTCTCTGATGCTCATCAACCGAAGTAGATTTTTGTAGATATAGAAACGGTAGATGAAGTAAAAGAGACTTCCTGTTGATTGCATCGTCGAGTCCATTCTGTAAAGGAAGAAAGGATAGTAGACAGGTGTGCGGTGAAGCTATTTGGATGGACAGCAACGTTTCGTAACATGAAGAGTTGGTGAACTCTATCGACCTGTCTTACCGGCTGGCATTGACGTGGCTTGTGATTCACGTTTTTGCTTTTTTGGTGGTTTGCATGGATCAAAGATGTGCAGACTGCATTCTTCATGTTTACGGCTGAGTCGTTCGTGTTCCTTCTTCTTTCTGCACCACTGTCCGTAGCAGTCACTCTCTAACCACGCGATGATCTCGATGTAACTTGTCGACTTGCAAGTCGCAGCTCGGAGTATGTGTCTGCTCCATGCATTCCAGTGATGGCGTCATGAACACATACAGAAAAAGTAGCAATTTATTAGGGTGAGGTTGCAGGCGATTGCGTGGTGGTCATCAGTTTTGGAAGATGTGGCGGTAAGGGCAGGGACGGGACGTATTCATTGACGATTTGGATCCGTGCAGCAAAGAAACAAATGCGTACCTAAATAATGCTAATGTGATTGGTTGCTAATGGACGCATGTTTCACGTACGTATTCATTGAAAGTTTGGATCCGTGCAGGAAAGAAATAAATGCGTACCTAAATAATGCTAATGTGGTTGGTCTCTTATGGACGCATGTTTCACCTGATAAGAGTTGAGATGTACAATTCAAAGAGTCTTTTGGGTTGGTGTGAGGGGAGTTAATATTCTGAGAACTGAAAGCATGGCATGGCTGTGGGGGAACGACGCGTTGAAATGAGAGACCGACGTCGACTGGTTTGAGTTGGATTCCCACACAACTTCGATTATAATACTTGCAATAATTCCTGTTAAAATGAGCACGAATTGGGAAACAAAAAACAAAAAGTGTTTTCTCTGAAAATATGCATTTTTGCTTTCCTTTTTCAAATAGTACCTCTATTTTTTTTATTATAAAGTGTCACTAATTTTAATAATTTCAGAAATATCTCTTTATCCATCGCTCTCGTTATCTCTATCCTTCTTCTATACCGTGGGGTAGAGATAGAGACGACATGATAGAGGCCTCGAAGAGGAAGAATAGAGATAACGAGCAAGGACAAGGCGGAGGTGATGGGTCGATCGGTGGGGAGGGAGCATAGACAAATGATAAATGACAAATGACGTGATGAATGAGGAAAGATGATGATTGCATTAGCAAGACGGAAAGTGACGAAAAAAAAGAGAAAGAAAATTATACTTTAAGATTACATAAATTGAGATACTATATGGGGGAAAACTAAAACATCTCAGCACTTTTTGAGAAAAGAAGAAGAAAAAATATATAATTTTTTTTTATAAAGAAAATATGGATCACATCATAAAAAAAAATTTATCCAATTGATCTGTCCAAATTTCATATTGATAGGAACTTAGAAAATCAGTTAGTTTAATATTCGAAAATTAATTAGGTTCCAAAATGAATTAGATAAAAATATGCCAACATCATTTCCATTGTTATTTATTGGTAGATGAGATTTCTCCATCAGCAAAATATTGTCAAAGGAGAGGAAAATTAGATGAGAGTCTCCCTTGAGATTTGCTTTCGTGTGCTTTGTGAAAACCAAATAGCTGATGGATGGCCAGCGTTTCACCTTAAAGTCTGTCGGCGGGACTGTAACCTGTTTGGTGACCTCTACTAGATGGCATTTCAAGACCGTCATTGGCGAGTTGGTGACCTCTAAGCTTGTTTGGTGACCACTACTGGCAGATAGCGTTTCTTCATTTTCTAAGCTACTGTAACTTGTTTGACTGCCATTGATGAGATCGTGAACGCAGAGAGAGAGAGAGAGAGAAGTGTGCACGTCATTCCTTGGTCAGATCTTAAAAGTCACGTTCTCTATTTGATATGCAAGAGCTCTTTCTATTGTACATGTCACATTGGTAAGCACCTTAAGCTAGAGAGAGAGAGAGAGAGAGAGAGAGAGAGAGAGAGAGGTGTGCACGTCATTCCTTGGTCAGATCTTAAAAGTCACGTTCTCTATTTGATATGCAAGAGCTCTTTCTATTGTACATGTCACATTGGTAAGCACCTTAAGCTATTATATCGCGTTGGTGTCCGATATCATTGTATGATAATTCTATTATTATTCGAATTCATTTGAAATTCTAAAGAATTTATCCTGAGATTTCTTTAAACAAATATAAAAGTGTTAAGAAAAGTCATTATTATTGGATCAAATCAAATCACGAAAGTTAGAACTATCAAATCATATCCAAATAGATCATGAATACTATCTATTAACCAAAACAGATAAACCCACACTTTCTTTTTATTTTAATTTTCTCTTTAACCAGTAAAGTGAGTGGAATTTGATCCTCATGCTCACAATCGAGTAAAATAGCCTAAATTTCATTACAATAGCTTATGAATTAGATTAAATACTTATCATCTCGTGCCAATTAACAATATCCTAATTTGACTTAAGCGAATCACATTAAGCATGGATAGCTACAAATATCTAATTAGTTGTCGTGCCCGTACGACATATTAGACCTAACTATTAGCAACCCTTTCGATCCAATGACAACATCCATATAACTTATTATCTCTAGTGTCCTTATACTAACAATTATGATATCAGTTTTTCATCATATGGACGAGTATACAATACATCAGTCTATTCGATCATCTCGATGTCTTTCTCAAGTGACCTATAACCAGGATTATTTAGGGTATTTGTTTAAAGGTGAATTAGTTTCATTATCGTGATCTCATCATGATCCGATTCCCACTGCACAGATCCATCAACATCACAATATATACAATAAGTAATATAAAATGAGAAAAATATCAAATAAATAAAAAGAATATATATCATGTCACATATATCATCACTCATGTGATTAACTTACGGGGCACCTATGGCTAGTAACTTTCCCAATAATATATTAATCCCAATCTTATCATGCCACTATGTGAGCATATATTAACCCTTCAATTGACAATCTTCCATACGAATCATTGACTTTATCTATCATCATAGCTAAATCATTCAATCAACCAATGATATCATCAAATGAGAATATACTTCTTTTGGTTTTTGCAAGTAGGCCTATATAGAGTCTCACAACAAATAAGATCTGAATTGGCTCAATAATTCATCAATTCTAAATCAAAGTAAAACTAGTCCCAGATGGTTTAATGTCGATTCTTAATTTTGAAAAATTAGGTTCGATAGTTTTGGTTCTATATGAAAAATTAGAAAAAAAAATTAATATTCATAATGCTTGTGATATAGTGGTTAAATAATTAGTTTTAAACCTAAATAAACAAATAGTATTATTTATTTGATTAATTTTCTACTAACATATATACAACTCGAGATTGAATCCCATTGTGATCACAACTAATTTCAATGAATGAACCATCACGAGAACCGATGGAAGAGACGAGAAAAGGCCTCTCTTTCTAGTTGGGAGCCCAGCAGCTCGAGTACATGACCGTCCTCAGTGCATCCTCTGACCATCCTCTCCTCCTCTTGTCGATGGAGGAAGTTGTCCTCTTGGCCCGAGACAAGGACCCCACGCCGTCGTTCATCGCCTGCTGCTGCAGAGACCTGAGGACGTGGTTCCACCGGCACAACCCTGCCTGATCCTCCTTGAGCACCTCCACCGCGCTCATGCTTGTTGCCACCACCAAAGAAGCCTGGCTTGCAGAAGCCATATCTCGAGCTTACGAAACAACCGATCGGTAGAATACCAAAGAAGCTTGCGGTACAAGTGGTTTGGGACGGCAAGCGTGGTCACTATATAACGATGATGATAAGGACGAGCTGAGTAAGCATGCATGGCGCGGAGAGAGAAACAGGGGGTGAGCTGACGCTGGTTTTGGGCTATCCCACCCACCATTTCCCTGATACCATGGGCTGTGTCGTCTCTTTCTGCCGCACCAGAGGGGATATCCAGTTTGAAGATAACATGTGGAGATTTCATGCGATAACGAATGATTTGTGCGGTTGGGCCAACGAGGAATTGTTCGTTTTAGACGATGGAACATATTCGTACGATGTAAACTCATAGTCAAGGTACATAGCGAATTTGTTCGATCGAGGTGCAGGCTTTAAGTCCTCCATCTAGCGTCAATTTGATAAGTGACCATTTGATCGATCGATCATTAGTGCGACCCATAGACTCGTTAGAAATTATCAATTTTGGATCTAGCGTCAATTTGACAAGTGACCATTTGATCGATCGACCATTAGCTCACGATGAATTATCTACTTTGGGCGATGGGCGTACCCGCATAGTTTGGGCTCATAACGAAGATGCAGGCCTTTGGCCCTTCTTCTAGCGATAATATGATAAAGGACCATTTGGTCGATCAATCATTAGTGCAGCCTGTAGGCTTGCGAGAAATTATCCGCTTTAGGCGATGGGCATACTTACACAATTTTATCATTTCAAAACTCATGAGTTCTAAAAAGAACCTATGTGGGTAAGGAAGAATTTGGCCCTCCTTTTAGTGTCAATCTAATAATGATCATTTGATCAATTGGGCATATTTATACGGTTTTATCCTTTTGAAGTATGTGAGTCCCAAAAGGTACCTTTGAGGGTAAAGAAGACTCGACGAACTTATGAGTCATTGTTCTCATAAAATGAGATTATAACATGTGACTCTCGAAAAATATTTGATCGAATTAGATATAAACCAAAGTTGATTAAGGAAAACACTAGTTTGATTAATTTTGTGATCAATCCTCCGTGACCAAGCGGATAAGCTTATAGATTCCTATAAAATGAGTATTTTATAGACAAAAAAAAATCTCTAAAATGAATTTGATATGAACCAAACTCTAAAATATGATTTCACCAATAAATTACTTTTTATTGCATTTCAAAATTTTGTTTTCAAAATTACTTTGTTGGGCTCTTACCAAATAATCCTCACTGAAGCAATATGTTTTTTTTGATTCACCATTGATGTAGATGATGAAGGTAGCCAGCCAAGAGAGCGAGATTATTTGGGTCCCCAGGAGTCCAGGTAGATGAGCTTGGACATCGACTCCTCGGTGCGCCTGGCTCTCTCCACCGCTTCCTCCCCTCCTCTCCTCCACTGATCATTGGAAGAAGAAGACATCCTCTTGGCCCGAGAGAACGGCGCCATGCTGCGCTTGGCACGCCCGTGGAGGGACCTGAGCGCGTAGTTCCATCGACACAGCCCCGCCTGATCCTTGAGCGCCTCCACCGCCGCCACGCTCGCTGCGACGATCATCGAAGCCTTGCTTGCCGAAGCCATATGTATCAGTCTACTACTCAAGAGTTTGAACCTGTGACGAGTTGCAAATGTCACAGAAGCGGTCGACGGGGAAGGGAAACGCGAGTGTCCATATAAAGCCCCCGAGGAAGGGAAAACAGGGGATGAGATTGCCGCTGGTTTCGGCTCATAGTTGTTTCCCAGATACAAGGGGCGGCTTTTGCTTGTTTACAGAGAAGACTGTGACTGCATTCGAATCAGTGAGACGGATGGTTTGGTAGGAGAAACCGTGTGGCTAAAATAGAACAAAAGGCAAACGGATCGGAGACCTGTGGGCGGCACCAGTAAACAGGGAATCTAACGGTTGATCAGCCATCCTTGCTTGGCTTGGCGATCCTGTCGAGATGTGAGGTTTGTTCTCTCTCTCTCTCTCACACACACATCTTTGAGTCGAGCAACTGCGGATGGATTCCCTTCTTACTCCTGTTTTTGTTTCGGTAACAAAGGTCACTCAGCATCAGTCTCATGCTGGATCGATAATAGTATCTATCTAAAACAAATTCCCTCTCTTTTTTTTATTGTTCTTGTATGAGCTGAAGATAAAGAAAGGGATAAACTAAAGTTTAGTTGCTGAGAGATGGGAGAGAGTGATCTTTCGAAGATGTGATTGATTTAGCATAGCTTCTGCCGATGGATTTCATGTCATCCTTTGCTCCTTTTAATCAGTTTCATCAAATATATATGAGTTAAGACGAGAAATGCCACAAACATCTTGAACAAGCTTGCTTATCCACGCCATGAAAAGGCCTCATCGTGTTCGAACAATTCAGTATATATTACTGCAAAATCGGATTGTTTTTACATAGGAGACGCAGGCTGAACAGAGAAGAAGGATTTGGTTCATCTTTGAGCCAAACACAAAGAGACCTCTCTCTAATTGGGACCCCAACAGCTCAAGTACATGACTGTTCTCAGCGCCTCCTCCGACTGCATCCCCTTCTCCGCCGCCGCTTGCCACCCTCTCCTACTCCTGTCGACGGAGGAAGATGTCCTCTTGGCCTGAGACAACGACCCCATGCTGCTCTTCGCCCGCTGCTGTAGGGATCTGACGACGTAGTTCCACCGGCACAGCCCCGCCTGATCCTTGAGCGCCTCCACCGCGCTCATGCTCGCTGCCACCACCAAACAAGCCCTGCTTGTACAACCCATCTCTTCAATACCTCCCGAGTGAGTGCAAAGAGGAAGTAGCTTGTAGTTATCTTCTCTCGATCTGATGCAGCAGTGGGAAGTTATCTTCTCCCGAGTGATTGCTTATTGGCCTCCACTCGCTGAAGTCGACCCAGCGAAGTAGATTGGCGGCGTGAGCGAACGCACGTACCTGGGTGAGATTCTTCTGTCCTATATGCATAATATGCGTTTGTATACGAGGAAAATATCGTTTTGATGGGTTAAATAATAATTCAGTTAACTCATCCTATCATCCAGATTAAATATATCCCATTCGTAATTAAGGGAGGGCATACATAAATGTATTAAAGCTAGACGGTATGACGTAACTTTTCCTGCCCTATCTCCTGGACGAACGGCACAGGGGGCCATCCTCTGCTTGTCTCAGATAAACTAAGAGTCTTGACAAAGCATATCATCACATGTGTTCTATTATGATGTCATTCTTTAGAGGATGCGCTGGTCAGCTACCACCATTAATGATCCCTTGGCAGGGTAAGGAACATCCTAACCCATTACTAGCTTCACGCCATCGATCGCTTAGGTATAAAACTCAAGCCCCAAAGCCAAATGGGGGCAGGCGGGACTCTATCTTAACTCTTCTAAGTTTTACTAAACTCCATTCACCTACTCTATTAACTTGGGCGTCAAAGGGTTTGGGTCGAGACATCCCCCGACGTCGGCCGCTTATGTAGGGCCCAAGCGTGTTAAGGAGCACCTCGAAGTGATGCTGAGTACTTTCAAACAAAGCCAAGGCACCCCTCGGGATGATTTCGAACTTCTCCCAATAGACAAGTTGCACCTTGGGATGATCGTGAGTTGGCCGTCATAAGCTAGCAATACTTCGAAAGTCCACTTGCCACCTCGGCTACGTGCTCGAGCTGCCTCATCCATGTCGGCATGAACCTCAAGGATAGATCTGCGCCTTCGAGATCGAACCAAGCTGTGTTGACTCTCTGGTCAACGGTACTAAGGTAACAACATTTTGACACTAGAAAGAGGGCCCGAATGTTGCAAGAACGTTCATCCATGACTCCCCCTGATGAATGCTCCAGTGAGGAAGCACCGCTGCCGGTACTTGACGCTTTCGAATGGGAAGGACAGCTATCGTCCTTTCCTCAGGTGGATGCCTTCACCTCGACACAAACACTGGGATGTCATTAACATCTGTTTAATGATCTCGGTCTCTCCCATCTGGGATCGAGTGCGGGACATCTATTCAACCCATTTGATGCCTTCCTAAGACTCACCCATCAATTGCAGGCACTTGTCAATATGATGTAGGTGATTGCCCCTCTCCTACCCTAGCTAACGCAGCAGGCAGCCTCGGCACTACGACCAGCAATCCAACCCCGCTCACCCCCTTGCCTCCAAGAGTACCCCCGGCCAGCTCCCTACAGGTGCCCCCGGAATGCCCTCGATAAATTGAGGTGGCTCTACAAGGGTGATTACCCTTGATAATGGAGCTCAGTGCCTCGTCATATCATAGGGTAGCCATGTCCAAATCGGGAACATAGTCCACTAACTCGATGGAGAATTCACTCAAAGTGCAACTTCAAGCCTTGAATTAGCGCTTGAATGATGCATAAAAAGAATTTCTGCATTCAAAGGATGAATACGACACCTTGAACGCCTCCTTATTTGCTCAAAGCATTTAAGAGGAGCCCATTTTGGCTAATTTCTACCCCTCATTATAGGAGGCCTTTAACGGTAGCTTTGACCCAATAGAGCATATTATAGCCTTCAGGGCTTAGAAGTCGTTATTCGACACATCGAACACCCTAATGTACTAGGCATTTCCCATGACACTAAGGGGGCTAACTAAAGAGTAGTACAGTCGCTTAAAACCCATCTCGTAGTTTGCAAAATAATTTGAGTACCATTTTCTCACCAATGTGCCCCCAAAGCCATCGGCAGCCACACTGCACAGGTTGAGATAAAGGGAAGATGAGCTTCTCTCTTGCTTCGTCAACCGATTTACCGACGAGATTCGAGGGATCCTGGATACCCATCCCTCGTTGGTGACCCAGATATTCATGATGGGCTTGAGGCCCACATGCTTCTTTTGGTCGCTGGTGGAAAAACTACTCACAACTATGTTCGAAATGCTACAAAGTGCTAATCACTATGTAGCCGCTGAGGACATAATCTCAAATTGATTAATCATAAAATATATTTAAATAACTATATGATAAGTTGATTAGTCATAAAATATATCTAAAATAAGAACAAAGGATGATGAGACCAACTATCACAACTGAATTCAATTAAAAATCCATAAGAAAGGATGATGAGACCGACTATGAGCTGATGTTGGTTTTGGGCTATCCCACCCACCATTTCCCTGATACCAGCGGTTGTTTCGTCTGTTTCTAGTTTTGAGGGGATATCCAATTTGAAGATAACTCATGGAGATTTCATGTGATAAGGGTTCTTTTGCTCAGTTCGTCATTGGGCTCATGAGGAATTGTCCACATTAAGCAATAGGTATACTCATATGGTTTGGGCTCATAGTCGAGGTGCATGGCTCGGGAGCGAGTTTACTCGGCTGAGGTGCTGGCCTTGGGTCCTCATTCTAGTGCCAATCTAACAAGGGACCATTTGGTCGATCGACCATTGGTGCGGTCCGTAGGCTCGCGAGGAATTGTTCGATTTGGGCGGTGGGCGTACCCAAATGATTTTGCTATTTCAAAGCTCATGAGCTCTAAAAGGCATTAGAGAGCATTTGGCCCTCGTTATAACACCAATATAATAAGGAACCATTTAGTTAATCGGTCATTGATATAGCTCATAGTGTCATGAATGGTCGTCGCGCACCCACAACTTCATTCAATCTAATCAACTTTCTGTTTTACAGGTCCTTCAGGACCTGCACTAGTTTGCTAGTCATAGGTGCCCAACAAGCGAATCACGTGAGTGATGACACGTGTGGCTTGACAAAGAATCTTTTTGCTTATTATATTTTAGTATTTATTACTTTGTATTGACTATTTGCATATATGCATGTATATATTGTGATGTCCTTGGATTTGTGCAATGGGAATCGGATCATGATGAGATCACGATAATGAGACTGATTCATCGTTAAACATAGATCCTAAATAATCGCGGTCAAAGGTTACTCGAGAGGGACATCAAGATAACCGGACAGACTGGTATGCTATATACCTATCCATATGATGGATGCAGCTGGTCTCATAGTTGCTCGTGTGGGGACACTAGGGATACAGTACAGGTGCTCATTGGAGAATGCGTTCACTGATTGATCCGCTTACGGAATGCTGGATGGTTGATGATGCCTTATTGTCAGATAGTGATTCCGTAGTCCTAGTGGTGTATCTGGTCCTTAGACTCGAGACACCAAAGATGTCCTATATAAGTGCTCCATTCTTTGATACTGTACTTATAGGTTTAGATATCCCAGATCTAGTACAACCAGTCATTGGGAGTGGCAGTCGATCTTACGAGGGCTATTAAGTGTCGATAGAGGATCATCCACTCTCAGCATCATAAGAGGAATATCCCATGTGTTTTTACTCATACAAATCCCTGGCTATGGTCATTCAGATTGAGAGAGAAAGAGTTCTCCGGGAGAATCTAATTAGAGCGAGACTCGAGTAGAAACCGTATAGGTCTGACAGCACCATGCCCGGTATACAGTCTCTAGGATATTAAATGGACGAGAGACTATGAACACGGTAACTAAGGACAGACAAGTCCAATGGATTGGATTACCCTGTATCGTCTGGGGATTACGGCGTAGTGACCTAGTACATCTGTAGTCGATGAGTCGAGTGAATTATTATAAAGATAATAATTCACTAAGCCAGAAAGAGTTCTGATAGGTATGACTCATGGCCAGCTCAATATTGGGCCTAGATGGTCACACACATATGGTAGGCGTTGCGATGAGTAGAGGTTCAGATATGAGATATCTGTTGGAGCCCCTAACTTATTGGATATCCAATAAGCCCCTGAATTATTGGATCCTATGGATGAGATCCAATAAGAGCCCATAAGAGATTATTAGATAGAGATCCACTAATCTAAGAGGCTTGGGTAGTTGGATGCATATTTAATATCCAATAAGAGATGATCCATTAGGGTTTGACAGAGGACCTCTATAAATATGAGGGATTCAGTGGTTCATAGACTAAAGCCTTTGCTTGCCTTTCCTATTCTCCTCCCCCTCTCCACCTCAGAGCAGGCCTAGAGTTTTGAGGTGCGTCGTCGCAGCCCTGCTATGTGGATCATTGCTAGAGAGGAGGACGCTTGACCTCCTTCACCCTCTCCTAGAAATCTATAAGGATTCAGGGATATACGATCTCCCTAGATAATACAATCTATTCTATACGCAGTTTTGAGTTTCGCACCAATCTTATTTTATCATGTGTCTAAATTTTATTTTATTTTATCATGTGTCTAAATTTATTTCAAACTTTAATTATACATTCTAAATTGTTTTTTTACTAGCATTAATTAATATCATAATTATTTTATTTAAGTATCTAATAATCATCAGGTCAAGAGCCAAAAAAAAAAAAAACCCTGTTTAACAGCCTATGAAAGAAGAGGATGTAACTATAAAAACACAAAATAATTTAGGTATATGACAAAAAGAAGAAGAAGAAGAAGAAGATGATGGAGTAAGTTCTATGGGGTACACCGCACAGATAAAGACTAATTTGATATGGGTCGGCCGATAACAACGTATTAACACACACAACTTGGAGCCTTCAACAGTTTAATTTAGATCCAAACACACTTGGGTAAAAGATACTGGAGGAGTCTTGCCATTCCTCCAGTATCGGGCAACCTCCCGAAAACAATACCTTAATCGGACGACTCATCGACCGCTGCTCGGCACGAGCTGGCGAAGACAACTCGGAGTTACTCGAGCGGCCTGCCACCGAGCACCTCGTCAGCCTTCGCGCTGATCAGCTCCCAAGCACTCGCCACGTGGCGATGCTCGGTAAGCGTCGCCCCGACCGCGAAACGCAGCACGTACTTCCCGCCCAACACCGTGTGCGTCACGTACGCCCTCCCGCTGCCGTTGACCAGCGCCAGCAGCCTCCGGTTGTCCGCCTCCGCCGCAGCCTCCCCTCCGCCCCGAGCCCTGATGCGGAAGCACACCAGCGCGAACCTCCGCGGAGCCACCACCTCGAACCGGCTGTCCGCCCGCACCATCCCCTCGAACACCCGCGCCATCTCCACGTCGCTCCGGATGTGCGCCTGCAGCCCCGCGACGCCGTATGTCCGCAGCACCATCCAGAGCTTGAGTGCTCGGAACCGGCGACCCACCCCCACCTGCAGGTCCTTGCAGTCGACCACCAGGCCGGACTCGCTGGGCCCGTTCTTGAGGTACTCCGGGTTAGTCCCCAGCGACTCGGCCAGCCGCGGCCGGTCCCGGAGCCAGAGGCAGGTGCAGTCGAGGCCGGTGAGCAGCCACTTGTGGGGGCTGATGCTGAGGGAGTCCGCTCGCTCCACCCCGTCGAGGAAGCGCCGGAACTCGGGGCAGATGCACGCGCTGCCCGCGTACGCCGCGTCCACGTGCACCCACGCGCCGAACTCGGCGGCCACATCGGCGATGAGGCCCAAGGGATCCACTGCAGTGGAGGAGGTGGTCCCCACGGTGGCGCAGACGTAGGCGGGCACAAGACCCGCCGCCGCGTCGGCCGCCATCGCGTCGCGGAGTCGGGCCGCCACAAGCGCGTACCCCGAACCGGGTCGAGTCGGGATCAACCGGACGTTGGTCTGGTCGAACCCGGCGATTCTGCATGCCTTGGCGAACGTGGAATGGGTCTGGTCGGAGCCGTAGGCCACGAGGCGGCTGATCGGGACGCCTCCGGCCCGGCGGACCGCGCCGTCGCGGGAGGCCACGAGAGTGCAAAGGATGGCCTCGCTGGTGGTGGCGTGTATGACGCCGCCGCCTCCACCGCCGCTGTCCGAGGAGGATCGAAAAGCAGGCGGCAGTCGAAGCAGCTGCGCCAGCCAGTCAAGTACGAGCTCCTCGAGCTCCGTGGCAGCAGGACAGGACAGCCAGGTGAAGGCGACGGGGTTGAGCGCGGAGGCGATGAAGTCCCCGACGAGGGCCGCGGAGCCGAGTGTGGCAGGGAAGTAAGCAAAGAAGTTGGGGCTGGCCCAGTTGGTCATGCCGGGAAGCACCGCACCGCGGATGTCGCGGAGGGCGTCCTCGAGGGTGGCGCCGCAGGGGGGTGGGGCGGCCGGCATGAGGTGGCGGAGGTAGCCGGGCTGCACTTGTGGCAGCACGGGTTGCGTGTCCACGTTCTTATAATAGTCCACGATGAAGTCGACGGAGAGCAGCAGTTGCTCTCTAAGATCATCGAGGTCCAAGGGCTTGAAGCCATCAATCGTAACCACGGGGAGGTTGGCATCAAGGCTTCCCATGGCACACGAAGAAGGAGGAAGAAGGCTGATAGGATGAAGAGAGCGGGAGGGCAGGTTGGGCTCGTTATATACAGGCGAAGAAGGGTGGGTGGGTGGGTGCAGAAGCAGAGGGAGGATCAAATGCGCTCGAGGAAACACGGGGGATGATAGAGGTGGGGCACGGTCGCTTCAGATAGGGGTTTGACCCGAGGAGACGGGGCACGGGGAGGGAAGGGTGACACGTGGGAGTGGAGAGTGCCCGCGTGGCGACCAGTGCGGGTGAAAACAAAGAGCGGGACGAAGTGATGACTCTTCGCGTGCATGGGGAGCAGAAAGCACCGAAATGGTTGGATCACATGAACCGTATGCAACAAAGCCCAATTGATCCAAATTGGACTGTCATATTGAATCGAATGGATGCTTCAAACAGCTGTTTATATTATTTACAAGAAGACTTCTCTGATGCTCATCAACCGAAGTAGATTTTTGTAGATATAGAAACGGTAGAGGAAGTAAAAGAGACTTCCTGTTGAGACTTCCTGTTGATTGCATCGTCGAGTCCATTCTGTAAACGAAGAAAGGATAGTAGACAGGTGTGCGGTGAAGCTATTTGGATGGACAGCAACGTTTCGTAACATGAAGAGTTGGTGAACTCTATCGACCTGTCTTACCGGCTGGCATTGACGTGGCTTGTGATTCACGTCTTTGGTTTTTTGGTGGTTTGCATGGATCAAAGATGTGCAGACTGCATTCTTCATGTTCACGGCTGAGTCGTTCGTGTTCCTTCTTCTTTGACGTATTCATTGACGATTTGGATCCGTGCAGCAAAGAAACAAATGCGTACCTAAATAACGCTAATGTGGTTGGTTGCTAATGGACGCATGTTTCACGTACGTGTTCATTGAAAGATTGGATCCGTGCAGGAAAGAAATAAATGCGTACCTAAATAACGCTAATGTGGTTGGTCTCTAATGGACTCATGTTTCACCTGATAGAGTTGAGATGTACATGTACAATTCAAGAGTCTTTTGGGTTGGTGTGAGGGGAGTTAATATTCTGAGAACTGAAAGCATGGCATGGCTGTGGGGGAACTACGCGATGAAATGAGAGACCGACGTCGACTGGTTTGAGTTGGATTCCCACACAACTTTCGATTATAATACTTGCAATAATTCCTGTTAAAATGAGCACGAATCGGGAAACAAAAAACAAAAAGTTTTTCTCTGAAAATATGCATTTTTGCTTTTCTTTTTCAAATAGTACCTCTATTTTTTTTTTATCATAAATTGGCACTAATTTTAATAATTTCAAAAATATCTCTTTATCCATCGCTCTCGTTATCTCTATCCTTCTTCTATACCGTGGGGTAGAGATAGAGACGACATGATAGAGGCCTCATGATGAAGAAGGCTTGCCTCTACCCTATGGAAGAGGAAGAATAGAGACACGAGCAAGGACAAGACGGAGGTGATGGGTCGATCAGTGGGGAGGGAGCATAAACAAATGATAAATGACAAATGACGTGATGAATGAGGAAAGATGATGATTGCATTAGCAAGGCGGAAAGTGACGATAAAAAAGAGAAAGAAAATTATATTTTGAGATTACATAAATTGAGATACTATATGGGGGAAAACTAAAACATCTCAGCACTTTTTGAGAAAAGAAGAAGAAAAAATATATAATTTTTTTTTATAAAGAAAATATGGATCACATCATAAGGAAAAAATTATCGAATTGATCTCTCCAAATTTCATATTGATAGGAACTTAGAAAATCAGTTAGTTTAATATTCGAAAATTAATTAGGTCCCAAAATGAATTAGATAAAAATATGCCAACATCATGTCCATTGTTATTTATTGGTAGATGAGATTTCTCCATCAGCAAAATATTGTCAAAGGAGAGGAAAATTAGATGAGAGTCTCCCTTGAGATTTGCTTTCGTGTGCTTTGTGAAAACCAAATAGCTGATGGATGGCCAGCGTTTCACCTTAAAGTCTGTCGGCGGGACTGTAACCTGTTTGGTGACCTCTACTAGATGGCATTTCAAGACCGTCATTGGCGAGTTGGTCACCTCTAAGCTTGTTTGGTGACCACTACTGGCAGATAGCGTTTCTTCATTTTCTAAGCTACTATAACTTGTTTGACTGCCATTGATGAGATCATGAACGCAGAGAGAGAGAGAGAGAGAGAGAGGTGTGCACGTCTTTCCTTCGTCAGATCTTAAAAGTCACGTTCTCTATTTGATATGGAAGAGCTCTTTCTATTGTACGTCTCACATTGGTAAGATATCATTGTATGATAATTCTATTATTATTCGAATTCATTTGAAATTATCAAGAATTTATTCTGAGATTTCTTTAAAAAAATATAAAAGATTAAGTGTTAAGAAAAAGTCATTATTATTGGATCAAATCAAATCACGAAAGTTAGGACTATCAAATCATATCCAAATAGATCATGAATACTATCTATTAACCAAAACAGATAAACCCACACTTTCTTTTTATTTTAATTTTCTCTTTAACCAGTAAAGTGAGTGGAATTTGATCCTCATGCTCACAATAGAGTAAAATAGCCTAAATTTCATTATAATAGCTTATGAATTAGATTAAATACTTATCATCTCATACCAATTAACAATATCCTAATTTGACTTAAGTGGATCACATTAAGCATGGATAGCTACAAACATCTAATTAGTTGTCGTGCCCGTATGACATATTAGACCTAACTATTAGCAACCCTTTCGATCCAATGACAACATCCATATAACTTATTATCTCCAGTGTCCTTATACTAACAATTATGATATCAGTTTTTCATCATATGGACGCATATACAATACATCAGTCTATTCGATCATCTCGATGTCCTTCTCAAGTGACCTATGACCAGGATTATTTAGGGTCTTTGTTTAAAGATGAACTAGTTTCATTATCGTGATCTCATCATGATCCGATTCCCACTGCACAGATCCATCCCATCACAATATATACAATAAGTAATATCAAATAAATAAAAAGAGTATATATCATGTCACATATATCATCATGTGATTAACTTACGGGGCACCTATGGCTAATAACTTTCCCAATAATATATTAATCCCAATCTTATCATGCCACTACGTGAGCATATATTAACCCTTCAATTGACAATCTTCCATACGAATCATTGACTTTATCTATCATCATGGCTAAATCATTCAATCAACCAATGATATCATCAAATGAGAATATACTTCTTTTGGTTTTTGCAAGTAGGCCTATATAGAGTCTCACAATAAATAAGATCCGAATTGGCTCAATAATTCATCGATTCTAAATCAAAGTAAAACTAGTCCCAGATGGTTTAATGTCGATTCTTAATTTTGAAAAATTAGGATCGATAGTATGGTTCTATATGAAAAATTAGAAAAAAAAAATAATATTCATAATGCTTGTGATATAGTGGTTAAATAGTTAGTTTTAAACCTAAATAAACCAATAGTATTATTTATTTGATTAATTTTCTACTAACATATCTACAACTCGAGATTGAATCCATTGTGACCACAACTAATTTCGATAAATGAACCATCACGAGAACCGATGGAAGAGACGAGAAAAAGGCCTCTATTTCTAGTTGGGAGCCCAGCAGCTCAAGTACATGACCGTCCTCAGTGCCTCCTCTGACCATCCTCTCCTCCTCCTGTCGATGGAGGAAGTTGTCCTCTTGGCCCGAGACAAGGACCCCACGCCGTCGTTCTTCGCCTGCTGCTGTAGAGACCTGAGGACGTAGTTCCACCGGCACAACCCCGCCTGATCCTTGAGCGCCTCCACCGCGCTCATGCTCGCTGCCACCACCAAAGAAGCCTTACTTGCAAAAGCCATATCTCGAGCTTACGAAACAACCGATCGGTAGAATACCAAAGAAGCTTGCGGTACAAGTGGTTTGAGACGGCAAGTGTGGTCACTACATAACGGTGATGATAAGGACGAGCTGAGTAATCATGCATGGCGCGGAGAGAGAAACAGGGGGTGAGCTGACACTGGTTTTGGGCTGTCCCACCCACCATTTCCTTGATACCAAGGGCTGTGTCGTCTCTTTCTGCCACACCAGAGGGGATATCCGGTTTGAAGATAACTTGTGGAGATTTCATGTCATAGAGTATACTCGTACGATTTAAGCTCATAGTCAAAGGTACATAGCGATTTGGGTTTTTCTTTTAGCGTCAATTTGATAAGTCATCATCGACCATTGGTGAGTTTGCTTTGGAATTTTCTTTTAGCGTCAATTTGATAAGTGATCATTTGATCGATCGACCATTGATGCGACCTGTAGACTCGTTAGAAATTATCAATTTTGAACGATAGACATATATGTATGATTTTATCATTTTAGAGTTTGTGAGCTATAAAAGGTATCTCTGAGGGTAAAGAATCATTTGGTCGATCGATCATTAATGTAGCTTGTAAACTCATGATGAATTATCTACTTTGGGCGATGGGCGTACTCGCACGGTTTGGGCTCATAGCTGTTATGCAAGCCTTGAGCCCTTCTTCTAGCGATAATATGATAAGGGACTATTTGGTCGATCGACCATTGGTGCAGCCCGTAGGCTCATGAGGAATTATCCACTTTGGGCGATGGGTATACTTACACGATTTTATCATTTCAAAACTCATGAACTCTAAAAAGAACCTATGTGGGTAATAAAAAATTTGACCCTTCTTTTAGTGTCAATCTAATAAAGATCATTTGATCAGTCGAATATTGGAACAACCTATGGGCTCGTAAGTAATTTGTTTGTTTTGGGTAATGCACATATTTGTACGATTTTATCATATCGAAGCGAACTCCAAAAAAATACTTTGAAAGTAAAAAAGACCCGACGAATTTATGAGTCTTTGTTCCATCCTTCACAACTTAGATGATAATAAATGACCTTATAACATATGACTCTCGAAAAAGATATGATCGAATTAGATATAAACCAAAGTTGATTAAGGATAATTTTGTGATCAATCCTCCGTGACCAAGCGGATAAGCTTATAGATTCCTCTAAAATGAGTATTTTATAGACAAAAAAAAATCTCTAAAATGAATTTGATATGAACCAAACTCTAAAATATGATTTCACCAATAAATTACTTTTTATTGCATTTCAAAATTTTGTTTTCAAAATTACTTTGTTGGGCTCTTACCAAATAATCCTCACTGAAGCAATATGTTTTTTTTGATTCACCATTGATGTAGATGATGAAGGTAGCCAGCCAAGAGAGCGAGATTATTTGGGTCCCCAGGAGTCCAGGTAGATGAGCTTGGACATCGACTCCTCGGTGCGCCTGGCTCTCTCCACCGCTTCCTCCCCTCCTCTCCTCCACTGATCATTGGAAGAAGAAGACATCCTCTTGGCCCGAGAGAACGGCGCCATGCTGCGCTTGGCACGCCCGTGGAGGGACCTGAGCGCGTAGTTCCATCGACACAGCCCCGCCTGATCCTTGAGCGCCTCCACCGCCGCCACGCACGCTGCGACGATCAGCGAAGCCTTGCTTGCCGAAGCCATACGTATCAGTCTACTACTCAAGAGTCTGAACCTGTGCCGAGTTGCAAATGTCACAGAAGCGGTCGACGGGGAAGGGAAACGCGAGTGTCCATATAAAGCCCCCGAGGAAGGGAAAACAGGGGATGAGATTGCCGCTGGTTTCGGCTCATAGTTGTTTCCCAGATACAAGGGTCGGCTTTTGCTTGTTTACAGAGAAGACTGTGACTGCATTCGAATCAGTGAGACGGATGGTTTGGTAGGAGAAACCGTGTGGCTAAAGTAGAACAAAAGGCAAACGGATCGGAGACCTGTGGGCGGCACCAGTAAACAGGGAATCTAACGGTTGATCAGCCATCCTTGCTTGGCTTGGCGATCCTGTCGAGATGTGAGGTTTGTTCTCTCTCTCTCTCTCACACACACATCTTTGAGTCGAGCAACTGCGGATGGATTCCCTTCTTACTCCTGTTTTTGTTTCGGTAACAAAGGTCACTCAGCATCAGTCTCATGCTGGATCGATAATAGTATCTATCTAAAACAAATTCCCTCTCTTTTTTTTATTGTTCTTGTATGAGCTGAAGATAAAGAAAGGGATAAACTAAAGTTTAGTTGCTGAGAGATGGGAGAGAGTGATCTTTCGAAGATGTGATTGATTTAGCATAGCTTCTGCCGATGGATTTCATGTCATCCTTTGCTCCTTTTAATCAGTTTCATCAAATATATATGAGTTAAGACGAGAAATGCCACAAACATCTTGAACAAGCTTGCTTATCCACGCCATGAAAAGGCCTCATCATGTTCGAACAATTCAGTATATATTACTGCAAAATCGGATTGTTTTTACATAGGAGACGTAGGCTGAACAGAGAAGAAGGATTTGGTTCATCTTTGAGCCAAACACAAAGAGACCTCTCTCTAATTGGGACCCCAACAGCTCAAGTACATGACTGTTCTCAGCGCCTCCTCCGACTGCATCCCCTTCTCCGCCGCCGCTTGCCACCCTCTCCTACTCCTGTCGACGGAGGAAGATGTCCTCTTGGCCTGAGACAACGACCCCATGCTGCTCTTCGCCCGCTGCTGTAGGGATCTGACGACGTAGTTCCACCGGCACAGCCCCGCCTGATCCTTGAGCGCCTCCACCGCGCTCATGCTCGCTGCCACCACCAAACAAGCCCTGCTTGTACAACCCATCTCTTCAATACCTCCCGAGTGAGTGCAAAGAGGAAGTAGCTTGTAGTTATCTTCTCTCGATCTGATGCAGCAGTGGGAAGGGAATTGTGTGCAATATATATGGCCACAACAGTTGAAGACGATAAGATAAAATGGGGGACAGAGGGAAGAGCAGTGTGCCGCTGCTGGGTTTGTGCTTTCCGATCCCATTTCCCCCAAACCAGGGGCTATTGCCAATTGCTTATTGGCCTCCACTCGCTGAAGTCGACCCAGCGAAGTAGATTGGCGGCGTGTGCGAACGCACGTACCTGGGTGAGGTTCTTCTGTCCTATATGCATAATATACGTTTGTAAACGAGTAAAATAATCGTTTTGATGTGTTAAATAATAATTCTGTCAACTCATCCCACATCATATATATCTCATTCGTAATTAAGGGAGGACGAACACAAATGTATTAAATCTAGACGGTATAACATAACATTTCTAGCCCTATCTCCCAGACGAACGACATAAGGGGCCATCCTCTGATTGTCTCGGATAAACTAAAAGCCTTGATAAAGCATATCATCACATGTGTCTTATTCTGATGTCGTTCTTTAGAGAATGCGTTGGTCAACTATCACCATTAATGATCTCTTGGCAGGGTAAGAGACACCCTAACCCATCACTAACTTCACGCTATTGATCGCTTAGGTATAAAACTCAAGCCCCAAAACCAAATAGGGCCAGGCGAGCTCTATCTTAACTCTTCTAAGCTTTATTAAACTCCATTCATCTACTCTACTAACTTGGGCGTTAGAGGGTTTAGGTCGAGACATCCCCCGACGTTGTGACACGGACTTAGCTGGATTTGCCTAAGTCGTGCGGCACCCTCGCGCGTCCGTCCGCAAAGGTCAGCCTCCCCGAAGCCTCCCATTGTCCCTTAGGACCACCAAAAGAGAGAACGGGTTAGAGAGAACGCCTCCAACGGGATCCACAAGCAAACATCTCCGAAAAACACTTCATAGACAATGCAAATTACAAACAGACTATTACAAGCTCTAAACAGTGGCACAACAAAGGGTAAAATGGTCCATTACAGACCGAAAAGCTCTCGAGCGTGTCCACATGACACAACCTTTATTTACAAGCCTAAAGAGGCCACCAACCCAACTAAAATGGGACTATTAAGCCTTCGGCCGCCCCTTTACATTCTGTACAAGGCATGAACATGCCAAAAGACATGGACATACATAAGCATTACATCAAACACCTTATTTAGAAGTTTGTCCGTGACATTCTCCCCCACTTATCCCTTCGACGTCCTCGTCGAAGCCTTTGTGAACACTGCAACTCTTCACCTTTGCTGAGTCTTCAATCTTCTGCTCTAGCTGCAATGCGCCTCCTGGCTCCCAGCTGCTCTCCGCTGCTGTTTTTTGAGTAGTCGAACCTTTGATCCGCCATGCTGCTTCAACTCGCCAATGACTCTGACTCTGGTGTGGGGTTGGCTGAGTTGTGTTGATCCTCGTTGATTCCTGCGGATCCACCAAATGAAGGAAAAGACCATTCTTACTGCGCCAGTTTCTCAAAATTTCCACATGCTGCTTGAACTGGGTGGATGCTTGTTGGAGCTTTAACGAGCATCGCCTCGCAAACTTCTGAAGTTTTGGGTCCTTCCTCCACAAAATCTGCTCATTGACTCTTCTTTCAGTTAGTTGTCACATCCAAGTAGGTTCGCATCACTTCCGCTTTCGATTGGCATTTCGTTGGGAAATGAAGCGGACAATCTACTCTCAGTAGCACTGATCACCGTTGGTGAGGATTTGACAACTATTGTCTTCCATTATCTTCGAAGGGTCTTTGAACTTGTGCAGAGCTCCTCTGCTGGATAGATAAGAGAACTGGGGTACTCGGTTTCGCCCATTCTCTTAAGAGTTGAGAAGGCAAAGGTTACTTGACTTCGCCCGCCTCCTCGAGGTTGTACTTCATGCATCGAGCTGGTTACTGGCCTTCGCCTGCTCTTTGCTCACACTTCTGAAGCACTTGAAGTGTTTGCACTCCTTGCGTTTCGTTAGCTACTGTGATTCACCTTCTCAATGCCATTGAACTTCTGGAATGCAGGAAGTTTTCACCCCAACTTGGAGTAATTCTCTGATAGATGAGGTCGCCTCTGGGATTGTACCGTCTTCTCCATCAACCCTGCCGCCTACTCCACTAAGTAGCAAAGGTACAGCACCACGTACTGCCTGCTTCGTTCCTTGGTCGTGCACTCTTGCATGACCCGAAGTCCTTCACTTACGGCTATCTTGATGAGAAACTTGTTGACACCGGTCTTACGAAGTTTCTTGGCCTCTGCCCTTCAGCCTTGTCTCGGTACTTGGAGATTGCCTCTGCATGCTCCACCTCCTCGGCCCCTTTCACGACCAAGCGCTCTCCCTCCGTGAGAGCAAGGGATCAATGACTTTGACGGAAGTCCCGCCTCTGCGGTACCATGGCGCTACCATGCCCATGGCCCTACTATCCGTCGCCTCGCATCTACATCCCTTTTCTTCATAATCAGTAGATATGCCTTCGTGACACTCCTCTGAGTCCACCTCCATTCTCACTGATTGCTTGATTTTGGGTAGCTAAGTCCCTCTGGACTTGTCGTCGCTTCCTCGCCCCTTTCGACCTCCTGCTTCAACACCTTTGTGTTCTCCAAGCAGTCTGTTTGGTCGATGGAAAGACAGACTGCAACTCCCATGCATGGCCTCTGCCATCACATTGTAGGGTTTGCACCGATTCTGTTCTCCTTAGCTTCCTTGGTAGCAACGTTCGCTTACTCGACCTTGTCCTCTGACTTGTCGGGCTCCCTTAAGCGAATATGAGCTCTGGAGCAGTCCAACTCTCCAGCTGCTTCGATCATACCTCTGCATGATCAAGTCCCTCTCATGGGACTCACTGGTACTTGCATTCGAACTTTTCCCTTGGTGGAACCCAGCCCCCATATGCTGATGACCAAGGTTTTCATCCGATGCAAAATTCGGTGCACGCCCGGAAGACCCGCCTCTACGGTACCATGGCCTTCACTCCTTGAATCCATAGCCCTTCTTGCCGTCGTGTTGTTCACCAAAGCGGAGCTCCCAGTAGCTCCCGATCATACCTCCATATGATCTCATCCCTCACGGGACTATGTCGTGTGTGTCGCATTGCCACGAACTGTTCCACCACGATCCGCTGCACCATGTCGCCTCCTGGTGACATCTCCATTGCATTCTGATCCTTGTGGAATAAACTCGAATTTTGAACCCTCCATGTGTGGCCTCTGCCAATACATCGCAGGGTCTCCTCCACCTTCGATTTTGTTCGCTCCTTTGGCAATCGACCTTCATCCACCCACTCTTGGGTCACACCTAGATGAAGCACCGCTCTAGGACAGTCCGTCGCCTAGTAGCTCCCGAAGTCCACCGACTTCACTGTAATTTGTGCACCATTGTCTGGATCCTGGGCCTCTGCCCCTACCAGCATAATCTCCGCTGCACACCGCTTCCTTCATAGCAACTCGAATGGCAACACTGTGGCATATTCTTCAAGAGTACCTGCCTCTGCGTCCTCTTGCCCCGTGCTAAGGCCTTCTGAACCCAACTTCGCCTCCGCAAATTGAGTCACCTTAGTTCCTCCATCAAATGCTCCTCCGAGATAAGGTGCATGTGCCCAGAAGCTCCCTTCGTCTTTGGCACCATGTAAGATGAGTCCGCTCCGTCAGAACGAAGGACCCATGGAACAACATGATCCTACTCTTGCCTCTGCAAGAGTTCATGTCTTTGACCTCTGTCTAAGGAAAGCACTGTGCTTCTGCTCCATGTTCCAACTTCTCTGCTGGCTCCCTTCATGCGGCTTGGGTACTTCGCCAAGTTACACCCAAGTTGCTCCGCTCCTCGTTTTTGCATTGAGTCGATGGTGGCCCTCGCGCCCACCATTCCACGGGTCAGCCCTCCCTTGAGTCCGATCTCCATATCGACTCTAAGTGTGCCTTCATTTAAGTTGCTTCAGGTCGCTCCCCCACTTGATCTCGCAATGCATCCACTCATGCATTCTCTCGAGCGAGATCATGTGACAACTCCTCGCTGCTTGCTCGGTCCATTGAGCTTCGTGGAGTTGTTGTTTGTGAGGTACTCCTCCTCAACATGTGAAGTCCATCTCACATGATTCTCCCTCTGGAGAGCCGAGACTTATCCCTCCTGGATAACTGTCCCATTGGAGCAACATCTCTCTTCGTTTCGGAGACCACCATCCCCTTGGACTACTCCGATCTGCTGACTAAACTGTGCATTGTTCTGCCTCCTGCAAACACACTTGCTAGATTGCGCCTCCACGTCAATACAGCCACCACTGCACCCCTCAAGGCCTAGCAACATGCTGAACTCGTTGCACACTTCAGCCTCCTCCGGACGTATCCTTCGCATGCCGAAGAGAAAGTTTCAATGCTCCATAGCGCCGAGTCTCGGTCGCCTTGGGATGGCCACGAACAATCCATCGTCCGCATACAAGCCCATGCATGAGTACCGAATTCTTCGAGTTAGCAATTCCCCTCACCTCTGTGAGCTTTGCACAACTCTTTCGGTCGCTGAGCAACTCATTCCACTTTGCATGGTCTCGTCCTTTGCCAAGCGCCTCGCTTGCCTTGAGCACCATCCAGTAAAGTTGTCAACGTTGAGCCGTAGCTCAAACTCAGCCATCCCAACCTTTGTGCGCTCCGCATTCTTCCAAGCTTGCCTGTTCTCGTGGTGCCTCTTGCGCGAAGGGTTGGCCATTCCTCTGAATGCCAATGTCAGATGCCCGCTCCTCTGAGCGACTCTTTTCCCTACATCTCCATGCCCGTTTTCCCTCAAACGGTCGCGCGTGTGCTGACTGCCCTCCATGCAGCCCCACTAGGTCCCCCACGTTTGCATGTCAAGTGTTTCTATGAGTGCTTGTCCCGCTCTGATACCATATGACACGGACTTAGCTGGATTTGCCTAAGTCGTGCGGCACCCTCGCGCGTCCGTCCGCAAAGGTCAGCCTCCCCGAAGCCTCCCATTGTCCCTTAGGACCACCAAAAGAGAGAACGGGTTAGAGAGAACGCCTCCAACGGGATCCACAAGCAAACATCTCCGAAAAACACTTCATAGACAATGCAAATTACAAACAGACTATTACAAGCTCTGAACAGTGGCACAACAAAGGGTAAAATGGTCCATTACAGACCGAAAAGCTCTCGAGCGTGTCCACATGACACAACCTTTATTTACAAGCCTAAAGAGGCCACCAACCCAACTAAAATGAGACTATTAAGCCTTCGGCCGCCCCTTTACATTCTGTACAAGGCATGAACATGCCAAAAGACACGGACATACATAAGCATTACATCAAACACCTTGTTTAGAAGTTTGTCCGTGACAGTTGGCCGCTTTTTTAAAGCCCAAGCGTGTTTAAGGATCACCTTGAAGTGATGCTGAGTACTTTCAAATAAAGCCAAGGCACCCCTCAGGATAATCTCGAACTTCTTCCAATAGACAAGTTGCACCTTGGGATGATCGTGAGTTGGCCGTCATAAGCTAGCAATACTTCGAAAGTCCACTTTCCACCTCGGCTACGTGCTCGAGCTGCCTCATCCATGTCGACACGGACCGCAAGGATGGATCTGCGCCTTTGAGATCGAACTAGGCTGTATTGACTCTCCGGTCAATGGTACTAAGGTAACAATATTTTGACACTAGAAAGAGAGCCTGAATATCGTAAGAACGTTCATCCATGACTCCTCTTAATGAATGCTCCAGTGAGGAAGCACCGCCGTCGATACTTGATGCCTTCGAATGGGAAGGACAGCTATCGTCCTTCCCTCAGGTGGATGCCTTCACCTTGACACAAACACCGGGATGTCATTAACATCTGTTTAACGATCCTGGTCTCTCCCATCTAGGATCGAGTGCGGGACATCTATTCAACCCATCCGATGCCTTCCTAAGACTCACCCATCAAGTGTAGGCACTTGTCGATATGATGTAGGTGATTGCCCCTCTCCTGCCCTAGCTAACGTAGCAGGTAGCCTCGGCACTATGACCAACAATCCAACCCCGCTCACACCCTTGCCTCCAAGAGTACCCCCGACCAGCTCCCTACAGGTGCCCACGGAATGCCCTCGACAAATTGAGGTGGCTCTACAAGGGTGAATACCCCTGATAATTGAGCTAAGTGCCTCGTCATATCGTAGGGTGGCCATGTCTAAATTGGGGACATAGTCTACTAACTCGATGGAGAACTCACTCAAAGTGCAACTTCATGCCTTGAACCATTGCTTGAATGATGCACAAAAAGAATTTCTACATTCAAAGGATGAATATGGCACCTCGAACGCCTCCCTATTCGCTCAAAGCATTCAAGAGGAGCCCATTTTAGCTAACTTCTACCCCTCATTATTGGAGGCCTTTAATGGTAGCTTTGACCCAATGGAGCATATTGTAGCCTTCAGGTCTTAGAAGTCGTTATTCGACACATCGGACACCCTAATGTACTAGGCATTTCCCATGACCCTAAGGGGGCCAACTCGAGAGTGGTACAGTCGCTTAAAACCCCTCTCGATCACCTCCTTCTCGTAACTTGCAAAATAATTTGAGTATCATTTTCTCGCCGATGTGCCCCCAAAGCCATCCATAGCCACACTGCATGGGTTGACATCGAAATGCAGATATTGCGCGGGCTTACTTAGAGAAGGCGATAAAAAAGATGAAGAAGTGGGCCGACTTGGGAAGGCGACTGTAGGAGTTCAAAGTTGGTGATCTGGTGTTGGTGAAGCTCCAACCAGCATCACTCCAATTCTTTAAGAACAAAATACACAAAGGATTGGTATGCAAGTATGAAGAGCCCTTCCTAATTATCAGTAGAGTGGCCAACGTCTCCTACAGGTTACAGCTGTCGGCATGGCTGAAAATTCATAATGTTTTTCATACCAGCAATTTGAAAGCCTACCACTTGAAGAAGTGGCGAAAGCTTCCCCGAACTAAAGCCATTCTAGCGGATCGCAAGATAAAACTACCCAATGGAGTTGAGCAGATCGAGTACTTGGTGAAGTGGCGAAAGCTTGCCCGAACTAAAGCCAAATGTGAGCCCGAAGATGCCCTACGACATGAAGAAGTAATCATCAACAACTATCAACAAGCGTCGACGAGGGCGTCGACAGTTTAAGGGGGGGAGAATGTCACGAACGGACGTTGCGCAATCGCAACAACTTCGTTCAACGAACCATTTGTCGCTTTTGCATGCTTGTACCTAGACATGACAACATGTTTTGCCTTAGTTTTGTGTGTTTTTATTTGTAAAAAAATATATTTGAACTGGTTACAGCGCTGTAATGTGATCGCTTATCGTGCCGGGCCGAACTACCCAAAACAACCCCGTTTTCGCGTACGACGGCTTATTTTCTGTAAACTGCAGCTACGCACGAAATGTCAGCTATCTCAGCACCCTAGAAGCCCCCGGGTGGCACAGGGTTAGATGATGCTTCGGTATATTGTCAGGTGTTGAAAAACTCTTCACAAGTTCGTACGTTAACATGATGGGAACTTGCCTTCGCACCCGACACTCAGTGAGCAGTTGTTTGTGGACTTGAACTATTCGTTCTACCTTCTAAAGTCTTCACTTTCCTCCTTCCTCTCTTTTCTCCGGTGCACACAAGGTGCTTGCTGAATTGCTTGTAAAGCTTCCCTCTTTGCGAGACGTCGGGACTTGTCCATTGCTCATTTTTAATCTAATCGACTTTCTATTTTAGAGGTCCTTCGAGACCTGTACGAGGTTGCAACTAGGTTGATCCTTTGTGGACGCGTATGTCGTAAGGGCGCCTCCCGACTTAGGCAATCCCAGCTAAGTTCGAGAAGTTGATACAAGGGTGCTTCGCGACTTAGGCAACTCAAGCTAAGTTCACGTCTTGGCCATAAGGGTGCCTCACGACTTAAGCAATTCCAACTAAGTCTATATTAGTAGACTCACGAGCAATTGTCCACTTTGGGCGATGGGCGTACTTGCATGGTTTGAGCTTATAATCAAGGTGCATGACTATTGAGTGAGTTTTATCGGTCGAGGTGTGGGCCTTGGGTTAGTTTTGTTTGATCAATTGGCCATTGGTGTGACCCGTATAATTTTACCTTTTCAGAGCTCCTTATAGTGCCAATCTGATAAGAGACCATTTGATCAGTCGGCCATTGACTCGTAAGCTTACAAAGAATTTGTTCGTTTTGGACGATGAACGTATTCATACAATTTTGTCCTTCCAAAGCATGTGAGCTCCAAAAGGAACCTTTAAAGGTAAGGGCAAGAGATACCTAACAGACTAATGAGTCCTTTGTTCTGATACTCCTCAATCAATGCGAAACTAAATAACTTTTATCATATGCAACTCTCCAAAACGATTTGATGGAATTAGATATGAACCAAAATTGATTACAGAAAACACTAGTTAGATTAATTTTGTGATCAATCCTCCATGACCAAGCGTAAGACAAGATTATTCCTATAAATTGTAAAATGAGTATTTTATAGAAAAAAAAACTCTAAAATGAATTTGATATGAACCAAACTCTAAAATATGATTTCGCCTATAAATTACTTTTTATTGCATTTCAAAATTTTGTTTTCAAAATTACTTTGTTGGGCTCTTACCATTTAATCCTCCCTGAAGCAATATGTCTTTTTTTAATTAAAAAAAGTTCGAATAAATTTTTTTTCTCCTTTTTTTTGGCACCATTCCTCGGAGCTCATATCGATTTTTTTGTCTTACGTCGTGCAACTAAAATATGAAATTATCTTCTTGTTTTTCGATTGAAACTACCAGGGTTGAATCGAGTGTTCGACGGAATGCGCGTGAGAAGCACTTGGGAGTATCGTACAAACTTCTCGACGGTGAAATAGGATAGCACACACAGACATGCTTGCAGAGATTTTGTGGATAAATCCAGGGATTCATTCTTTGTTGGGGAGGGGAAAAAAATGGATAAGAAGACACTTCTTGCTTGATCCTTAAAGGACTATGGAACCTCCAATGGTTTGAACAAGAACACAGTAATTCTCTATCAGAGACGAGTCTCGAATTCTACAATAGACCGGTTTAGGCAGCAGAAACAACAACATTCACATATGATGTAGATGATGAAGGTAGCCAGCCAAGAGAGCGAGATTATTTGGGTCCCCAGGAGTCCAGGTAGATGATCTTGGACATCGAATCCTCGGTGCGCCTGGCTCTCTCCACCGCTTCCTCCCCTCCTCTCCTCCACTGATCAATGGAAGAAGAAGACATCCTCTTGGCCTGAGAGAACGGCGCCATGCTGCGCTTGGCACGCCCGTGGAGGGACCTGAGCGCGTAGTTCCATCGACACAGCCCCGCCTGATCCTTGAGCGCCTCCACCGCCGCCACGCTCGCTGCGACGATCAGCGAAGCCTTGCTTGCCGAAGCCATATGTATCAATCTACTACTCAGTAGTTTGAACCTGTGATGAGTTGCAAATGTAACAGAAGTGGACGACGGGGAAGGGAAACACGAGCGTCCATATAAAGCCCCCGAGGAAGCGAAAACAGGGGATGAGATTGCCGCTGGTTTCGGCTCATAGTTGTTTCCCAGATACAAGGGGAGTCTTTTGCTTGTTTACGGATAAGACTGTGACTGCATTGGAATCAGTGAGACAGATGGTTTGGTAGGAGAAAACGTGTGGCTAAAGTAGAACAAAAGGCACACGGATCGGAGACCTGTGGGCTGCACCAGTAAACTGGGAATCTAACGGTGGACCAGCCATCCTTGCTTGGCTTGGCGATCCTGTCGAGATGTGAGGTTTGTTCTCTCTCTCTCTCTCTCTCTCTCTCTCTCTCACGCACACACTTGAGGTTTGTTCTTACTCCTGTTTTTGTTTCGGTAACAAAGGTCACTCAGCATCAGTCTCATGCTGGATCGATAATAGTATCTATCTAAAACAAATTCTCTCTCTTTTTTTTATTGTTCTTGTATGAGCTGAAGATAAAGAAAGGGATAAACTAAAGTTTAGTTGCTGAGAGATGGGAGAGAGTGATCTTTCGAAGATGTGATTGATTTAGCATAGCTTCTGCCGATGGATTTCATGTCATCCTTTGCTCCTTTTAATCAGTTTCATCAAATATATATGAGTTAAGACGAGAAATGCCATAAACATCTTGAAGAAGCTTGCTTATCCACGCCATGAAAAGACCTCATCATGTTCGAACAATTCAGTATATATTACTGCAAAATCGGATTGTTTTTACATAGGAGACGTAGGCTGAACAGAGAAGAAGGATTTGGTTCATCTTTGAGCCAAACACAAAGAGACCTCTCTCTAATTGGGACCCCAACAGCTCAAGTACATGACTGTTCTCAGCGCCTCCTCCGACTGCTTCCCCTTCTCCGCCGCCGCCTGCCACCCTCTCCTACTCCTGTCGACGGAGGAAGATGTCCTCTTGGCCTGAGACAACGACCCCATGCTGCTCTTCGCCCGCTGCTGTAGGGATCTGACGACGTAGTTCCACCGGCACAGCCCCGCCTGATCCTTGAGCGCCTCCACCGCGCTCATGCTCGCTGCCACCACCAAACAAGCCCTGCTTGTACAACCCATCTCTTCAATACCACCCGAGTGAGTGCAAAGAGGAAGTAGCTCGTAGTTATCTTCTCTCGATCTGATGCAGCAGTGGGAAGGGAATTGTGTGCAATATATAAGGCCACAATAGTTGAAGACGATCAGATAAAATGGGGGACAGAGGGAAGAGCAGTGTGCCGCTGCTGGGTTTGTGCTTTCCGATCCCTTTACCCCCAAACCAGGGGCTATTGCCATTTGCTTATTGGCCTCCACTCGCTGAAGTCGACCCAGCGAAGTAGATTGGCGGCGTGTGCGAACGCACGTACCTGGGTGAGGTTCTTCTGTCCTATATGCATAATATACGTTCGTAAACGAGTAAAATAATATGTGTTAAATAATAATTCTATCAACTTATCCCACGTCATATGAATTAAATATATCTCATTCGTAATTAAGGGAGGACGAACACAAATGTATTAAAGCTAGATGGTATGACGTAACATTTCTAGCCCTATCTCCCGGACGAATGACATAAGGGCCATCCTCTGATTGTCTCGGATAAACTAAGAGCCTTGATAAAGCATATCATCACATGTGTCTTATTCTGATGTCGTTCTTTAGAGGATGCGTTGGTCAACTATCACCATTAATGATCCTTTGGCAGGGTAAGGGACACCCTAACCCATCACTAGCTTCACGCTATTGATCGCTTAGGTATAAAACTCAAGCCCTAAAGCCAAATAGGGCCAGGCAAACTCTATCTTAACTCTTCTAAGCTTAATTAAACTCCATTCATCTACTCTACTAACTTGGGCGTCAGAGGGTTTAGGTCGAGACATCCCTCGACGTTGGCTGCTTGTGTAAGGCCCAAGCGTGTTTAAGGATCACCTCGAAGTGATGCTGAGTACTTTCAAATAAAGCCAAGGCACCCCTCAGGATAATCTCGAACTTCTCCAAATAGACAAGTTGCACCTTGGGATGATCGTGAGTTGGCCGTCATAAGCTAGCAATACTTCGAAAGTCCACTTTCCACCTCGGCTACGTGCTCGAGCTGCCTCATCCATGTCGGCATGGACCGCAAGGATAGATCTGTGCCTTTGAGATCGAACTAGGCTGTGTTGACTCTCCGGTCAATGGTACTAAGGTAACAATATTTTGACACTAGAAAGAGGGCCCGAATGTTGTAAGAACGTTCATCCATGACTCCCCTTGACAAATGCTCCAGTGAGGAAGCACCGCTGCTGATACTTGATGCCTTCGAATGGGAAGGACAGCTATCATCCTTCCCTCAGGTGGATGCCTTCACCT
The DNA here is from genome assembly GCF_036884655.1 of Musa acuminata AAA Group. Taxonomy (NCBI): domain Eukaryota; kingdom Viridiplantae; phylum Streptophyta; class Magnoliopsida; order Zingiberales; family Musaceae; genus Musa; species Musa acuminata. The sequence continues at coordinate 48,983,192 of NC_088335.1, forward strand.
TGACACAAACACCGGGATGTCATTAACATCTGTTTAACGATCCTGGTCTCTCCCATCTGAGATCGAGTGCGGGACATCTATTCAACCCATCCGATGCCTTCCTAAGACTCACCCATCAAGTGTAGGCACTTGTCGATATGATGTAGGTGATTGCCCCTCTCTTGCCCTAGCTAACGTAGCAGGTAGCCTCGGCACTATAACCAACAATCCAACCCCGCTCACACCCTTGCCTCCAAGAGTACCCCCGACCAGCTCCCTATAGGTGCCCACGGAAAGCCCTCGACAAATTGAGGTGGCTCTACAAGGGTGAATACCCCTGATAATTGAGCTAAGTGCCTCGTCATATCGTAGGGTGGCCATGTCTAAATCGGGGACATAGTCTGCTAACTCGATGGAGAACTCACTCAAAGTACAACTTCAGGCCTTGAACCAGTGCTTGAATGATGCACAAAAAGAATTTCTACATTCAAAGGATGAATATGGCACCTCGAACGCCTCCCTATTCGCTCAAAGCATTCAAGAGGAGCCCATTTTAGCTAACTTCTACCCCTCATTATTGGAGGCCTTTAATGGTAGCTTTGACCCAATGGAGCATACTGTAGCCTTTAGGGCTTAGAAGTCGTTATTCGACACATCGGACACCCTAATTTACTAAGCATTTCCCACGACCCTAAGGGGGCTAACTCGAGAGTAGTACAGTCGCTTAAAACCCATATCGTAGTTTGCAAAATAATTTGAGTATCATTTTCTCACCAATGTGCCCCAAAAGCCATCCGCAACCACACTGCACGGGTTGAGATAAAGGGAAGATGAGCTTCTCTCTTGCTTCGTCAACCGATTTACCGACGAGATTCGAGGGATCCTGGATACCCATCCCTCGTTGGTGACCCAGATATTCATGATGGGCTTGTGGCCCACACGCTTCTTTTGGTTGCTGGTGGAAAAACTACTCACAACTATGTTCGAAATGTTGCAAAGGGCCAATCACTATGTAGCCGCCGAAGACATAAACTCAAATTGATTAATCATAAAAATATATTTAAAGAACTATATGATAAGTTTATTAGTCATAAAATATATCTAAAATAAGAACAAAGGATGATGAGACCAACTATCACTTCTGAATTCAATTAAAAATCCAGAAGAAAGGATGATGAGACCGACTATGAGCTGATGTTGGTTTTGGGCTATCCCACCCACCATTCCCCTGATACTAGGGGTTGTTTCGTCTATTTCTGGTTTTGAGGGGATATCCAATTTGAAGATAACTCATGGAGATTTCATGTGATAAGTGTTCTTTTGCTCAGTTCGTTATAGGGCTCACGAGGAATTATCCACATTGAGCGATAGGTATACTCATATAGTTTGGGCTCATAGTCGAGGTGCATGGCTCGGGAGGGAGTTTACTCGGTTGAGGTGCTGGCCTTGGGTCCTCCTTCTAGCGCCAATCTAACAAGGGACCATTTGGTCGATCGACCATTGGTGAGGTCTGTAGGCTCGCGAGGAATTGTTCGATTTACGCGGTCGACATACCCACATGATTTTGCTATTTCAAAGCTTATGAGCTCTAAAAGGCACCAGAGAGCATTTGACCCTCCTTATAGCACCAATCTAATAAGGAACCATTTGGTTGATCGGTCATTGATATAAATCATAGTGTCATGAACGGTCGTCGCGCACCCACAACTTCATTCAATCTAATCAACTTTCTGTTTTATAGGTCCTTCAGGACCTGCATGAGTTTGCTAGTCATAGGTGCCCAACAAGCCAATCACTTGAGTGATGACACGTGTGGCTTGACAAAGAATCTTTTTTCTTATTATATTTTAGTATTTATTACTTTATATTGATTATTACATATATGCATGTATATATTGTGATGTTCTTGGATCTGTGCAATGAGAATCGGATCATGATGAGATCACGATAATGAGACCGATTCACCTTTAAACATAAATCCTAAATAATCGCGATCATAGGTTACTCGAGAGGGACATCAATATAACCGGACAGACTGGTATGCTGTATACCTGTCCATATGATGGATGCGACTGGTCTCATAGCTGCTCGTGTGGGGATACTAGGGATATAATACAAGTGCTCATTGGAGAATGAGTTCACTGATTGATCCGCTTACGGAATGCTGGATGGTTGATGATGCCTTATTGTCAAACAGTGATTCTGTAGTCCTAGTGGTGTATCTGGTCCATAGACTCGAGACACCAAAGATGTCCTATATGAGTGCTCCATTCTTTGATACTATACTTATATGTTTGGATATCCTAGATCTAGTACAACCGATCATTGGGAGTGGAAGTCGATCTTACGAGGGCTATTAAGTGTCGATAGAGGATCATCCACTCTCAACGTCATGAGAGGAATATCCCATGTGTTCTTGCTCAGACAAATCCCTAGCCAGTGTCATTTGGATTGAGAGAGAAAGAGTTCTCTGGGAGAATCTGATTAGAGTGAGATTCGAGTAGAAACCGTATGGGTCTGACAGCACCATACCCGGTATACGGTCTTTAGGATATTAGATGGACGAGAGACTATGAATACGGTAACTGAGGACAGACAGGTCCAATGGATTGGATTCCCCTATATCGTCTGGGGATTACGGCGTAGTGGCCTAGTACGTCCGTAGTCGATGAGTCGAGTGAATTATTATGAAGATAATAATTCACTAAACCAGAAGGAGTTCTGATAGGTATGACTCATGGCCAGCTCAATATTGGGCCTAGAGGGTCACACGCATATGGTAGGCATTGCGATGAGTAGAGGTTTGGATATGAGATATCCGTTGGAGCCCCTAACTAATTGGATATCCAATAAGCCCCTGAATTATTGGATCCTATGGATGAGATCCAATAAGAGCCCATAAGAGATTATTAGATAGAGTTCCACTAATCTAAGAGGCTTGGGTAGTTGGATGTAGATCTAATACCGAATAGGAGAGGATCCATTAGGGTTTGACAGAGGACCTCTATAAATAGGAGGGATTCAGTGGTTCATAGGCTAGAGCCTTTGCTTACCTCTCCTATTGTCCTCCCCCTCTCCACCTCAGAGCAGACTTAGAGTTTTGAGGTGCGTTGTCGCAGCCCTGCTGTGTGGATCATCGCTAGAGAGGAGGACACTTGACCTCCTTCACCCTCTCCTAGAAATCTGTAAGGATTCAGGGATATACGATCACCCTAGGTAACACAATCTACTCTATACGCAGTTTTGAGTTTCACGGATTTTTGTGCACTAATCTTTGCACAATGACGAATATCTTTTTGGGAAATTGGGGATTTTGTTTTCTTGTTCTTCCGCTGCGCATGTGATGTCGCCCCCAAGATTTTCCAACACTTCGGGACCTGCATGAGGTTGCAACTAGGCTGACCCATTGCGGACACATATGTCGCAAAGATGCCTCCTGACTTAGACAATCCCAACTAAGTCCGAGAAGTTAGCGTAAGGGTGCTTCGCGACTTAAGCAACTTAAGTTAAGTTCACGTCTTAGCCGCAAGAGTGCCTCACGACTTAGGCAATTCTAGTTAAGTCTGTGACATTGTGGTATCAAAGCGGACAAGCATTTTGAGCAAGTAGCGAAGAAACTTCACAATTTTGCTATGGCAAAGCATCGTGGTGAATCAAGCAAGACGGGGCAAGCCGGACCCTTGCCCCAAGCAACAGTAAGTGGGCTACAAGTGCATACTTGCTCTCATGCTATTGGAGCCGCACAAGAGAAGCACAATAGCAAACATGATGAGTGAGAAGTTGGCTACTCTCCACAAGCAGAGGAGGCACAATTTGGAGTGCCAATCGGAAATAAGAGGCATAAGGAGAGACTCACAGCAACGGAAACCCGCTTGGATATTCTTGAAGCGAGCTTGAAGGAACTCTACCATGGCCAACGAATGCTTATTGGGGTGGAGTGCTCATAAGAAGAAGCTGAATCCTGAATCAACAAGGTTGAGGCCCTAGTCGATCAACTATCAGATGACACCAAAGACTCCGTGAAACATCTGCAGGAAGTCGTGGCAGAACTCACTTCTAGCGTTGCAACTAGGTTAACCCTTTGCGGACGCGTATGTCGTAAGGGTGCCTCCTAAATTAGGCAATCCCAGCTAAGTTTGAGAAGTTGGCACAAGGGTGCTTCGTGACTTAGGCAACTTAAGCTAAGTTCGTGTCTTGGTCGCAAGGGTGCCTCACAACTTGGGCAATTCAAGTCTATGACAGTAGACTCACGAGAAATTGTCCACTTTAGGCGATGGGAGTACTCACATGGTTTGGGCTTATAACCAAGGTGCACGACTACGGAGTGAGTTTTGTTGATCGAGGTGTAGGCCTTGGGCCGGTTTTGTTTGATCAACTGGCCATTGGTGCGGCCTATATAATTTTACCTTTTCAGAGCTCATTCTAGTGCTAATCTGATAAGAGATCATTTGATCAGTTGGCCATTGACCCATAAGCTTATAAAGAATTTATCCGTTTTGAGCAATGAGCGTACTCATATAATTTTATCCTTTCAAAACATATGAGCTTCAAAATAAATCTTTAAAGACAAGGTTAAGAGAGACCTAACAGACTTATGAGTCTTTGGTTCTCTAAATAACTTTATCACATGCAACTCTCCAAAATGATTTGATCGAAATAGATATGAACCAAAGTTGATTACAGAAAACTGGTTAGATTAATTTTGTAATCAATCCTCCATGAGACAAGATTATTCCTATAAATTATAAAATAAGTATTTTATAGAAAAAAAAACTCTAAAATGAATTTGATATGAACCAAACTCTAAAATATGATTTCACCTATAAATTACTTTTTTTTGCATTTCAAAATTTTGTTTTCAAAATTACTTTGTTTGGCTCTTACCATGTAACCCTCCCTGAAGCAATATGTTTTTTTTAATAAAAAACCTCGAATAATTTTTTTCCTCTTTTTTTTTGGCACCATTCCTCGGAACTCATATCGATTTTTTTTTTTCTTATGTCGTGCAACTAAAATATAAAATTATCTTCTGTTTTTCGATTGAAACTACCAGGGTTGAATCGAGTGTTCGACGGAATGCGCGTGAGAAGCACTTGCGAGTATCGTACAAACTTCTCGGCGGTGAAATAGGATGGCACACACAGACATGCTTGCAGAGATTCTGTGGATAAATCCAGGGATTCATTCTTTGCTGGGGAGGGGAAAAAAATGGATAAGAAGACACTTCTTGCTTGATCCTTAAAGGACTATGGAACCTCCAATGGTTTGAACAAGAACACAGTAATTCTCTATCAGAGACGAGTCTCGAATTCTACAATAGACCGGATTAGGCAGCAGAAACAACAACATTCACATATGATGTAGATGATGAAGGTAGCCAGCCAAGAGAGCGAGATTATTTGGGTCCCCAGGAGTCCAGGTAGATGATCTTGGACATCGAATCCTCGGTGCGCCTGGCTCTCTCCACCGCTTCCTCCCCTCCTCTCCTCCACTGATCAATGGAAGAAGAAGACATCTTCTTGGCCCGAGAGAACGGCGCCATGCTGCGCTTGGCACGCCCGTGGAGGGACCTGAGCGCGTAGTTCCATCGACACAGCCCCGCCTGATCCTTGAGCGCCTCCACCGCCGCCACGCTCGCTGCGACGATCAGCGAAGCCTTGCTTGCCGAAGCCATATGTATCAATCTACTACTCAGTAGTTTGAACCTGTGATGAGTTGCAAATGTAACAGAAGTGGACGACGGGGAAGGGAAACACGAGCGTCCATATAAAGCCCCCGAGGAAGGGAAAACAGGGGATGAGATTGCCGCTGGTTTCGGCTCATAGTTGTTTCCCAGATACAAGGGGAGGCTTTTGCTTGTTTACGGATAAGAGTCTGACTGCATTGGAATCAGTGAGACGGATGGTTTGGTAGGAGAAAACGTGTGGCTAAAGTAGAACAAAAGGCACACGGATCAGAGACCTGTGGGCTGCACCAGTAAACTGGGAATCTAACGGTGGACCAGCCATCCTTGCTTGGCTTGGCGATCCTGTCGAGATGTGAGGTTTGTTCTCTCTCTCTCTCTCTCTCTCACACGCACACACACATCTTGAGTCGAGCAATTGGGGATGGATTCCGTTCTTAGTCTTGTTTTTGTTTCGGTAACAAAGGTCACTCAGCATCAGTCTCTTGCTGGATCGATAATAGCATCTATCTAAAACAAATTCTCTCTCTCTCTCCGTTTTTATTGTTCTTGTCTGAGCTGAGATCGGAGAGAGTGATCTTACGAAGATGTGACTGATTTAGCATAGCTTCTGCCGATGGATTTCATGTCATCCTTTTCTCCATTTAATCAGTTCCATCAAATATATATGAGTTAAGACGAGAAATGCCACAAACATCTTGAAGAAGCTTATCCACGCCATGAAAAGGCCTCATCATGTTCGAACAATTCAGTATATATTACTGCAAAATCGGATTGTTTTTACATAGGAGACGTAGGCTGAACAGAGAAGACGGATTTGGTTCATCTTTGAACCAAACACAAAGAGACCTCTCTCTAATTGGGACCCCAACAGCTCAAGTACACGACCGTCCTCAGTGCCTCCTCTGCTTGCTTGGCCTTCGCATCCGCCGCTTGCCACTCTCTCCTCGTGTCGATGGAGGAAGATGTCCTCTTGGCCTGAGACAAGGAGCCTACGGTGTTGTTCTTCGTCCGCTGCTGCAGAGATCTGAGGACGTAGTTCCACCGGCATAGCCCCGCTTGGTCCTTGAGCGCTTCCACTGCGCTCATGCTAGCCGCGACAACGAAACAAGCCCTGCTTGCAAAAGCCATATCTTTAGCCTATGAAAGAACTGATGAGTGGCAAAGAAGATCTCAGTAGATCGTGAGTGTCTCAATCTGATGCCGAAGAAGGAGAGGGAAGGGTGTCCAGTATATAAGGCTACGGTAATCGAGGAGGATGGGAGGAGAGGGTATGGAAGAGAAAGAGAACCGGGGTGCGCTGCTGCTGGTTTCTTGCTTCTCACTCCCCCTTCCCCTGATACCAGCGGCCATATTGCTTGTTTATTAGCTTCCACATGGTTGGATTTGACACCGCGAGAGTGACGCCAAGGAACTTGGCAGCATATGTATCTTGGATCTGTAATTTGTATAGTATAGTATAGTATAGTATATATATATATGGTTTCATCCAATAAATTTATATCTGAAATATTAATTTCAAGATGATATACGTATTTATTTATCTCCGGAAAATTAAGCTACAAAATCTGCATGTCCATAATAATAATGGAGATGATCAGAAAACCCAAGCGAGACGAATGGCGTCGTCTCTACAACACTCCTATTTGGGTCCCCAGCAGTCCCAGTATATGAGCTTGGACAAGGACGTCTCGGTGCGCTTGGCTCTCTCCACCGCTCCCTCCCCTCCTTTCCTCCACTGATCAACGGACGACCAAGACATCCTCTTGGTCTGAGAGAGCGTCGCCATGCTGCGTTTCGCCCGCTGGTGGAGGGACCCAACCATGTAGTTCCATCGGCACAGCCCTGCTTGATCCTTGAGCGCCTCCACAGCCGCCATGCTCGCTGCGATTATCAACGAAGCCTTGCTTGCCGAAACCATACGTATCAATCTCCTGCTCTGAGTTTGAATCTGTGTAACAGAAGTGAGTGTTCGACGGGGAAAGGGAAAGAGCACACGACAGTCCATATAAAGCCCGGAACGGAGGGCGGCTTCAGGGAAGGGAGAGGTGGAGGAAGGAGGAAACTGGGGATGAGATGCTGCTGCTGGTTTTGGGTTGCTGTTGTTTCCCAGATACGGAGGGCTTTCGGTAGGCACTTAAAAAATATCCATCTACTAAAGCAGAAGCAAAGCCACACGGATCGAAAAATGGTGGGCTCGACTTGCAGTGGGTGCACGAGGAAACTGGGAATCCAGCGACGCAGATATGGATTGTTCTGTCAGCTGGGTTGTCCTGTTTATTTGGTTTTTGCCTTCAGCTCTGGTTAAGAATTAGGGTTCGATCAATATCAATAATGATGCTCGAATTACGAAACAAGTAACTATATCAATACATAGATTCCTTTGTTGGTAACTCATCTGGAATGACGCGAGCTTAGCCATCCATCATTGCTGGAAAGTATTTGTGTGAGTTGAAAACTGTGGTGAAAGTGTAGGAAGTTTACTGTCTCACCGAGAAAGAGAACACTTTGGCGAAGAATTCAGATCGATGGACACAAGGAAAACATTTCTAACATGCTTATCCACGCCATGAAAACGCATCATCCATCATGCACGCTCCAAGAATTCAGAAGAAATGGTTGATGAATATACATCATCAAAGCTGGATAATTTACAGTGGAGAAGTAAGCTGAAGCAAAAGGATCCTCTAATTGGGACCCCAACAGCTCAAGTACATGACTGTTCTCAGCGCCTCCTCCGACTGCTTCCCCTTCTCCGCCGCCGCCTGCCACCCTCTCCTACTCCTGTCGACGGAGGAAGATGTCCTCTTGGCCTGAGACAACGACCCCATGCTGCTCTTCGCCCGCTGCTGTAGGGATCTGAGGACGTAGTTCCACCGGCACAGCCCCGCCTGATCCTTGAGCGCCTCCACCGCGCTCATGCTCGCTGCCACCACCACACAAGCCCTGCTTGTACAACCCATCTCTTCAATGCCTCCCGAGTGCAAAGAGGAAGTAGCTTGTAGTTCTCTTCTCTCGATCTGATGCAGCAGTGGGAAGGGAATTGTGTGCAATATATAAGGCCACAATAGTTGAAGACGATTAGAGGATAAGATAGATGGGGGACAGAGGGAAGAGAAGAGTGCCGCTGCTGGGTTTGTGCTTTCCGATCCCTTTTCCCCCAAACCAGGGGCTCTATGCCATTTGCTTATTGGCCTCCACTTGCTGAACTGGACCCAGCGAAGTAGATTGGCGGCGTGTGCGAACGCACGTACCTGGGTGAGGTTCTTCTGACCTGTATGCATAATATGCGTTTGCATATGAGGAAAATATTGGTTTTGATAGGATAAATAATAATCCGGTCAAAACTCATCCCATCATCTTGATTAAAGAAGTCACCTCAACAATAGCTAAGAGAAGGTCTACATGCATGCATTGAAGCCAAATGATATCACGACACAAGAAGCCATCCTCCGCCTATCTCGAACAAGCCAAAAGTCCTAACAAAATATATAATCACAGGTGTCCTACCCTGACGTCATTTAGAGGATGCACTCGTCAACTACCACAATCGATGATCCCTTAGCAGGGTAAAGGACACCCTAACCCAACATTGATTTTACACCATCAATCACTCAGGTATAAAACCTAAGCCCCCAAGTCAAACGGGGGTAGGCAGACTCTATCTCAGCTCTTCTAAGATCTACTAAACCCCCTTTACATACTCTACTAACTTCGGTATCGGAGGGATCCGGTCGGGACATCCCCCAATGTCGATCGCTTGTGCAGGGCTCATGCATATCTAAGGAGTACCTCGGAGTGATACTAAGCACCTTTAGACAAGGCCAAGGCACCCCTCGGGATGACCTAAAACTTCTCCCAATAGACAAGTTGCACCTTGGAACGATCGTGAGTCAACTACCATAAGCCAGCAATGCTTTAGAAGTCCACTTGCCACCTCGGCTACTCGCTTGAGTCGCCTCATCCGTGTAGGCACGGACCCCAAGGATGGGTCTACACCTTCGGGATCGAACTAGGTTGTGTTAACTCTCCGGTCAATAGTACTAAGGTAACAACATTTTAGCACTGGAAGGAGGGCCCGAATGTCGCAAGAATGTTCGTCCACAACTTCTCCTGATGAACTATCATGGACTTAACTGAAATTGCCTAAGCCATGAGGCACCATTGTGGCAAAGTCACAGACTTAGCTTGAGTTTCCTAAGTCGTAAAACACCCTTACGCTAATTTCTCGAACTTAGCTGAGATTGCCTAAGTCGTAACGTGCCCATGCAATATGCGTCCACAAAAGGTCAATCAATTTGTAACCTCACTCAAGCCTTGAAAGACCTGTAAAAAAGAAAGTTAATTAGTTCAAAAACAAGTGACGAACAGGTCCCCACGTCTCATAAAAAGGGAAGCTTTATAAGCGATTCAATGAGCACCTTATGTGCATGAGAGAAAAGAGAGGAACAAGAAAAACAAGGACTTTAAAAGGTTAAAGGAATAGTTACAAGTTTATAAACAACTGCTCACTGGGTGTTGGGTGCGAAGGCAAGTCCCCATCAAGTTAACATACAAACTTATGAAGATTTTTCAATGCCTGACACTACCCCGAAGCTCCATTTTCCTTGGTGCCACTCGGGAGATTCTAGGGTGCTGAGATGGCTAATATTTTAGGTGTAGTAACGGGCTATAGAAAACAACCATGGCACATGAAAATAAAGTCATTTTGGGACAGTTTTGCCTGACACAACGAGTGGTTGCACTATAGCACTGAACCTATTCGAATATATATTTTTACAAGAAAAAACACATAAAACCAAGGCAAAATATGCTGCCAAGCATTTATACATATATGCAAAAGTGACGAACGGTTCGTTGAATGAAGTTGTGTGGGTGTGCGACGATCGTTCGTGTTAGAATGCTCTAGTAAAGAAGCGCTGCCACTGGTACTTGATGCCTTCAGATGGGAAGGACAACTTATCTCCTTCCCTCAGGTGGACACCTTCACCTTGGCACAAACACCAGGATGTCATTGACATTTTGGGACTGAGTGCGGGACACCTACTCAACCCATTTGATGCCTTCCTAAGACTCACCCATCAAGTGCAGGTACTTGTTGGTGTGATGTAGGTGATTGCCCCTCTCCTACCCCAACTAACGCAGTAGGCAATCTCAACACTACGGCCAGCAATCCAATCCCTACTCGCCCACTTGCCTCAAGGAGTATCCCTAGCCAGCTCCCAACAAGTGCCCCCGAAATGCCCTCACCAAGCTGAGGTGGCTCTCGAAGCGTGAATACCCCCGATAATAGAGCTCAGTGCCCCATCATATCGCAAGGTGTCCATGCCCAGATCGGGGTCACAGTTCATTAACTCGATAGAGAATTCACTCAAAGTATAACTTCGGGCCTTGAACCAGCATCTAAACGATGTACAAAAAGAATTTCTGCATTTAAAGGACGAATACGACACCTCAAATGCCTCCCCATTCGCTCAAAGCATTCAAGAGGAGCCCATTTTGGCTAACTTCTGCCCCTCATTGCTAGAGGCCTTCAATAGTAGCTCTGACCCAATGGAGCATACTATAGCTTTTAGGGCTTAGATGTCGTTATTCGACACATCAGACACCTTAATGTGCTGGGCATTTCTCACGACCCTAAGTGGGCTAGCTCGAGAGTAGTATAGTCGCTTGAAACCCCTCTCGATCACCTCCTTCCTATAGCTTGCAAAAGAATTCGAGCACCATTTTCTCGCTAATGTACCCCCAAAGCCATCTGTAGCCATGTTGCTCGGGTTGAGATGGAGGGAAGATGAGCTTCTCTCCTACTTTATCGATCAATTTATCGATGAGATTCGAGGGATCCCATATGCCCATCCCTCGTTGGTAACCTAGACTTTCATGATGGGTCCGAGGCGTACATGCTTCTTCTAGTCACTAGTGGAAAAAATGCTCACAACCATGTTCGAAATGCTGCAAAGGGCCAATCACTATGTATCCGTTGAGGACATGATCTCAAGTTGATTAGTCAGAAAATATATTTGAAAAATTATATAACAAGTTGATTGATCATAAAATATATTTGAAACAAGAACAGAGATGAGACCAACTATCACAACTCAATTCAATTAAAAATCTAGAAGAAAAAGCAATCAAAGCAACAAGAACTTCAATAAAGGACCAAACAAGATACCTCCCGGACATATGAGTAATACACAAAGTCATCATCCTCCATTATACCATTAAAGCAATAACTATAGTGGCAACTTCAATCCAAACAACTTAAAAAATAACTTCAACTGCAATTATCAATAATTCTGGCATTCCAACAATAATAATCAACAAAAAATCATCTACTAGCTCTATGAGAAAATTGGGCACACAATAAAAATTTGTCGATCTGGACCCAAGTCCACTACTACACCTAATTGGCCTTAAGAAACATCATGACTACTTTGATTGCTCATCCAAGTAATTGAATTATTAACTATATTATCATTGGTGATAGTAATAAAATCTCTATTACTCACATTGATCTCACGATACTTAATCTACACAAACACTTTTATACTCAATGATGTTTTATGTATACATCATATTAAAAGGAATCTTATTTTTTTAATTTTATAAATAAAATAATATATTTATTAAGTTTTTTTTTACTTATTTCTTGTAAAGGATATGAGCACAAGGGCATCCTTGGTTCGAGACTAGAATAAAATAACAACTGTGAGTGATCGTTAACTTCATAAATCACCCAACCAATCATTTTTGTTTCAATTACTACTCCAATCAATATGTGACATCATCGCTTTCGTCATCCATCATATATTATTCAATGATAACTAATTTCTTATTACTCTCTTTCTATTTCTAAATCAAGTAGAATTGTAATATGCTTGCCTTAGTAATAAAAATCACATACTATCTTTTGGAATGTCTTCTATATTATGCTCCAAACAACTTGAAATTATTTATACTAATGTCTAAGACCTTATCCTAACCAATTCCTTTAATAATTTTAGATTTTATATTATTTTTATAAATTACTTTACTAAATATATATTACTATATTCCCTCAAACATATGAAGTTATCATAGTTTTTACTCATTTTAAAAAAAGTGATCGAGAATTTCTTTCAAGCTATCATTAAAATAATTTACTTTAATGAAAGAGGTGAATACTAAGCTATGATGACTTACCTCTCAACTAGTTGGCTTTGCTCAATGAAAGCATTGACACATAACTGAAACATGTCTCACCCTCATACACTAAGCATCTATGCAGCTAATCTTTTGATCAATAATCTTTCAAACTATAGTCTACCTCATTAAACGTATACTCACATTTAATCCTACAATATTAGTTATTTAAAAAATTATTTTATAAAATTATAAATTTTTAAAAACTCAAAATATTTGATTGTTTATGTTATTCATGATTACATCCTTATACTTTATATAAATTAACACCAAGATCCAAACTTTATATCTTTAATGTTTTAATGTTATAATTCTGAAACTCAAAGTATCATGTCATATTATCTTTGTTACATCTTTCCCTTTCAAAATCTTGTTCCTTCGTCAATATAAACCAATATATTGAAACGCATAAACTTAATTAAATAAGTGTCACCAACTCTTCACAATTCTCATACTTTCGACAGGCAACCCTGCTTGATCCAAGCCATGAAAACGCATCATCCATCATGCACGCTCCAAGAATTCAGAAGAAATGGTTGATGAATATACATCATCGAAGCCGGATAATTTACAGAGGAGAAGTAAGCTGAAGCAAAAGGATCCTCTAATTGGGACCCCAACAGCTCAAGTACATGACTGTTCTCAGCGCCTCCTCCGACTGCTTTCCCCGCTCCGCCGCCGCCGCCTGCCACCCTCTCCTCCTCCTGTCGACGGAGGAAGATGTCCTCTTGGCCTGAGACAACGACCCCATGCTGCTCTTCGTCCGCTGCTGCAGGGGTTTGAGGACGTAGTTCCACCGGCACAGCCCCGCCTGATCCTTGAGCGCCGCCACCGCGCTCATGCTCGCTGCCACCACCAAACAAGCCGTGCTTGCACAACCCATCTCTTCAATACCTCCCGAGTGTGAGTGCAAAGAGGAAGTAGCTCCTAGTTCCCCACTCTCGATTTGATGCAGCAGTGGGAAGGGAATCGCGTGCAATATATAAGGCCACAATGGTTGAAGAGGATAAGATCATTGGGGGACAGAGAGAAGAGGAGTGCGCTGCTGCTGGTTTTGTGCTTTCCGTTGCCATTTCCCCGATACCAGGGGCTAATGCCGTTTGTTTATTGGCTTCCACTTGACTGAACGCGACCCAGCGAAGTAGATTGGCGGCGTGTGCCAACGCACGTACCTGGGTAAGGTTCTTCTGTCCTGTATGTATAATATGCGTTTGTATACGAGTAAAATATACGTTTATACGGTGGTATTAATATATATATGTATATATATAAATATATATATGAATAAACAATGGTTGATAGAATTAAATGAGAGATAAAAATAATAAATAAAAAAATATATCATAATTCCATTTCATGAACATGCACAAACTCCATAAAAAATTCACCAATTCACTGCAAAATCTGTTCATCGTAATAGAGATGATAGAAACCTCAACAACAAGTAATTGCGTCTTATTTGGGTCCCCAGCAGTCCAGGTACATGATCTTGGCCATGGACTCCTCGGTGCGCTTGGCTCTCTCCACCGCTCCCTCCCCTCCTTTCCTCCACCTATCGATGGAGGAAGACATCCTGTTGGTCTGAGACAACGGCGCAATGCTGTGCTTGGCACGGTGGTGGAGGGACCTCAGCGCGTAGTTCCACCGGCACAACCCTGCCTGGTCCTTGAGCGCCTCCACCGCCGCCACGCACGCTGCGACCATCAACGAAGTCTTGCTCGCCGAAGCCATGCTTGCTTGTTACTGCTGAGCTGCTCTGGATCTCCGAGGAGATGGCAGTGAAAAGGGCTTTTGTGTGATCTTGGAGCTTTGGGTGGGTGATCGACGACAAGGAGGGAGAAGAGCCGCGAGTCCATATAAAGCGCAGCTGGCAGCTGGCTTTTACCGACAGGGATACAAAACTGTGGATGAGTTGCAGCTGGGTTTTGATTCCCAGCGATGGAACACGAGAAAAAGGTTTTGCTCGGCTTGCTAGGTAGTGCAAAACCATGAAACTTGTGCGGGCACCTGAAGTAGCCATGGACCGAAACCAGCAGCAAAAATGGTGGGTTTGGATCACGGTGGACTGAAACCAATATGCGAGTGAAGGCGGTAAACCACCGCAGACAGCGTGCTCGGCACGAACTCGATTGCCTCGGTCACGCGGCGTCCTCAAAGTCAAGCTCACCTGTCAATGTTCGACGGAATGACAAGCGACCCTCGGCCGACCCACCACACGACCAGCTGAAGCCAACCGACGCAATGGTTCGGCTAACCGTGTTGAGAAAATATTCATGAGATCAAAGTATGCTTGACAATAATCGTATATTTTCTTATTAACACGAAGATTCGGATCTGATGACAGAGCCTACCTTTACGATAGCTCAATTCGGTCATTTTAAATCCTAGCAAGCGTCCATGCACACCTCAGATCGGTGGAGAAACAGGTAATGCAACCTCACATCCATGTGACGATGAGTCATTGCGTCTCCTATCGTTGACTTGCATAATAAACGTACACAAACAGACCTTGAACGAGGCGAAACTCTTCTCTCTCTCTCTCGCTCTCTCTGATTGTGGACTCGGATGTCCACAGGAAGGTGCGTAAGCCATGGGCGACGCCAGAACGAGTTGCCTTCAAAAGTACATATGGCAAAGCATAACTTTTGTTCGTAAACAGGGAGTAATAAAAGGAGCAAGTGGGTTGCTGCCGGTGGATTAATTCAAATAGCGGCTGATACAGTAGAATAAGCACGTTGTGCTACCCCCACCACAAAGCACGTTGTGGCAGCTCTTGCCGAGCATTTAAGCTCGAGTCTGCCGCAACAGCGGGGCGGTCATCAACAAAAAGGAAGAAGCATGTGCAAGGCGCGGGACTGCAGGTGGGAGGCCACCTTCCGGTCGGTGCAGAAGAAGAGCGCCGGGAAGCTGCAGGACGAGGCGAGAGAGGCACAGCGGTCCCCCGACGGCGCGCCGGGTAATGCGGGAGCCGCCTCGTTTGGCGGGGAGAGGAAGAGGAAGGGCACGGTGGTTGTGAGGGAGAAGGAGAGGGCGGAGATGGCGATGCAGTTGATCCTCTGGGGGCCGAACTAGCAGTGTATTTGCCGGTTAATATGCTTCCTTGTTCCCTCGACCTATCATAATTCTTTGTTTTGGTTCGCCATCACAAATGATTTCTTGGGTGCTCATTTGACAAACCATTTGATTTGATTTGATTCGAGGCTTGTGTGAAGTTTTTTTTTATTTAAAGAAAAAAAGGAATTAAAAGCTTTAATAATGAAGTCGAAAGAAATAATCCATAATTTTTTTAATATATATAAGGAAGGATCTATGGACTGAATAATTTTATCATACTACCATAAGTTGATTATTATGGGTCAACATCATATCTTGAATTAATTCTATAATTTTTAAAAGGACTTATGATTGATGTTCATTCCCTTTTCTCGTATCAATGTTAATGATGGAAGAACCTTAATTGTGTCTTTCTCTAATAATAAAATTTTGAAATATCTTAAATTCTTATATAGGAAAAGAGTTTTGGCCCAAATTGATAAATCATTTTCGACCCATATCACTTTATAATAATAATTATAGGATCTTGGCTAATATCCTTATAAACTGTATCAAGGCTCACCTTTATAATCTCATTTCTGTTGAACAATCTGTGTTCATTAAGGGTAAAAGTATTTACGATAATAAGTTCTCTACTCACTTGATAACTCTAAAGGTAAATATCATTTTATTATGATCAAATTGGATTGAAAATGCTTGTATTTCTTAAAATAATATTAAACAAATGGTACACAAACTCTGACCTTTTTATCAAATCTTTAAATGCATCTCATGTCCTAAGTTTAGACACATAAATGTTTCGACCCGCATAAACAAAAATTTAAAGAATATTTTATGAAATATTTTGTCTCTATAAAATATTTCATGAAATACTCTGCCCCATATGATTAGGTATAAAAACACATCCTTAGGGTCTGATCTTTTTTTACCACTCGCGTTTGTACTCGAAGACTTGAGGTTACTAACTTAAGTGTTAGATGGACTAGGTCGGGAATCCTTTCTCTACCTCGATCATTATGCAGGTGACACCTCGAGAGCTCGACGTTTTCACCTTTGAGGCATCTTTGACAACTTTGTGCATATGAGTCTAGCCTATGTCAGACTGATCAAGATGTCAATAATATTTTTTCTTATCATTTTGGCATTAGAAGGGTGGTATGATGTTATAGGAACGTCCACCTATCAATGTTCCTAATGCGTGCTTGAGTGAGGAGGCATTGCCCTCGACCCACAATATTTTTACTCAAGGGGGGCAGCAATTATCCTTTCTATAAGTGGATGCATTCACTTTGGTGCAAACGCTAATGCGATACTAGCATATATTCAATGACCCGAGTCTTTTATCCCGAGGGCAACCCCGAGTCACTTGGTCATCCTTGCTGAGATGTCTTGAACCTCACTTAGCAGATGTAGACGCTAATGGGCAAGATGCAAGTTGTCGCTTCACTCTTGCCTTGGCTAGCCCAAATACTGACACCATGATCTCAACTCAACTACCACCGGCACTGGCGCCCGTCGAGTCCCCCCACCCAATGCAATGCCAACATCTCAAGAGCGCCAAAGGCCCGTCGAATCGTCAACTGACGAAGCACCCCACTCCTCAACTGTGGAGTTCAATGGACTATCGCACCACTATTTTACTTCACTTAAATTCGAGACCTAGTTAATAGATTTGATGGATGATTATCTGAGGATCCAGCTATGATAAATAGATCGACATTTGGAGGAGATATGATGAAAATTCCAATAATCCATAGGAGAAGGACCGACAAACCCCACCTTAAGTTAATCACCATTCATCGAGGACATTCAAGAGGAGTCGATCTCGCCCAACTTTTGCCTCCCATCATTGGAGGACTTTGACGATAGTATCGACCTGGTGGAGCACATCGTTGCTTTTCGTACCCAAATATCATTATATGACACTTCATATATCATAATGTGACATACTTTCTTGACCTTGTTAAGAGGCCGGACACAAGAATGATACCCCATATGAAGTCGCTATCTATCAGTTCTTTTGTTTAGCTCACAAGGGAGTTCTAACTTCACTTCCTCAAGAATATGCACTCGAGGCCATTTGTGATAATGTTTCTCAGATTTAGGCAAGGGGAGGAGGAAATGCCCTCAGACTTTATTACTCGATTCACTTGTGAAATCCGAAGCATTGAAGATGCTCATCGTCACTCGTAATATAAGTCTTCTTGATGGGACTCAAGTCTTCTCGTCTTTTCTGGTCATTAATAGAAAGACCACCAGCAACGATACTCGAGGTACTCCAAAGGATCGATCAATATATTGCCATTAAGGGAATAATCTCAAGTAAATGTGAGGAGATATGCAAAAGGTCAAGATAAGAGCAACTACAATTCGCCCTAACCCCAAGGTCACTACGACGAAGAAAAAGCAAACAACCCAAGTTGCATTGCCCGAGGGTTGAACAAACCCCCTGAATATAACTAGAATTGAAATATTTTTATAGATAAAAGAGAAGAAACTCTTAAAAGACTCTCAATAAGATTTTGTTATGTTTGTGATCCTTTCGACTAGTCTAATCAAGGTCTTCCATACTCAATATAAATTGTATATACTTAAGTTATTTATAATAATTTAATTCAATATATATATATATATATATATATATATATATATATATATATAATGCACTAGGAAGAACCAAGTGAAACGTCTTCAAAGTTATTTAAGCGAAGCAAAAGTAATTTATGTAAAGCATGATAACAAATCAATAAAATGGAATTATTTTATGAGGATAAGACGAGTATTAGAGTGATCGTGTGATGATCACTTGGACAGAGGTTCGATAAGCCCCAATACAACATTGCACAGATTCGTAAACTCCGTATTCATCTCGGTGAGGGTAGCCTTATCCGGCAAAGCCACGTCCCCACACGCTTCCGAGCACGTCTGTGCGTCGGCGATAGCCGCGCTCACCCACTTGTTGACGTTGGCGTATCCTTTATCTTCCATCGCTCCCGTGGAGTCGTCCAGCTGCTCCACCGCGTCCACGTAGGACTCGGAGCAGTCGTCGAGGCACTGGTGCCACGACGAATCGTTGACGGCCCCCTCCAGACCCTTGGAGACGTAAGTGGAAGCTGCCGTGGCCGACTCCGCCGCCACCCTGATGGCGAGCTCGGCCAGGCCATGCTCATCGGTGCTTTGGCTCTCCGGCTTCTGGGACAGGGACTCGACGCACAGATCGGGGAACGACGTGCGGCCGCATGCCTCCTGGATTACCGACGCGGTGGTGCTTCCGGTGAAGGATGCGATGGCGAGGACGAGACAGAGAGGGAGGAGAAAGGATCCGATGGCCGCCATGTCTTTTAGCTACCACCTGTTTCTCCTTGTGAAGAGGGGCAGAAGCTGTGTTTTATATAAGGGAGGCCCGCGTCGCAGGGGAGGGAGCAAAAGGTGGGGAGACCACAAGGACTCGCTCAAAGGGTAGCTGTTGACGTTGCAAATCTGTTCGAGCAAATGTCCGAGAAACACGGTGGCTTAAACCACAGAGCGGCCATCATCCTGTAGAGCGGAGGACCCGATAAATGTTGGCTTTGCTGATCTTAGTTATCGGTTCCATCAACCATATAGAGACGAGATGAGAAATGGCACACATTTTGGTGGAGTTAAGGAGAGAAAACATCTCGGAGATGCTCATCCATGAATGCCATGAAAAGGCAGCATCAACATCCTCCAAGAATTCAGAAGAAATGAGAATGATTTTGCAAAGGAGGCATCAGATGATGAGAAAAAGATGCTCTAATTGGGACCCCAGCAGCTAAATTTACTACATGACTGTTCGTAGTGTCTCCTCTGACTGCTTGGCCTGAGACGATGACCCCTCGGCGGTGGTTCTTCCCACGCTGCTGCAGACACCTGAGGACGTAGTTCATCCTCGAGCGCTTCCACCGCGTTCATGCATGCTCTCTGCCACCACCAAAGAAGCCTCGCTTGTACTACCCATATCTTCAGCAACTCTCGAGTGCACGCAAAGAAGATCCAAAGTGGAACTAAATCGTAACACACACACACACTCTCTCTCTCTCTCTCGATTTGATGCAGAATTAAGTAGGAAGGGAAGCGTGTCCAACATATAAGGCTAAATTGATTTAAGAGGATTAGAGAAGACAGTGGCTTATACTGTTTGTTTATTTGCTTCCACTTGATTGAACTGAGTCCAGCGAGAGGGATGCAGAGGAGTTTGACAGAATGTACAAAGGCAGACTAGTAGGTGATGTGTTTCTATGTTGGTATTAACGGTGAGCATGATATATATATTTATACTGAATTTATGTGTAAGTACTGCATGTATTTTAGACATTCTTTCTTTTTGATTTAGTTCTTATCCTCCTACTGCTAATAAGAACATATAAAATTGAAGTTTGTGTCCTTTGTAAACTGCTGTTTTGTATATGCTTTCAAGGAAGTCAATGAGGATTTGAGTATTTCATGACCATATATTTTTATTTGCATCTCTTTAGCATGGTAGGAACATCAATATGGTTTGACCTCAGATGCTTTGCTGGTAGAAATTAAACATCATGCACAGTAGGTTCTTCATTCTGATGCATAATTAGCTAGTTTCCTTCATTTGATTAGCAACTGAAATAGAATCATCATCATACTACTTGCATAATCATAGCAATTACTATCAACAGAGTTTACTGTTGACAGAACATTTTAGTTGGGAGTTTCCTGTTGAGAGATGAAGATGTTGAGATGGCTCTGTCAACAGCTGCAGCTATGAGCAGTTGGGAACAAAGACATGACACCTCCCAGCTTAGAGAGAGAAGAAGCTTCCTACTTGTCTCAACAGCGAAGGACCAACTGCTCCATGGCACTTCAAATGGGTAGCAGCAGTAGGAAGTAGTTTTCATGTTAATGCTGGGCGTCAGATATATTTGTATTGATGTGAGGAGGAAACCTTCCGCATATCGTGAACTTAATGCATTCATTCGTATTGAATGCCTCTCCTTCTCCGTTTCCGGCCGTTGAAGTGACGGCTCACATCTCTCCTTCACCTTTCCTTGCGCTCCACTCCAACCCACCCTCTCCCACCTCACCTGATAGCTCCACCTCCCCACCATAAAAGCGTCCTTGATCTAGCTCACTTTTACCCTTTGATCCAACGTTCTTCGGCGTTTGCCTCCCATTAGTTTATGTCCTCTTGGATCAACCAGAGCAAGCCCCTCAACGCCCCTCGGAGCTCTTCCAATGTGAGCTGCCCACGCTGTGCTCGAGGGTTGGCCGTTTTCTAGTGTTTTGGAATTAGTCCACGATCACAAGGAGAATTCGGATGAGGTGTCCCTCGACAAACGGTGCAGGATAGCGGTGATGGGAAAGATGGTAGGCTCCGCGACCAACCCACGAGCGCTTAGGCCGGTGGTGTTCCCCGTCAATGCCGACTCCAACTCTGGTGTCTCTAGCGACCAGACGACTGTCTTTGCAGCCGTCAGCTCGGATGGCGGGAGCATGGCAGGGACCGAGTTCGGGTGCCGGGAGGACGTGGAGAGACTTTTGGCCGAGAAGATGAAGGGAAAGAGGACAGACTATAAGGTGGAAAGTAAAATGTTTTCTTATTCTATACAATCCTAATTATTCTTTTACTGATTTTTCATAATTTTTTGTATTATTTTGTCGATCGATTATGTAGGGGAAGAGTGAGCTGATGATAGAATACATTAAAAGACTTCGAATTTGTATCAGATGGTACATGGAGCTGGAAGATGGCTACATGGAGGAGCAAGCGAAGCTTCGAAATATGTTGGGCTCTGAAGAGAAAAGGCACGGAGAGATTGGTATTTACCAATGCTTCTGTTTGACTTGGCAGAAGGAATTCAAAATCACTTTTTTGGTTCAGATTTATGATTTACCATGTGCATTTTTCATGCTCGAGACCTGATAGCTCGGTCCTATCTCATCTTTCCCTAGAGTTCCAACTGAGGGCAAAGATGGATGAACTGGATGCGACATCGAGGGAGCTTCGAGAACAGAATTCTTCCTTGCAACACAAGTTCACAAACGAAGAATTAGAGAAATTGGTGGGAGTGCTGAAGATGCTCATGTAAATTAGCAAATCGAGTTTGGTAGTCCTTAATTGCGACTTACAAAATTTTGCAGGCTGCTGTTAAATCTTATGAGAATGAAAGAGAAGCGAGGGTTGCAGCTGAGAATTCTCGAGATGCTCTGTCCACAGACCTTGAAAGAGTCACCCAAGAGAAAAAACGTTTGAGTGACCAGGTACATTGCTCCCTAGAGTGAAATTAAGAGGATTCTTTTGATGATGATCCATATAAACTCTTTTTTCATATAATTTTTCAGTTAAAAATGCTGCAAGAAACAAATAGGAGATTACAAGAGTACAATACCAGTTTGCAGCAATACAACAGTAATCTTCAAAATGAGGCTAACAAAAATGGTGAAACAATCTCGAGGTTCCAGAAGGAGAAAAGTGTTATAATGGAAAGTCTGACTACTGCAAGAGACCATGCGAATTCACTCAAGAGTCAATTGGACGCATCTAGGGTTGGTTTTATACTTGCATCTTTTATTCAAAGGGAATTCTTGATTCATACCTTCAATTTTTTTTTTGTCTACTTTCCCTCACATTTATTTGGTCGATCTCAATACTTTTGTTTCATTTGAAGATTAAGGATCTTGGAGGTTTCACTTTGTTTTACTGCTGAGTGGTATACTATAATGTCGCTTCCAGTGTCTACAACTTACTCCGTTCATATTCCTTAGTTTGCTAAATTCTTTTTGTTTCTGAATCTCATTAATTGGTTTGTGATCATTTTATGTTATGTATGGTAGTTCCTAATCGTACAGCTATAAACTTATCTCATTGTTATGCCCTTATGCGTGAGTTCTTTATCACTTAACATTCTGTCAATTTGTAACCTCTGAACCATTACAAGCACATGTTTTACTTGATTCTAAATCAATTAAAGGGTCTGATGTCTTTTTGAGCAATTTGCAAGGAACAGAGGATTTGCAAAGAGAATATCTTGTAGGATTTGACATTGTGACATATTTGAACTTTATCGTTGCCCTTTGGGTTATCGCAAATATTATTTCTAGGACTTTCACATTTTTTAGTCTTTATGGTCACACATTTTGTGATTACTCTACCTATGTCAGTTGTCGATTTAGTCAAATCTTGTAATTCTTTTTATTTTGCTTCTGTTTCAGTCTTCTCAGCAAAAGGCCATGAAACTGAAAGAAGAATTAAGAAAGGAAGTTAGTTGCCTCAGAATTGAACTCCAGCAAGTACGAGATGACCGTGACCATTTATCAACACAAGCGCAAAGTTTGACCTTTGAAGTTGAAAATTACAGAGAACTTACTAAAAAATCAACAAAAGATTTGGATTATATAACTCTAAAGATTATTGCTCTTGAGGTTTGTTTTCATATGAAGTTAGTTACATCCTCATGTATTTTGTTACTCTTACAGTAATGTGATATTATCTTTTCTTTATTACTTATAGAAGACATGCTCATCCCAAAGAGGAAAAATACAACTCTTAGAGGATCAGCTTGCTGCTTCCAGTGAGAAGCTGAAGGTAAGTAGTATTAAGATTTTTCAATTAGTATCATCACGTTGTGACAGTGTAGTATTATTTTCCATTGCATTTATGTGAGATAAATAGGTACGTTACATTTGGTTGTAGAAATATGAGTTATAATATAAAATCAGGGTTTTTATTTTCTAGTCTGTGACATCTTTGCTCCTTTTCTAGAGAGCTGACTTGACAACCATCGAGACAATGACAGAGTATGAAGAGCTGAAAAGAACTGTCGATGATTTGCAAGATCGTCTCACAGAGGCAGAGTTTCAAATAGTTGAAGCTGAGAAACTCCGTAAAAAACTGCATAACACCATATTGGTACATATGCTACTGTGTTTAACAAATACATTATGAACTTCTAGTGCTGAACTTTCTTTTGGCAGGAACTTAAAGGGAATATTCGAGTATTCTGCAGAGTTCGACCTCTTTTACCTGATTCTGATTTAAATGACACAGATAGAGAAGTTGTTTCTTATCCGACATCCATCGAATATCTTGGGCGTGGCATTGACTTGACACATAATGGTGTGATATGCCTTTGTATTTTATTAACATAGGATACCACATTCATATTGATGTTCTATATTCTTTGTATCATGAATAACACATAATATTTATGACATTTGATCAGCTCAGATGTATACTTTCACTTTTGACAAAGTATTCAATCATGAAGCTTCACAAGAAGATGTATTTGTAGAAATCTCACAGCTAGTTCAGAGTGCACTTGATGGCTATAAGGTGCTTTATTTAATATGTTAAACTGTATTGTTCATTGATATTTATTTCAATTATTATTGGTATATATTTGTAATTTGATTGATGACTAAGAATGCTTCTTGTTGTCTACTGTAGGTTTGTATATTTGCATATGGGCAAACTGGTTCTGGTAAAACTTACACTATGATGGGCAATACTGGATGTGCTGAACAAAAAGGTCTTATACCGCGGTCGTTAGAGCAAATATTCCAAACTAGTCAATCTCTGCAATGCCAAGGTTGGAAATACAAGATGCAGGTAAGCTTATACTCTTGTTATGTTCAGCTATACCTATCGCTTAGTCTTTTTCTTCATCAATTTGCATGACTTTATTTTTTTTATTGTGATTGATTCATTTCTTTTTCAGGCATCCATGCTGGAAATATATAATGAAACAATTCGTGATTTGTTGTCACCTAGTCGCCCTAGTGATGGTCTTTGTAAACAATACACGATCAAACACGATTCTAATGGTAATACGATCATATCTGATCTTACTATTGTAGATGTTTGTAGCATCAAAGAAGTTTCATTCCTCCTACAACAAGCTGCACAGAGCAGGTAAATCTTGTCGATGTCCTTGTCCAATGACTTCTTTTGAAGACTTGTAAAATGAAATCATTTTTATTTAATTGGTTATGTGCAAAGCTCACATATAAAAGATGCATATACTGTAAGTTTTCTTTCTTAGATGTAATATATCTTAAAACCTGATGAAATTATTTGATGAGTGTTTTTTTAACTGAATTTATTTCCTTGAATCATTGAGTTACTACCTAATTAAAATACTTTTTGACGATCAGACTTAGCAGTATATAACTGAAACTAAGTAAAAGATGTTCCTCATCTTATGTTTACTATAAGCTTATAGGTACTTGCTACATTACTCAATGCTGCTGTTCCTCGTGGATTTCTTATCAAGAAGTTCTAATAATTTTTCTAGAAAATTTGTCCGTTTAAAAAAAGAAATTAAAACAAAAAGGAGGAGGAGGCATATACCAAATGGTTTACTTCAAAAGAAGTTAAAATGTAACAACTACATGTTTCCATTCATCTATGTGAATGTTGGACACTCAAAATGGCTGAGCTACACATATTCACCCACTGTTTCTTTAGAACTTTGTGCTTTTATATCATTTATATACTGAATCCTAATATCAAAATGCATTAGTGTTTTGTGCTAAAATATTTATTAGAATTTTTTATTTTATTTTTTGTGGTGTCTTTGTTGATGTGTTCTGTACGACACTTGGTTGAGCGAATAATAAGTAAAAGCGTGAGAAGAATTTTTGAATTTTATGACCAGGTCTGTGGGTAGGACACAAATGAATGAACAATCTTCAAGAAGTCATTGTGTCTTCACTTTAAGGATTTTTGGGGTTAATGAGGTATGTGACTTGCTAGGGCATGCTTTCAAGCTGGTTTGTGTGATGTTTAACACTGGTACTAAGTTACATTCATTTATTTTCAGGGCACAGAACAACAGGTTCAAGGGGTACTCAACTTGATTGATCTTGCTGGAAGTGAGCGTCTTGCTAAAAGTGGCTCTACCGGGGATCGCCTAAAGGAAACCCAGGTAAAAATTGCCTTCACGCCATTGAACTGTCCTGCGGTTTGTATCTCAACTCACCGTTTGCTATATTATTAATGCAGGCAATCAACAAAAGCTTGTCGGCCCTAAGCGATGTAATATTTGCAATAGGGAAGAAAGATGATCATGTTCCTTTTAGGAATTCCAAGCTAACATACCTTTTGCAGGTAGGTTCTTGCTACCCATTTCCACATATATTTTTGCTTTGTGATGTAAACAAACTGCTTCTGTTTGTTTGTGTGGATACGCGGATAATAAAGATAGCTGATCATTAGCCTTTTTCATGATAGCCTTGTCTTGGTGGCGACTCCAAGACATTAATGTTCGTCAATATCTCGCCAGGAGCATCTTCGGTTGGTGAGTCTCTTTGTTCGCTTCGCTTTGCTGCTCGGGTCAACTCATGTGAGATTGGAATTCCTCGACGCCAAATTCAGATACGATGTTCGGACTCACGATTGAGCTATGGATAAGGAGGATTTGTTGGTGATGTTTATAATTCCTCTATGCACTAATTTGTTGTTGCTGCTGCCATTGTAGCATATTTAATGGCCAGTGGACTCTTTAACATCGACTTCCTGCGTGATTTGTATACCAAGGAACAACATCTATATTGCCCGAGTTGAGTCTGTTAACTGGGATTACTGAGTGGTGTTATCTGTAAAAATAGCTACACAATTATATGGTCTCTTATCTTGGATGACTGATTTGGTTTGAGCCTACTACCACTATGGTGATTTGGGATCTTTCAGTTCATAAAAACCCGAGAGATATATTGCTATGAAATCGAAATGATTGAAGTTCTGCATTGTTAATGAACTTGTCTAGTTGTGGCCGAGGTGTTTGCACGACTTTGTTCGATTGTCGATGTTCTGGATCATCCCTGTGACTAGGCTTTCGTTGAGCTTGATCGAGTTCGGGGTTGACTCTGTATGCAATTCTTCAGTCGGCATGTTGTTTGTTTCGTCGTCGCTAAGCTCCTACACATAGGCCTAGGTCGGGAGAGAAGGAATTTTTCGACTTGGTCCCTCCGAATGTTAAGTCAGTATCGAGTTGAGTGTTTTTTTAGAATGATCGCCCCTCATTGTCGCATCAGGTAGAGGGGGCTTTTATGCTTGCGTCCGAGGATTGATCGTACGTGATTTGACTGCTGCGATTGATTCCTCGAGTAGTTGGCTCGTATCTTTGGGCGATTGCCGATCGATCTGTGCGGGATAGCATCGCGCGACACTATTCCAAGCTTTTCGAAATGGCCTTCGATGGTACGATGCTTTCTCGTGCGGCTCTGGACGACATGGGAAGCGACGATGGTACGATGCTTTCTCGTGCGACTCTGGACGACATGGGAAGCGACGACCGTCGTGCCGAATCTGAGGTGGCATGTCTGACATGACACTCAATCTTAGTCCCGAGACTCCACGTCCGTGACATTGTTTGCTTACCGTGTCCACAAGAGTAATACCATGCATGAGGTCAAATTTCACAATTTTTGGGATGGCATTTGAAAGATTTTATTCCTGGAAGTTCACTTTTATTGTTACATTATCTCAGCAAATATCATTGGCTTCTAAAGAGCCTGTTGGTGTTCTTCAGATGCTCAGTTGGCATTTCGAAGCCATCTTTTCTACGGTGGAGACGACAAGCAGGCAGGAGCCCGTGCACCAGCCTTATCTACAGACCAGAATGGTACAAAGTAATAACTATAGTGAGCATCATGACAGGATCCAGAAAATTCTGGACATCCCATCGTTTCTTGGATTAGCCTTCGGAGTGCCAGATATATGGATACCGGAGAACAACAGCCCCTTGGTTTGCGGTGGACCCTCTTCCTGGGATTAGATGTTTGGCGCTATCCACAAGAGGACATCTGGCTTCCACTTCATACCGCAGCCACATCCCATCTCTCTATAAACATCCACCAACCCCTTGCGAAGAAGTGGACCAATAATAAGCTTACGGTCATGGAAGGCCAACCGCAGGAGCAGCAGCAGCAGCAGCAGCAGCATCCCAAGTCCAGGGTCGTGAAGGTGGATTCAGAGGAGTCATGGTACCTCTTCATCACCCAAGCCAACAACCAAGGATGTCCTGTAAGCAAGCTCTTCTGGTCTGTCGATTTACCTGGTTCTGAGTCAATCTGTTACTCATAGTTCATGGTTAACATTCTTCATTGCTACTGAATCACTCTCTCTTTCTGAAGCTCTACCGAGAAATTAAACATCTAGGTTTTCTCTTCCGTGGCTTCAGAAAGCCTGAAACCTCTAATCTCTCCTTGGGTTCCTTTCCCCCATCTGCTTTCGGATGTTTTCGATGGACTCATAAGGATTGACTTGCAAATATTGGGCACAGATCTCTAAGCTGAGAACGAAGGAAGAAGACAGTTTACCAGCTGAGGATTGCTGGTCACAGAATGATGAAGCTAATAATAATGCGTGGAATTTTGATTATATCTATCTTTTCATTTGTGTGCAGGTTTTTGTCCACTTTGGTGCCTCATGGTGTGTTCCATCCCTCGCCATGAACTCATTCTTCGAGGAGCTGGCCTTGACTTACCAGGACATCCTGTTTCTCGTGGTCGATGTTGATGAAGTCAAGGTATGGTTTATGACCTCGGTAGCCATGATCCTGAGGAAGATCATGTTGGCTGTTGATGGTAGTACGGTGGTCTACCTAATCTTCACCTACCATTTTCCTGTGGGCTGTTTCTTCCGAGTGCAGCAGCACTTCTCCAAAACCTTGTGCTACTTGAAACTGATATATATATGCTTGTCATGAACATCTTTGTTTGTGCTACTTTAATCTGAAATATTATCATACGCATCTTCAATTGAAAATTTACAGGGGGTTGCCTCTAAGATGGAGGTGAAGGCGATGCCCACCTTTGTACTGATGAGGGATGGCGCAGTGCTAGACAAGATTGTCGGGGCCAATCCGGAGGAGATAAGGAAGAGGATCGATGGTTTCGTTCAATCTTTTCGTCGCCCAAATATGGTCGACTAGTTAGAGTTCACTGCAAATAGACCCACCCACCCTGTTCCTTGCTCTAACTACAGCATGTAGTGTTCTTAAGTAATGTGTGGCTACCTATATCTGATGCTGGTTTCGCTATGTTGCACTTGCAAACCAGGGAAAGCTTAAAGAGTTGGTCGGTGCCAAATGACGAACCTTATACAGACAGCAGTGCAATCAACTCTCATTCAGCACCTGGACATGAATCGGTGGTTTCTGTACATGTAGTGATCTGTATGCAGTTGAGATGATAATTTCAGGATGGATCGTTCTCTTTCGTGATTAGTGTATGTGTTTTTTTGGTCTTTGGGATTGTGCACACAGAATTCCTACTCTCTGGATTTTGGCATCCGTGAAACCATTCGATGTGGGTGGTGCCAATGGAAGCAGAGGAACATGCAGGCTGATGTGGGTTTGCGGTGGAATGTGACAAACCATGATCCAGATAAGATCTATTGCAGGTGAAGTGTCGACGTGGTGTGCTCTGTACCTTCTACACACTCATCTGTCACTTTCTTTCACAGGAAATGCCATGGACTCTGTTCGGCCAACAGCTGAGGTTACAATGGAAGGTGACGCGGATTGCCATCCCAGCGCTCATGTTTGACTAAATCTTAAAGATCAGACATATCGATGGATTGATTTGGACCCACTGCCCGGAACTTATCTGCGTTATCGAAGAATCGACTGCATCGATCTTATTCCTCCTCTTAGAACATTCTTTTCTTTCGCATCGTTTATCTCGAATCAATCCTCTGAATCATATTCTTTTTCTTCTTTACCGTGGAATGCTCGACAACCGCATTTTTCTAATGCGATCTTTATCCTAAACTTGTGACGATTAAGATCTAATATAAAATTACTACTAATCTATCATCGAATGCGTGACCGTCCGAATCATAATTAAGATTATCCGTGAACGGAACGAAGAAGGCGGGTAGGGTGGATTCATGCATCTGCCGGCTCACAGGGGGGACGCACCGGGAAGTCTTTGATGTCGTCCGACCACGTGTGTGGTGATCGATCATCACAAGAATCGGATGTATTTGGGCAATCTCACGCGAGGAGAAGGCTATAAATGACGCTGCTCCGTTTTCACCCATCGTCGGAAGCATTGCCGGTTCCCTGTCCTCCTCATCCGCTCAAGGTATGTATGTGTTGGTCCCATCTTGTAGCACTCGGTTGTTTTGTGTGGCTACTTTTATTGTTCTGTTAACAGGTCTCATATGATCGTCCATTTTTGACATTTAATGTATGTTGATTCTTCCTCTGTTTGAATTGTTTAGAGCAAATGTGATCTGAATTGATGATGGTGGTTTCTCTTCTGGTTGTCTTTTGTCGTCTTAGATCTGAATTGATGATGGTGGTTTCTCTTGATATGATGCTGACTCCTCCTTTTTTAATCTCTTCGTTCCAGATGCAGATCTTCGTTAAAACTCTCACCGGCAAGACCATCACCCTCGAGGTGGAGAGTTCTGACACCATCGACAATGTCAAGGCCAAGATTCAGGATAAGGAGGGCATTCCCCCGGACCAGCAGAGGCTCATATTTGCCGGCAAGCAGCTCGAGGATGGCCGCACCTTGGCTGATTACAACATCCAGAAGGAGTCCACCCTCCACCTTGTCCTCCGCCTCCGTGGTGGCATGCAAATCTTCGTCAAGACTTTGACCGGGAAGACCATCACCCTCGAGGTGGAGAGCTCGGACACCATCGACAATGTCAAGGCCAAGATTCAGGATAAGGAGGGCATTCCCCCGGACCAGCAGAGGCTCATCTTTGCCGGCAAGCAGCTCGAGGATGGCCGCACCCTGGCGGATTACAACATTCAGAAGGAGTCTACTCTTCACCTCGTGCTGAGGCTTAGGGGAGGCATGCAGATCTTTGTTAAGACCCTCACCGGGAAGACCATTACCTTGGAGGTGGAGAGCTCGGACACGATCGACAATGTCAAGGCGAAGATCCAGGACAAGGAGGGGATTCCACCGGATCAGCAGAGGCTCATCTTCGCTGGGAAGCAGCTGGAGGACGGGCGCACCCTGGCAGATTACAACATTCAGAAGGAATCCACCCTTCACCTGGTGCTCCGCCTCCGCGGTGGTCGCTAAGCCGTTTGGCTTGTTTGTGTCCGATGCTTTGGTTGTCATCGTCGTTCCATCTGTCGTTGGCATGCATGCAAGTCCGTCCAGAAAGTGGAATAAGCATGACGTCGTTCGCTTCTTTGTTTCGTCAAGTGTCTATGGTCGCCTTGTGATGTCTCTCGGTGCGTTTGCTTTGTCATTTCAATAATTACTTGTGGCTATCGTTGTGTTCAGTGGTATTATTGTATCAACACAAGTGAACAATGTGTATTTTATCTAATTGGCCTCTCTCGTGTTGTTCCCCGTCTACCTATGGTTTCATTTACGAAGGACCGTGTGTCACCGTAATATAAACAAATCGCTTTTGAGAAAATTGCGAGATTTATATTTTATTGAAAAGTCAAATGTATGTTAAAAGATCATAAATCGATATTTTATTTTTTAAAATAACATTAGCTAGATTTCGAGGGATAAATATTTTTTTTTTAATTTAAAACATTAAAATATAGTTTTGATAGATTTTAAATTAATAGAAGAGTACGAATATTAGTGAATTTGATATTATCAATAATGAGATGATGATCATATTCTAAATCAACAATTCAATCATTTTGAAAGTTGATAGATGTCATGAACTCAATAATTTTTATTATAAAACATTTGCCCCAATCTTTAGCATTATAAAAATGTTCTACATTTACAATATTTTCTTCTTTAATCTTCACGTGATATTTTTGACAGATAATACTGTTCACCAAATTTAAAAGGAAGGCATCGTGATAATCTCAATTAAAGATAATGATCAATATTAGAGTGTGTACTATGTTGAGAAAAATCTCTTCTCTATTGCAAACATAGTTGATATTGAAAATTATATTCTTTTTAATCCTAATGAAATCAAGTTTCTTTGCTATATAAAAGAATTAAATGTAAACGTAGTACTGATAAAAAGGGTCAAAGATTTATATATTTTATCAATATCAAACTCTTCTATTGATAAGATGAGTATAAATGATAGTGATCTGGCAGACTTGATCATATAAATTTTTTAAATTAAATATTATGATGCAAAAAAGTTTAGTGAATGATTTTCTCACTCTTACTACTTTTAATAGTAATGAAGTTTACGAAGGTTGTTAATATGGCAAAGCGCACAAGCAATCTTTTAATATATCACTTTCAAAATGTAAATTTCCCTTAGAGCTTCTTTATAGTAATCTAAGGAGCCCTACTCAAACACTATCTTATTTACATTCTTGTTATATACTTCTCTTTATTGATGATTTTACAAAGTTCACTTGGGTCTATTTTATGAAGGAAAAATCATAAGTTTTTTCAAAATTTTAAGAGTTCAAAGTTAATAGTTGAAAGTGCTATTGAAAGTAAAAAATTAAAAGTTTTTTTAAGGTTGAATGAAAGATTCGACATCTTATGGAGACTTATAAGTGTTGGCTTCATGCAAATAATTTATCTAAAGTCTTATGAGCAAAAGGTATGATAAGTGCAACTTATGTTATTAATTGAACTATTATTAGTCCAATCAATTTAAAGTCTTCATATGAGCTCATGTTTAGTGAGAAATCAAATATTAAATATTTTAAAGTATTTGATTCTCTATGCTATATTCATATACCATACTTGAAGAGAAGCAAGTTTGATACTAATACTAAGAAATGCATCTCTATTAGCTATGATGAAAGGAAGAAAAGTTGAAAATATATGTATCTATAAACATAGGTATGTGGTATCTCGAGATGTTATGTTTGATGAGGTTTCTTTTTATTATCCTCCATAAATATTTTTTTTAAAAAACATCAATCACAATAATGAAATTGATATATGTTCAAAACTTGTGGTTGAGATTCTTTTGTCATCTAATATTTCTACGGATTTTGGCTCATCTTTTTCCTTATCTGAATCTACTCATGTTATTTTTTCACTACTAATAATGGAACAAAGTGATTGGGGGGAGTAATGATGTTCATAAAGAGAAAATTCAAATATTGAGAAGATAAAAAAAAAATTGTGAAACAGATAGAGATAATGTAAGCATGTCACTATTTTTTTATGAACCAATTGATGATTTTTAACTTACTTATTTTGACGAAGCCAAAGGTGTTAAAGTGTGGAAGGATATCATGAATGAAGAAATGAATGTTCTTCATAAAAATGAAACTCAAGATCTTATGTCAAGACTTGCTGGTTTCCTATAAGGAATTTGGTGTTATTTCTAATTTGCACAAGTTAATTCTTAAATTTGATCGTCATATGGATGTTGAGCCTTCTACACAAAGTCTAGTTAGAGATTTCAGTAATATTTCATCTAGCAAGTTTGGATCAGGCTTTGGGTCAAGAGGTATTCGTTTCCGAATGAAGCAACTTGATTCAGGTAGATTTTCGAATAGTATAAGAAAGCATATGGATGGTAACATTCACATGCACCTTAGAGAATACTTTGATAGAAGTTGTATTTCTATAGGTGATTCTATGCTTGGTGGTAGTTATGAGCGTGACTTAGCAAAGAAGCTAAGACTTATCTCCAAGAGTATACTTAATGTTAAAAAATTAAAGTATATTTTAAAAAATTATAAGTTAATATTTTACTTTTTAAATAAGATTAGATAGAGTTGGAGGGATAATAAATTCTTAGTTTAAAAAGTTCAAATATATTTTGATAAATTTCAAATTGATATTTTATCTTTTAAATAAGATTAGATAAAGTTGAAGAGATTAGGAACTCTTGCATTTCATATCTATAAATAAGGGGTATCTACCTATGAAGTCTCACGTATTCAAGCTAATAGGGCTAAAGTTAAAGAGTCGTACAAGATATATAAATATTTCTCTTCTTGGTAAGTTCAATAAAGTTTCTCTTTTTCATCTTGATTTTTTTTTCATTTGATTTATTTTTAGTTATTAGCTATTATTTAAGAAAGGGTGACACTTTGAGATCTGATGGACTGATTACTTTGATCTGTCTCTCATTGAATTGTGATTTGTTAATTGGACTTGGTTGAATCATAACAATGAACATATTTCAACTGGTCATATGTTTACAATTGTATGCATTTTTATCTAATCACCCTTAGCAATTCACTGTTGCTCCTAATTCATCAACATTGGTCTCTCGAAGAACATGATCCTGATTCATTTGGATCAAAAGGAAGGCCATCAAAATGCAAGGACACCACTTGTTTCTCATCAGCCAGAAAGGACGATCGATGATGATAAGAACAAAGGAAAGATCCTGTTAATGCTTGTTAGACCGAATACTTAGATCCCCAAAGAACAACACACTGCAACAGTTCATTTATTTTTGAGATCCACAGCATAAATTGCTCGAGAACACCAGTCTCAGCTGTTTATGACCGCACAGTTCCTTCTGATTTCACCTGAAGAGCCCGTCTTGACTCCGATGCTGCCCATCTTCTCCATGGACATCGCGAACCCGGCGAAGAATGTCTGCGGAGGGCTGTCGACGAGATTGACGATGGCTGTCTTGGCCGCGGCGTCCGTGGTCAGAGCTGCGTCGGATTCGAAGAGCCCTCTTCGCTTGAGCAGATTCCTGTAGTATCCAACATCGAACGTTCTGAAACTCCCAGGATCCATTTCCACGAGCGTGGTCTCGTCGGTGGCGTCTCTGCACTTGTTCTTCTTCAGATTCGTGGCGTAGAAGCCGTCCAGAGAAGGATCTTGATCGCCGTTCCCGGTGAAGTTGTACAGCCGGTCGCTGAAGGATTCGCAATGAGCAACTCCGATCGTGTGGGCTCCTGCAACAGCAAATCGGTCGATGTTAGCAGACGAAGAAGCGCAAGAAAAACGTCATTTTTCGTGTAAAATGATGAATCTGCAAGACACAAGTCGGCAAGAACTTAGATCGGCATGTGTTTACTATGCTGCAGCTCACCAGAGAGGAGAACAAGGTCTGCGGCATTTAGCCCTTTATTAGCAAAAGAAGTCTGCAGAGAGCTAAGGTTCGATGTGGGGGCTGGAATCTCAGATAATGCTTCCGATAAATTCGATATCAACCCGTCGCGACGGCCAGTCGGAACTCTCCAAATCGGGCCTCCCTGCCGTCAGACGAACAAGATGAGTGTCTGCATTCAGAACATTAGCTTGGAGCATGGTATGAGCTTATCGGCATACAATGACTCCGACCGCGTCTCGCGTAGCCAACGCAAGAATGTCCGCACACGAAACGATCCCCGGGCATTCTTCCTCCACCACGCTCTTCAGGCGATCGATGAAGTCGAACCCGCGGAGTGTTTGGTTCGGAGTCGCGGCCTTCTCAGCTTGGTTGGTGCTGGTTGAATTGATGAGCACAGAGCCATCACAACCCTGAGAATTGCATCAAACATGCCGTGAAGAAAGCAAGATTGAGTTGAAACGAATGCATTACATCGTACCCTCACAAAGCAATCATGGAAGTGCATCCGAAGAAGAGATGCTGCCACCGTTGGTGCATTTGGGATGTGCTCCTCCACAAAATCTAGGATCATCTTCTCTGCCTTGGGGCAACTGTCGTCATAGAAGCCCAGCTTCAGATCAGCATGAACACAACTCAAGAAACCCAAAAACACCAGTATCGTCGGACCCCGAAAGCTCATATTACTAGTGATTTTGCCTAAGTTTTCCTCAAGTTGCACCAAACTCTAAACATGGAGGCAACTTTATAGTCCTTCACGGAATCCTCTCTGTCCACTTGCTGTTGGAGCTTCGTCCTTAAAGCAGCAATGAGTGTGGCCTCCCTATCACCTATTTTACCTTTGCAGCACCTAAAGGCAATAAAATTAAGTCGCAAGCAGGTGATTGTAGGACAAGTTATCATAAGTTGGAAGCAGAATAAGAGTCCTCAAGAAATGGAGATTAGTGCACAACCTGCCACACTTGTCCTATGAAGAATATGCTTCTTGAATCAAAAGAACAAAATGATTGCAGACAAGAAATCGATCGAGGTACATAAGAAATCTGCACGCCACTATTTCTGAGGCAAAGGAATCTGTAGGACGATTGAATGATTGATCGAAGAGCCGTGTCCCTTCATTCGATCATGCACCTCTTTCTGTTCGCAAGATGTGTCTGGAGTCTGTCATCAAACGACAGAGTTGTTCTCAAGGCAAGTTTTGTTTCAGGCGCCACTCTTTCGCCGGAGACACCGAGGTGACCGTTCAAGTAAATGTTGACATGATGATTGCACACATTTAGCTTCAGCGATTCTTCTACTTGTTGCCCCGCATTCGTGTGAGAATTCTTGGATCATTACTCGTGATGCATTTCTGAAGGTATGAGAGCAGGTGGGAAGTGATGGGAGCCACAGACAACACAAAATTCTCTTTAAGAACACACACACTTGTCGCCGATGTATCAAATCCAAAAGTCTTAATTGTTCTCCATCGATGGTTGAATCAAACTGCATCACTCTCATCATTTTGTCCATAGCTTTATAGTTCAACTGAGTTGTAGCCCATTTGGAAAGCTACCAAATGTGTTGTAGTTCACATGAAAATTAAAGTTCATAGAGCTTACTAATAAACCTCTGCATGTGGGAAGCAAAAGCTAAGCTGCAAAAGGAGATGCGAGCATTTGCATTACATATTAGTATAGAAATGTTGCTCTAATGCATCGACATCATGACTAAACATACAGATAAATTGCAGTGATCATAGCATTAGAACAAAACTTCAAAACATTAGACACCCACGATTCACACTGCTCTCCCATTCTCCAATTATGATTGGACGGACTGTAGTGTTCACAGGAGAAGCTTTGTGAGTAGATGACCCTCATGTACATGTCTCTTCTCAAAGGAGCTTCCATGCGGTAACTTGAACAATGGGAGAGCTTCTGACGCACGTCTATTGGCATTCCATCTGCTTTCCACTGAGACAGACCTAACAGCTTGCAGAGCATAGGGATCAAATTCCATGCTTCAGAACAGGAAAAGAGAGGCGACATAAAGTACAGCAGATGAAGAAATGATCTTTCATGGAACAAAGACAATTGCTTATGTTTGCTAAATCCTAGTTTAAATACCCAAGCACGTTAAATTCGATCATAGGGGGCAAAATCTTGTGATCGAGAAAGCACAATGCTTTTCTTTAGTTTCAGGACCGAATGCTCCTTCGTTCACAAAGTAGATGCATGTTGGCCAACTCCAGTCTAATACACGAGTCATTATACCTTCCTTTGATGTGCGTACAGCACCTCAAAGCCATCTGCGGGCCACACTTTATTCTGTTCCCTCAATTCTCGAGCTCTATCAGCAACTTCTGAAGAAGAAAGTTATGCCATTCTTTGAAGCATTCCGCTCTGTTTCTCATGAACTCCAACTTCTGCACAAGCAAGGTTCCAGCTCCTCATGCTTCAGATCTCGTAAAACCTTTATGTACCTTATCCTGGTTACCAACATTTGGGGCCTCTAACGAGATGTTGACAAACATGAATCTCTTGGTATCCCACCAAGGTAAGGCTATCATGAATAAAGCTAATGATCAGACAACTATCGGTGTATCCACACAAATTAGAAGCAATTTACATCACAAATCAGAAATATATGTGAAATTGGGTAGCAGCAACCTGCAAAAGGTATGGTAGCTTGGAATTGCTGACTGATACATGGTTTTCTTCCCTTCCCTATTGTAAATATTATATCACTTAGGGTCGACAAATTTTTGTTAGATTGCATGCATGCATTAACATGGCAAAGGGTGATACAAACTGCAGAACAATTCAGCAGCGTGAAGTAAAGCAATTCACTTAGGATTTCCTTTAAGTGGTACCTAGTGGAGCCACTCTTACCAAAACACTCACTTTCGACGAGATCAATTACGTGAGTTACAAGATGAGTGATGAGACATCTGACACGTTACATATTATTTTTTTTATAATTATTTATTATAATTTTTTTCTCATTTTATGTTGTCCGTTACACATGTTCATGGATCTATATACTGAGAATCAGATTATGATAAGATCATAATAATAAGATTGATTTACCTTTAAATATAAATCCTAAATGATCTTAGTCATAGGTTGCTTGAGAGGTACATTGAGATAACTGGATAAATTGGTGCGTTGTATACCCGTCTATATGATGGAGGCGGTTGGTCTCATAACTACTTGTATGGAGACACTAGGGATATCGTGCAAGTGATTATTGGAGAATGAGTTAACTGATTGATCCACTAATGGAATGCTAGATGGTTGATGTGTTGAATCCCGGATTTTGATGATGATATTAATTGATGAGTTTACAATATAATCTGTATTTTAAGAAAAGTGATGCAAAGGACTAACTTTGATCATGAAAAGGCAAAACAATTGAAGTAGAAGAATCAAATATTGAGCTGAAGTTAGAGATCAGGCATCGGGCCGGAAGAATTGGACATGCATCAAGATTGGACGTTGTGAGAGTCAACATGTCGATAGATCGAGCAATACACCGAAAAAGAGCATGATGCATCGAGAGTTTGAATGAACCAATGATATGTCGGACAACATAATATTATATGTTTTGTAATCATTTAAGTCATGATCGTCGTAGTTTTAGATCTTAATTGAGTTAGATTCAAGTGTAACAATGTTAACTCAATTAAGGGTCCATTGGAACTGATTTGAGCTCATTTGGAGGCCTATTTAGTGACCCAAAGATTGAATCAAGCGGTGGAACCGCCTATGAGTTGGAAAAGTCAAGAGCACACTTTTCCAGGCTGTTCGATGATAGTACCATCCAGACTAGATGATGGTACCCTCAGCATTAATGCTGGCAGGTGATGGTATCGCCCAAGCTGGCGGTAGTACCGCTAGAGCCCCGTCTTCGATGCTCTACCAAGCGGTAGTACCGCCCAGCACAGTGGTGGTACCGCTCATACCCGAAATACTCAGAAATTTAAATTTTTGACTTTATTTTTGAAATCATTTGGGGTCTATAAATACCTCACTTATCCTTGCTGAGAAGACACAATAAAGAGTGAACTAAAATGCTAGTGAATCAAAGTTGTAATCTTGAAAAGTGTTGAGAGTTCCTCTCATTTTTTTTCAAAAGTTTAAAATTCTATCTAACGGAGGTATGAGACTCGTAAATGTTTTCTCTTAAATTTGTAAAAAGGAGAAAGAGTTGTAAGAGAGTAGTTAGGCTTTACCCATTGAAAGAAGATCGTTAGTGAACGCCGATGGCCTCGAAAGAGGAATCGAGAGTGGACGTAGGTTACGATGACCGAATCACTATAAACTCGATCTACATTTATATTGTGCTTTTCATTGTAATTGATTATTGATTTAATTGTCTACTACTCTTACTTGCACTTTAAGTTTAAACGTATTTTCGTTATGATTTTATAGTTCAAAATTTTTAAACCGATGTTTTTACGAAAACACTAATTCACCCCTTAGTGTCGAAACAGTCATAACATGATGATACATCATTGTCAGACAGTGATTCTGTCGTCCTAGTGGTGAATCCGATCATTAAATACCAAAGATGTCATATATGAGTACTCCACTCTTTGATGCTGAACTTGTAACTCTGGAAGTTCCAGATCTAGCACAACTAACCGTCAAAAGTGACAATCAATTTTATGAGAGCTATTGAGTGTTGATAGAAGATTATTCACTCTCAGTGTTATGAGAATAATATCTTATATGTTTTTGCTCAAACAAATCCTTCTCCAGAAGAATCCGATTAGAGTGAGGCTCGAGTAGAAATCATATGGGTTTAATAACACTATACCCGGAATGTAATCTTTAAGATATTAGATGGATAAGAAACTATAAATACATATAATTAAGGACAGATATGTCCAATAGATTACATTTCATATATCATTTGGAGAGTGACCTAGTACGTTTTCACTAATCTAGAAAGAGTTCTGATATGTATAGATTACATTTCATATATCATTTGGAGAGTGACCTAGTACGTTTTCACTGATCTAGAAAGAGTTCTGATATGTATGACTCACGACAAACTCAATATTTGACCTAGAGGATATTAGATATCCGTCGAAACCCTTATCTTATTGGATATTCAGTAAACTTGTTAAATTCTATAGATGAAATCCAATACGAGTCAAAAATTCATTAATCTAAGTGTGATGAGTAGTTAGATAAAAATCTAATACCAAGATCTAATACCCAATATAATATGATAAATTTATAATGTTCTCTATAAATGCGAGAAGAAGTAGACTAAATCTTTTTTAACAACCACCTCCTATACACTTTACGTTATGCTTTTGAACAGCATAGAATGAGTATCTTCGTACACATGATCTAAACAAAATATTTCAATACCAAAAAAACTCCCTTGAAAAGTTTTCACCTGTGTTGATCGAACACCACTGAACACACATAATTAATTGGATACATTAAATATATAAAACAGCAGTAGCAACATCAGCATCAGCATCAGCATCGTACATTAGCAAGAGAAGGGCAGCAGCAGTCGATAAAAACATAATGGCACTGACACAAGTTATAGAACACCAGAGACTCCACAAGACAACCATAGACATTCACCAAACAAAGATGTCAACAATACATGCCAACGATACCAATGCTTATTCCTTCAGACCTCCGATAGGACTTCCACGCACACCAACAGAGAGAACACTAAGACAGCAAAGCAGCGGACACATACAGCCCAAAAGGGTTAATGACCCCCGCGGAGGCGGAGCACCAGGTGAAGGGTGGATTCCTTCTGAATGTTGTAATCTGCCAGGGTGCGCCCGTCCTCCAGCTGCTTCCCAGCAAAGATCAGCCTCTGCTGATCCGGTGGAATCCCCTCCTTGTCCTGGATCTTTGCCTTGACATTATCAATCGTGTCCGAGCTCTCCACCTCCAAGGTAATGGTCTTCCCTGTAAGCGTCTTAACAAAGATCTGCATGCCACCCCTAAGTCTCAGCACAAGGTGAAGGGTAGACTCCTTCTGAATGTTGTAATCTGCCAGGGTGCGGCCATCCTCAAGCTGCTTGCCGGCAAAGATGAGCCTTTGCTGGTCCGGGGGAATACCCTCCTTGTCCTGAATCTTGGCCTTTACATTGTCGATGGTGTCCGAGCTCTCCACCTCAAGGGTGATGGTCTTCCCAGTCAAAGTCTTGACGAAGATTTGCATGCCACCACGGAGGCGGAGGACAAGGTGGAGGGTGGACTCCTTCTGGATGTTGTAATCAGCCAAGGTGCGGCCATCCTCGAGCTGCTTGCCGGCAAAGATGAGCCTCTGCTGGTCGGGGGGAATGCCCTCCTTATCCTGAATCTTGGCCTTGACATTGTCAATGGTGTCAGAACTCTCCACCTCGAGGGTGATGGTCTTGCCAGTCAAGGTCTTGACGAAGATTTGCATGCCACCACGGAGGCGGAGGACAAGGTGGAGGGTGGACTCCTTCTGGATGTTGTAATCAGCCAAGGTGCGGCCGTCCTCGAGCTGCTTGCCGGCAAAGATGAGCCTCTGCTGGTCGGGGGGAATGCCCTCCTTATCCTGAATCTTAGCCTTGACATTGTCGATGGTGTCAGAACTCTCCACCTCGAGGGTGATGGTCTTGCCAGTCAAGGTCTTGACAAAGATTTGCATGCCACCACGAAGGCGAAGTACGAGGTGGAGGGTGGACTCCTTCTGGATGTTGTAATCCGCAAGGGTCCGGCCATCCTCAAGTTGCTTACCGGCAAAGATCAGCCTTTGCTGGTCTGGAGGGATTCCCTCTTTGTCCTGGATCTTAGCCTTGACATTGTCGATGGTGTCAGAGGATTCAACCTCAAGGGTGATGGTCTTGCCAGTGAGAGTTTTAACAAAGATCTGCATCTGATCAAAGAGATAAAAGAAGAAAGGAGTCAGAAAACAACCATCAGATCTAATACACAAAAAAGGACTACTGGACTAACAACAATTGATCAGATCTGAGACGGATCATGCAAAGTGTACAAGAAAAAAAATGAATGACCTAAAATTAAAATCAACCACTTCGACTAAATGATCAAAAGCGACACATCAATATGCTTCAAATCTGAGACGAAGCTTCCTACAAGAAAACATATGCAAGACGTGGTAGATCGTGTCACAACAATATAAGAATCGACTTTTATAGAACAACTAACATATCACAAAAAAGAAAATCGCAAACGATTACCAAATCTCTCAAAGGAGTCGGCAAAGAATCAGACAATTGTTAACAACAACATCAATAAAATAGAAAGAAAACGATTGATCTACCCCTTCATCCATTAACATCGAAGCTACAGAAAATAAAAATAAAAAAGGCAAAAAAGGCCTAAAATAGGGAAATACTCAGGTATAGGCGAAAACATACCTTGAAGCAAAGGAAGAAAACTTGCAAGCCTTTCGACAATATTGAATAGAGCGCATTGAGATCGGGCCTGAGGAGCCTTATTTATAGCCATCTTCTGGCGTGAGATTACCTACCGGTGATGTTACCTAAAAAGAGTTCAGCCAGTGATCGCCGCACAAGTGGACGGACGATATAAGAGACGTATCCTGCTACCGCAAGGTAGGACGTCGCTGTCGGAGT
This sequence comes from Musa acuminata AAA Group, assembly GCF_036884655.1. Classification (NCBI taxonomy): domain Eukaryota; kingdom Viridiplantae; phylum Streptophyta; class Magnoliopsida; order Zingiberales; family Musaceae; genus Musa; species Musa acuminata. Next base: position 49,025,627 of record NC_088335.1, read on the forward strand.
AACGTGTATCCGTCCTATTCCCACATTACAGTTCATGACTCACGCGTGGGTTCCATGTTGCTTCGCCAACCAGCAAGCTGGTAGGTGAGGCGAGCATTACTCTCTCGTGGCACGGGTGCCGTTCAAAGATAACGGCGTTGCATTCGAGAAGGAATTCGTCCGTTGCCAGATTTTTCCCGAGTACGCCAGAGGTGACCGCACGCAGAAGAAATCACATGCACGTGCCCTTGACAGGCGTCAGGCTTCCATCTCGGATGCCACAGCTGTGGGCCCAGTTGATTTGGCGATCGGACAAAACCTCATGTGGGACCCAGCAAGTTCAGTCCTCCTCCTATCCCTCCTGGACTAGTTGGGTATCCGCGTGGGATGTAAGAGAAGTGTCTCATTTACCTGCGATCCTTGGTGATGGCAGCGGTAAGAAGAGACGACGTAGCGATTCCACGATATGCTCATTCTTTTCATCAAAAGAAGACGATCATCTTTTGTGCAGCTTAAATTTCCTTTGATTTTGTTGCAGCTACATATCGAGTTACATCCAGCACTAGAAAATATGTATGTTCTGGATTGCTTTATAAGAGATTCAAGACAAATTAAGAACTCGCACTTTGTGAAACAGTCGCAGTCGCAGTCTTCATCAAGTCTACCAAGTAATCGCATTTCCTAATGCAAAATAGCTGATGTTCTTTTGGTAAGAAAGATTTCTGCATCTTCTTACCACGTTCTATGAAGATGGCAGCGAATGCCCATCATCCGAAGTTGGAGGACCATTTTGTGTACCACTCGGTTTTTTCGTGATGACTTTGTTGATTTCTTCTTCCTTCATGTCGAAGAAGCGAATCAAAGCCTTGATGCTCTTTAACTTGCATAGGGCATGTTGGCTTCCGTCGATCAAGTCGTTTTCTCTGGGCTTGTCGACCTCTGCGCTGCTGTACATGGCATACTGATAGCACACCTTTATGCAGAAAAGGATGAGAGCAAGAAAACACACGATGCCACTGAGGAGGAAGAGACCCCAGAAGCTACTGAGACTTAGCCGGTTCGCTTCTTCTTCAACACCTTGGGAAGGACATCCAGCACGCGACAACCATTTCTCGTGGATCGTCTGGAGATCGCCATTCTCGGATAGTGCCAGGATTGCAGTGGACAGGTCAACCGCAAGAGGAGAGTCCCTCTGGAATGCCTGTCGGAGAATGAAAATTGAAGTCCACATTAAAATTCTATAGATTCGACAAAACTGTATCCGCACAAAGGATATTGCATGACAGACTGACTACATCGTACTAATCGATTCTTGGTTGAACTTATTTCATGAAAGTAGCCTTCAGAAATATCGAGTAGAGGTTCACATCTCGACTATTGTCGTAATGTAAAGCTTCACTTTTCACACAAGAAGATGATAGAGATTTGCTTGGGAGTTCATTATTTGCACTTGTCATGTTTGTTTGTTCGTCTTCGTAGCCATATAACAATGAAGACTTGCTAAGACTTTTTGTTGTCTATCAATTCTGAATCTCTAAGAGAATCTGAAATGAAGAAAACAGTTCAAATGATACTGGAATTGCTCTTAAAAGAAAAGAGTAATGCTTCGAGTGCCAATGAATCCTGAGCTGCTGTTACCATAAAGATGTGTTGATGTTAACAGAGGGTAACGATGCTTGCATTCTTGGATCGAGATACTTACAAATCCCCATCCATTTTTGGTGAACTCTTGACCCACGATCTTGAACTGGCAGTAGGCAGACAAGAAGATCTCGACGTATGGAATCTCATCGACGATGGCTGCCACACCACCACCCTTTGGCCCCAGCCGGAGAGCCCTAGCATACTCTGCAGGGGAGTTCAGAGGTACGAGTCTGGACGCAGGAATGTTGAGCTCTTCTATCATGTAATTCCTCGAAAACTTCCCCTTCTGGTAGCCAATAGGTTCAGAGGACGAGAGCAAGCTGTCAAGCCCAGTAATCCCTGATGAGAGCTGTTGAACTGTGAGGATTGACGTCAAGCTGGCTGTGTAGCTCGAGTTGATAATTAGGACTACGAACATCCATACTATCAACACGAATCGCCCGAGCGTACTGACTGTGTTCTCCCCTGCACAATTTTCACACACAAAAACTCGTAAATGTATGTTGGAGCTAATTTGTACCAATAATTAGGAAATGGTTGTTTAAATTGTATCAGACGTATCGTGAATCTCACTTACTATGTGCGAAAAACATTGTTGAGAAGCTAAACCTGCATGGTGGACAGGGTAGAAAGAATTAGTGAGTGTTCATCATATTTTCTTGGAAGAACCGAGAATTAGCCTACAACTTGGAACTACAAAAAGCCTCAGAAGATGGTATCTATCTATCTGCAGAACATGTGGATCCAACAAGCTGAGCAGATTGCATTTAGACAAATGGTTTTCGACTGTTGAATTTACCATGCTTGCCTCATGACAAACTTGAAACCAGAGAAAGAAGAAATCATTTTGCCATGGCCATTTTCCACATTGAAACCGGACAAATATACCTTGTATGAACACTGTATAAAGCTGGCATTTTGAGGAAGAGGGAAGCAGTGAAGCACACTCACCAGAACATGGTCGCGATCTGTTTTCTCGGTGCTCCACGGAACTCCGGGTTGCTCCGATGCTCAAGAATCCAAACGACAGCGCCCACCAGGAAAAAGAAAGCTCCGATGACACACCACATCTTCACTGTGAATGGTTTCAGGAAGGCCCAAGCATTCGAGCTACTCTCTCGGACGCGAGTGACTATGACCAGTCCTGACTCGATGTACGGCTGCGTAAAATCCACGATTCTCGTTCTGTTTCTCACGATCGCAATGTCCCCTACGGCAGCATCGAGTTCCTGAAGAGAGAAGAATCAAGAACGTCATCCAGGGGTACCAGTAGAATGAAGTGGACAGAAACAGTGAGAAGTACTTGCATTTCGAGCAACCATGCTCACGATATCGTCGTAATTTGGATTCTGAGAACCATCTCCGATGACTATAAACTTGCACGGAACTGGGTAAGGCAGCAGCTTAACCGCGGCATTGAATACATCGATGCAGAAGCCACTCGGATCGGTTGAGTTGGAACTGCCCCACACAATCTCTTTGAAGCTTGCTTTATTAGGAACGCCAATCCTCAGCGGCTTGCCATTGTTGGGGAACACCCAACCACGAGGCTGCGTCGTTGTCTCACCGGGCCACACAACACCGTGGAGCTGCCGCTGAACAGGGGTGGACGCATTGGGTGGCTGCATGTACAAGACTTCGGGGGAAAGGACTGAAAGGCCAGAGTAATTGGACCAGTACCCGATCAACCGAGGCCCTGTTCCTTCGATGTTGAGAATGTCGTACGCCGGTCGAACGAGGTTTCGATCTGAATCGAACTGCAGTCGTCCAGATACGCCTGTGAAGTTTGTGAGCAGCAGTTGATGAAGCAGACGCTCGCCTCCGTCGAAAACTCGCAGCGTCGCCAAGCGGAGGGAGCTGCCCTTGGCATCGTGCAGCCGAGGATCAACGGAGAAATTTATGATCTGTCCTGCACTCAGAAATCGGTCGATAGCACGAGCGACCAACCAGACCGAGTCGTAAGCATACAATCCATAGCTGTTCAAGCTCGCCGTGGTGTTTCCTTCCTGGATCACGCTCTTCCATCTCGACGTCAATCGTCTCTTGAGGTCAGACTCCGGGGTGTGGTGGCGGAGAACGATGACTCCTTGCACGAGGCTCATGGTGCTCGGATCCTCCGTCCCGAACGAATCCAAATCTGAAGCAAGCCAATCAGTAGCTATCCACACGTATCCGGTGCCCATCATCCCCATATTCTTGGCCAGGGAGAAGACGCTGAGGCCGGAGTCAGGGTTGACATGGACGACGTAGACCCGAGACTCCATCAGATTGACGCCCGCCAGCAGGTCACGGATCACGTCGGAGTCGGCACCGGGAGGGAAGCCGGCCTTGTACGAGATCTTGGACCTCTTCCTCGCGAGTGCATCCCCGAGCGCTATCACGCCTCCCCTGCCGTAGTTGTCGTCGACATAGATGGCCGTCACCTCCCTCCACCCGAAGTGTTCGACCAAGTCCGCAACGGCATTCATCTGGAAGTAATCACTGTGGGTTGTTCGAATGAAGTAGGGGAATTCAAGTGGAGAAAGGGTCGGATCCGTGGCAGCAAACGATAAGAGCGGCACGTGAAGCTCGTTGACGACGTGGGAGATGACATGGCCAATGCCTGAGGACTGCGGACCGACGACCGCGACCACTTTCTTCTCCATCAGTTGCAAGGCTGCATCGGTGTGATGGAGAAATGGTGCAAAATATGATGAGAATTAAGAGAAATTAAAGCAAGAACGGCACAAGAAAACTCATGTGATGATCACGCGTCCTCTTTAAGCAGCTGAGCAGGGAAAAACAATATCATCAACCAAATCCTGAGTTCACCTTCCACTGTTCCGACGAAGCCGCTGCAGTTGGTGTCTTGTGCGATCACGTTCAGCGTCGTCCCCGCCAGGATTGTGGAGTCCGCGTTGACATCCTCGGCGGCGAGCTCGATCCCGATCTTGGCGGCCCTTCCAATGGTGGAATTATAGGTGAAAAGGGCACCGATGTTCACCATGGTGGGCTTCGAGGAGGAACTGGGTCCGTTGCCAATCTGACACACAGCTCCATGTAGACCAAGCAAGAACCACATGGCAAGCAGTGAAGCCGAGGCCATGGTCTCCGAGAGAACCAATAGGATTGTTGCCTTGCTTTCTGTTCTTGATTATAACATGTGAAAGTGTTGCTCAAAAGAACTGCTAATCTAACGTGAAATCTTATAAGAAAAGATCGAAGGGAGGAGATGTTTGAGGGATAAGAAAGCACAAAGAGGACCTGAAACCTCCTCTTTTGGCTGTCGGGGGAGCAGGGAAGTTTCAGAGCATGGACTGATGAGAAGTAAAGAATTGCATGCCTCCTTGCTTTCCCATGTGCTTGGAGAATCCCTTCTTTATAGGCTTGGAAAACAGGGAAAGAACCATACTTCACTTTTCAAAACTAGTCTCTCTCTCTCTCTCTCTTGAATCAGTGCCTTGTACAGAGATAATATTCCATTTCTGTAGGGAGAAGGTTATCATCTCAAATGTTATGGAGAAGAAGAGGTGGGCAGGATTGTCTTCATGTCATTGTCACAAAAGCATATGATGCCCACTGCATGATTTAGAATGAATGCCACAGCACTGATGCCTCTGATATTCTCATTACAAATAATAATGTCCAATTCCCAAAATCATGAATTCCATTACAATGTTTGCGAGAAATCTCAACTCAATGGCTTTTTTTCTCTTTTGATTTTGTTGGCACTTCTGCTTTGACTGCTTTTCTTTTCACATCTGAACCATGCTAAGGTATGCAACACATGAGAAAAAGATACACAGTAGGCTACAGGTGGAAAAGACACTGAGAACAGAAAGATGTCAAGTGAAACTTTGTTGTTATTCTTCTAGAGGATTTATCTTGTTCTTAGCTCACTACAACTATCTCATGCACTTTCTCTAAATCATTTTAAGAATATGTCCATGGTAAGTGGATTCCAAAAGAATATATAATATTGCTGGGACTAAATGGAGGGAGAAAACACTTGCCACTACAAAGATTGATGTTGGCTTAAGAGGCACTTGGAACCATAATTTCCACCTCAAATGAAAATGTCCATTTCTCATATGTTTGCCACTCATCCATAGGGAATATCGATATATATTTTTTATCATAATTTTGTAGGTTTGCTTAAAATAAAAGTATCTTTAGATATTAATTGTGTCTGGGAATAAATGCTTCCACTAAAATTGGTGGTTTCAAGAAATTTATACTACACAAACAATTAATGAAGGTTTTGTAAAATGCAATTCAGAATATTAAATTAAAACTACACAAGTAATAGGCCATTCCATTCATGTGGCATATAGATAATTTTCTTCATCAAGAATTGACTGATTGATTGACATAGAAGATTAGTGTTCTATGATGTGCTGCTATTGTTTTCTTTATCCAGAATAAGTGTGGCACCAAAAGAATGTTCTAAGTGTAATGTTAATTGTCTAAGATAAATAAAATATCATACACTTTTTGAAGGAATATAAATTCGATTGTGAAATAAAAGAGATGGAGAGAGGAACCTACCATGAGGATGCCTATAAATATATTAGATAAGGACAATCTACTTGCTGCTGGCTACACCTTTTGTTCTCTCCCTCATGGGTTCCCATGAGACAAGAACAACTAAAGGATTGTTCAGATTAGTTTCAAAGATGGAAGAGATTTAAGATTGATTCATAAAATTATAATAAATATATTATTACTAATTTTAATTTAAATTGCATCGATGATAATTTCATGACAATTGATATATAGATTGATAGTATTAAGACATATATCATGTTACGATTTAAAATGTAAAAAGAGTTTGTAACGTCGGATTAAAATTGATTTATAAAGATATGATAAATACACTACTATACTACTATTAATTAAAATTAAAATTGATAAGTTAATTATCTCATCAAATCATATCATTTTAGATGTCCTTATTGTTCATATAATTTGGATGTAATTAAAAAAAAAAGGTGAACTTTGATATAATAATAAGATTGTTGATTTAAAAGGGCCTTTTTTTTTTATTATTCATATTAATTTTATCTACATACTAGGAGTCCTGTGCTTTTGCTACATCCATATTAAAACAAGTTACAATTTAGTTCTATTTGTCCCAATCTTTCTTTCTTTTTTGGGTTAAATGAAAGCAGGAAACATGGGGAATCTAATGTTATTCCCTTATAACCACATTGAATTGAGAAGACTGCAGTGTGATGCTTGTTTTAATTATTATAAGAATGTTTCATGTAACAAAAAAGTAATTATCTCAGATTAAGATGACTGTACATATACTATTTTATAGTGAATATTCACAAAGTTCAATAATGATGATTAATGAAATTATTATCAAATATGATAATAATAATAATAATAATAATTTAATCCACTTTTATCCTTTGGATTAAATGATAGTCCTATAATATAAAAAGCTATAACTTCATATTGTGATACCCATAGAGTTTTTCCAAGGGTTGTTCATGTTCTTCTTATTGCCAAGTGTTAATGGAATTGTATAGTGGCTACTGACAAATCATTATCATATATTTAAAATGGATTGCATCCCCTACTGTCCATATTTAAAGAGCTATAACTTCAGATTGTGATACCCACATAGTTAAATGGAAAATGCATAAAATATTTATGATTAATATCCATGAAATTGAATAACTGGGGCCTTGTGGGTTGTTCTTGTTCTTCTTGTTGCCAAGTGTTAATGGAATTGTATGTTGACTACTAACAAATCATTATCACATATTTAAAATGGATTGCATCCCCTACTGTCCAAATGTCTGTCCAAGCATATTCTAATCAAACATGTGTTGGAGGTGGATCCAATGTCTTGAATTTGAACTGTTGGAAACCTAGATTTAATAACCTAAACCTAGATGCAAACTTGAAGATAGACCTTACTTGACCATATCATCAATCTACTACTGCATTAGGCTGATCATATCAGACCAACCTGGGCCATAACTTGGTATTCCTGAAGGTTTTGTAGGCCATGTCCTCCTCTCCCTACCACAGAGACCATAAGGAATAGGTGCAAATGGAGAAGTTTGACACATCAGGCAACATCCCCTTCTTTACAATGCCTTGCTCAAAGAGTCTTTACCTCTGGGAATCAACCATGAATGTTGATCTCAGTATAGCTTTTGGGAAATGGTACCACTCATGTTGCTTCATTCCAGAGAAATTTTCACCAACTCTTGTAGCTGGTCTACTACTAATAGTAACTGGCCTGTGGTGCATGGAGATGAATATGAGCATGCGTTTTGCCATGGTGCCATGATAAATTCCTTGATCTCATAAAGCCACTTGAATGATACTTAAAAAAGACCTTCTAAATCATGCATGTTAGAATCATGTTTGTTGCAGCATGCAAGAGTGACTGCCATGGTAATCAGTGTCATTGTGTGAAATGATTCTTGCTAAACCTTTTGTTTATCAGAGAAGAAATTGCAGTAACCCTTTTCTTCGTTGTAGGAAAGCTATGGATTGACCTGTTCATCCAATGGTTAGGTTGTTCAAGATGGCATCCTTGCAGATGTGGAAGATGACACCAAGCTCCATATGGTAATTTGTTCCAGAAGGCAGCTCTCTCCACCATTTCAGAATTGCTTCGATGGTAAACATACTGTTTATGGTTCCCTCAAAACAAACATGTATGTTTTTGGGTTGCATCTTCCACTGGCATCCAGCCAGAGTCCAACCATGACATCAATAAAATTCAATTAGCATAAGAGTCACCAAGAGTGCTATATATAGCCATTGCCACCTTAACCAGTGAATCAAGAGCTGCATCATCAGAGTAGCTGAACTCTCTAGCTCTTGCTTCGCAGGATGGCTCCAGCACCTGTGAACCTGTGTCTTGTTCTTCTGCTACTTCTCTTCCTTAGCTCTGGTATGACAAAATTGTTTGTGATCTATCTCAAATGTATTTTACTGGATATCATTCTTCTGCATCCATTACAAGTTTAAGCTAGTCAGTCAGCTCACAGTTTTCTGAATGTTTTCTCTCAGGGGGAACTATCAACACAGTTGATGCCCAGGTGCGTATGAAACCTCTCTGCAACAATTGATTTTACTGTTCTCTCTCTCATAATTAATTGACCTAAAAGAAAACCTAAATGAGCTCGAGTTTCCGGTGACTTCTCCATGTTTATCCTAAGTTGACTGCCCTGATTCTTGTCATTCCAGAAAACATGGTGCGTGGCCAAACCTTCAACCAGTGATACAGCTCTGAAGGACAACATCGAGTACGCCTGTTCTCAGGTCGACTGCAGCGTGACTGAAAGGGGAAAGCCCTGCTTCTACCCTGACACACTGATCTCCCATGCTTCGGTGGCCATGAACCTCTACTATCAATCCCGGGGGAGGAACCACTGGAACTGCTACTTCAATAACTCTGCCGTCACCACGGTCACTGATCCAAGTCAGTATGAGCTTCAACTTTCTTGTTTCTACTTGGTACTACAATTTTTCTCAAGGAGATTATATTGTTTGATTGCAGGTTATGGAGCCTGCAAGTATGCTTAGTAGAAGAAACTTCCCCGACCTAAGGACTGCTGTGTGGTCAACCTACCAGTGATAGAATCATCACCTAGAACTGGGATTAAATAAGATTAGTTGTGAATGTAAAGAGAAGCTCTTGTTGCCGCTTGCAGCAGTTCCTCCCTCTGTTTTCTATCTTCAGGTGGCACGCAATAGTCACATATGTAGTTGATAGAAAGTTTATGATGAACGATATATGAAACGCCGCAATGTCTACGATTAATTGCTTGTGACATACAACAACTGAATTAACGGGAATTATGATGCTGTTAAATGCACAAAAAGGTGGAGTTGACAGGAGATCAGAAGAGTAAGTTGACTAAGAAGCAGCAGAAAGAAAAGGTCACGAGATCGGGACTTGTGGATGCTTAATTCATAGTCTGCGCACAGAGAGCTGAAGGATGAGTTGCTTGATCTCGTCGCTGGCTGCCCTCTCCAAGCCGGTCCTTCCCTCGCCATCTCTGACATCGTACTTCGCACCTGCTCTCAGCAGCTCCTCCATCTTTGGCTTGTCTCCCTCCGACGCTGCCGCCATCAGCAAGATGTCCACAGGGTGAATCTTCTGGTCGAGGAGAGTTTCCATCTTATCATACGAACCCTCGGCCGCAAGCATTCCCATGTTCTCGAAGTACTGCAGAAAGAGAAGATGACACAAACACTTCACGTTGTTTGCCTGTCCACAACACGATAAATGTGTGCCTTATTTCCGTGATGTCACCTGTTCGACGTCGTACCGACTGAAATCATCGCGGGATTGGCTTCCGTAAATGCCGGCACCCTCGGCGTCGACGCCGGTGGCCGTGCCCGAACCAGCGTCGCAGGGCCCCACCTTGGCCCTTAGCCTGGATGCCATCAGCCAGCCAAAGCTTCTCCTGATGGCCAAAAACGGAGACCTCGGTCTCTCCACAGAACGAAGAGCAGTCGAAGAAAAAGAAGAAGAGGAGCTGTTGGTGGTGCCTAAGGAGGAAGAAGGGTAGAGATAAATGCTGCAAGGAATGGAAGCCATTGCTGTTCGAGGACCGGAAACAAGTGGATCAGAGGAGAGGAGGAGAACGAGATCGACTGGAGCAATAAAAGAGCGATCTTTGCTGCGTTCTTCACGTCCATATTTGTTACCGATTCCATTTATCCATTCCGATTCCCAAGAGAGATGCATAGAATTCAGCGGCTGGATTCTCGAATCTGGATGCTGCGAATCCACAGATTGCTCCGCGGAAGCCACCCAAAGCGGCAAGCAGACCACTCGGGCTGTGGAAGTGCTGCGAGAACCGAGCTTCACTCCTGCGATCACAGGACTGAGGACGAGCCGGGAGGATACTGGTGATTCCGGATAAGGTTTCGGGTATACCTGTGGCTTATTATAACTTAGAGAGCTCCGTAGCGAACACTTACAGAAGCAGTGAAAGCAGCTTGCGATGGCACTTTTGTAATAATTGCTCCTTTATTACAAATCATATTGTAATTATATAACAATTTGCTGATTGTAATATTCTATTTGCTAATATGTGTACATTACAACATATAAATATAAATAGAATAATAAATCTGTAATTTACGTGTTTCGGGATCTTAAAATTAAGGGGGAAGAAATTGGGGTTGGCAGGGGGGAGAACGACGACCAGCCGGCACCCAATCGGCGGCGCCACCTCGCACCTCAGTCGCGCCCTCCTCGCCCTCGCCGTCCGCGCCGTCTCACCTTCCTCCGTCCGTTCCCTCCTCGACGGCCTCCTCTCTTCCCCCTCCGCCACGGCGCCCGACCTCACGTCACCGTCCTCTTCTGTCAGGCCAGCGTGCTCTCCGATGACCTCGGTACTTTCGAAACATCCCTCGACGGTCTCCTTTTCGCCTGCGTCCTCTTCAAGAACCACGTTCGTGTCTTCCAAGATTTCACCCTTTCGAACGGTATAAAAGCTGATCTTGCCATTTTGTGAGTCGGGCTCCTCAAGATGCTTCTTTTCCATTTGGACGAGATTTATCTCTCCGTTAGCCCCTTCGACTCGATCCGTCGACGGCCTCCTCTTTGCCTGCATCTTCTCCAAGAACTACGTTGATGTCCCAAGAATCTTCCACGATTTTACCATTTCCTACAGCACAGAGCCTAATCTTGCCATTTGTTGGAGCTTTCCATGATGTGAGGGTCGTCCAATTCGACTTCTTGCCACATGGTGACTTCTGACCGCCCATAATAAGGTTCAAAGATCCCATTTTCACATGCTTGCCGTCGTCGACTGGGCTGTCTTATCGGGTGGTGTCAAGGGAGGATCAAAGGATGCTATAAACATTAGGCAACAGCAAGCAATAAAAGTGGTCTGCCATTTGACTGCGTGCATGCACCGATCAGTCTGCAACAGCAGAGAAAGCGCAGAAGAGAAAAGTTGCTCTGACAATCACCAGCAAGTAAGCATGCCCGAAGATGAGCTCAAGCCATTAGCGGCGGTAGGCTGTGGGTCAGGTGATGGGCACGTCAGTCAAGACACTGATGACAAGAGATGTGATACGTGGAAGCCGAGAATCCAACACAGATTCATCGGGCCAGTTTGACAGAGAGATTGGCCCATTAGGAAGTGTTAGTGAGAGGCAGGAAAGGAAGACGGGACCGGTTGGTTGCTTCCCTCTGCTTCTTTTCTTCGCTCGTGCAATCTTTCCTTCTTACAAGTTGGTATGTGTGTGTGGGAATATTCGAGCATCTCGTCTTCCATCAAGTCTCACTTTTTCTCTCTCAAACACACACAAGATCGGGCAGAGGGTAGACACAGAGATGATGTGGCCGGCTGCAAGCGTGCAGAACTGGTGGGATGAGATGAACGACTCATCCAAATGGCAGGACGTGGTCTTCTACTTCCTCTGCGCTGCATACTCACTCGTCTCTGCTGTTGCGCTGGTAGTCCCTCCATCCTTCACTTCTTTAGTCGATGAAGATGCTGTGATTTCAACATTTTCTTGATGTACTTAGTTGTGATGGATCTGTCATCTCTCTCCCTCTCTCTCGATCGCGGAGGAAAACTTCTTGTTGCTTGTTAATGTGGTATTACCTTTGGAATTTTTTGATCTTATGTGGACTCTCCATGCGTTAGCTTACTCGCTCCTTTTGAGAAGATTGCAACTTTGAAACTACGAGTTCTGTGCAGATTCAAGTGGTGAGGATTCAGCTTCGAGTCCCTGAATATGGTTGGACCACGCAGAAGGTCTTCCATTTTATGAATTTCATTGTGAACGGAGGTGACCTTGGCATCTTTATGTCTCTGTTTCCTGTTTAAGATCATGATAGCGAATCTGTGCTGCAGTGCGTGCCGTCGTCTTCGGATTTCACAAAAATGTTTTTCTTTTCCGGCCGAGGGTAAGTGAGATATTTTAGATTCAACTCTTAAAAAAATGATGTCTACTGGATGGATTGTTTTAGCTTTTCAAAGATTCTTTAGTAGCTTGATGTTTTTCTCTTTCAAAGTGTTACCTTAAGGATAAAACAATTCTATCTTAATAGTAAATGAAGAAAGATGTTGTCTGAAGATCTTGATCTTGTTCACATAGTTGGTCATGTTGTTTTTAATCCGTTTTTGGTTTTCAGAACGGTACCATATGTTTCAATCTGAAATTCATTGTTGAAAGCTTCTTGTTTACCAGGTTTTCACTCTAGTGTTATTAGACCTTCCTGGAATATTATTCTTTTCTACCTACACGCTGCTAGTGCTTTTCTGGGCTGAAATATATCATCAGGTAAGTTTGAATTCTTGTGTCCTCTTTGTTATGCAGCTATACATTCTGTAACCATGTTTGGAACTCGGAACAATTTGTTTAATGTTTTTCTCATTCGTATGATAATATTGATATGACATTGTAGGCAAGGAGTCTTCCTTCAGACAAGCTGAGGATCATATACATCATCGTTAATTGTGGGATATATGTCATACAGGTATCTATTTTGTCTTGAATTGTTTTTGAGTTTTTAAACTCCCCAAGTTAATTGATGAACTTTCCATTAAGGTGTAATTTTAATTAACAAACCAAAATTAAACTTTTGATGTTCTTTTCCGAGAAAATAATATGTGCTCAGTGCATTGTACTGGATTATTGAGTTTGGCAAAAGCCATGATGGTACTGCTATTGACAGTACGATTGAATAACATGGCAAAACATGAATATTTAACTAGATCTTCTGGTTGAAACTTTGTGTGCCAATACATAGGTAGTTATCTTCCCATCTGGCACAACCCAGTAATGACCTTTTGTACAAACTGCTTGGTAGTTGAGGCTTTACGGCTTGTTATTGTATAGAAACTGCTTGGTGATAAGATCTTGCACGAGGAAAATTGGAAATTGTTAATAATAGCAGTGATTTGACTATAATGTATTATTTTGTTTTGTCTTCAGCTTTTGTTTTAGTGCTGATGATATGAGACTTGACATAGGTTTGCATATGGATTTATCTGTGGATACATGACAATCGGATTGTCGAATCAATTGGAAGTATCTTTGTTGCAGGTAGGTTTTGACTTCTTTCTTGTCTACTCATTGTGTTGTTTCATTATATGACCTTACTAATTTTGCTTTTTCTTGATCAGTGCTATCCTTTATAGCTGCAGTTGGTTTCATACTATATGGAGGAAGGTGATGATTCGATCATATTCTGCCGAAATAACTTGCTTTCTTCAATGCCTGAAATTTGTAACACAGGCAGGTTTCATTTTTAACATGGTTTTATAATAGGCTATTTTGCATGCTGAGGCAATTCCCCATAGAATCCAAGGGGCGGCAGAAGAAGCTTCACGAGGTGCAACTTCCTATAAGAACACTGGAATCCATATTGATTGTAGCATGTAGGAAATCTTGAAGAAAGTTGTTAGAAAATAGAAACAGAGAATAAGATGTCTTCACTAGCCATGATCTTGGGGACAAAGATCTGTTTATGTGTCTGCTCATAAATTACTGTGAACTACATTTAATATATTTAGAGATCTTATGGTGACGATCATGCATGTGCTTTCATATGTTCAGACGGCCAAAAGAAAAGGATCTGATTTTACTCAAAACTGTAGTCGACTCTACCTTTGTTCTAAAGATGGGTATACTTTCAATTTGTCTTGTTCTTTATGGCCTATTGACAGTGTAAACAAAACATTCATGTGACCCAAGTCATCTTCAATTTTTCATTTGTCTTTCTCCTCGTGTTACCTTGTGCTTTTCCTTGCCAGTTTGTTGGAAAACATGTTACTGCTATTTTAAATTTTCCCGAATAGCCTGCTAGAGTTTTGGTGCCAGGTACAAATATCTGGATTTCCATTCTAATAGCAATTCAAAATGTTGATATTGTACGCTTAAAAGTTTCATTTAGTGCAATATGCATTTGAACAGTTATGACTTGCTCGATACATCTGAAACATTTTTTCTTAGTACAAGCGTGGAGAGTTTGCTCTTCTGCTAATGTGGCATTTGTTGAGGTGGTGCAGGTCGGATCTGTTACAGCGATATGTTTCACCTGTTTCCTCGTAAGATGCTGTGTGGTGAGTATTTGTTTCCATCTCTATTATGCGAACATTTGTTTTGTTATTTACGTATTTGCTTCTTTAATTTACGATGCGAAGCAACATGAAGGCCGATTATTCCATCAAAGGGAGAGAACAACTCATGTATATATATACTCCTGAATATTATTAGGAGACAAAAAAGGCCTTTGTATTTAGTTGTATTTTGCATTAACATTGTTTGAACTAGTTTGTTTCTCTTTCTTTATCTGCAGTTATCAGCCAATTGGCCTCGGTTACCTCTTCTCCTACATAGTACATAAAAAATTATTGTCTTCTCACTTCCTTGTGGTATGGTCTTAAATTCTGGATGGACAAGAATCAAGGTTTCCATCTGGAATATAGAAAGCTGATCTAGCCAAAAATGCCATCATTATGAGATGGTTTGTGTTCTGTGCAGAGTTAAGATGTTGAAAGGAAATTACCAGAAACAATTAAGTTTTGTTTTATTTGACTCGGCATAGAATTTTATTCCAGAAACTGTTTATCTATTTGGATTTAAGACTCTTCAGAGGGAGAAGTTGTGTGAATAATCTTGCTGATTGCTTTCCATCTGTTATTTACTTTCATATCATTGCAGGTTGGCTTATCGGCCTTCGATACAGATATGTCTCTCGATGTATTGAATCACCCAATTCTTGATCTCATCTATTATACGGTAAACTACTACATGGGTTATCTAAGCTTTGGAACAACAGTGGCTAATATCATGGTTCCAAAAAGATTAATTTTCTCTGTATGTATTATGATCCAGCTGACCGAGATACTTCCGTCGGTGCTTGTTCTATATATACTACGGAAGCTGCCTCCGAGAAGAGTCTCGGGGCAGTATCATCCCATCCGATAGAGCATGGAGTCATCCCAAACGGACCTGTTTAGAGGTAAGGTGTGATTTTTCTCTTATTAGTTTGGTTGGTGATATATCAGTGGTGAATGAGCATGCTTTATGAACATCTTACATGACTCTTTGTTGCATTCTGTATTACTGGCAGGAACTCTTACCACTCTTGGGTAGGACAATACTAGAAATCAATTTGCCCGACTGTTCTGACGAGTAATTGAATCTTGTATATTAAAAGTGGGAATTGGTTCTCTCATGAGGCTACAACTTCATGGGATGATACTTGTATTTTTCGATGAAGTGAATCAAGGATTGATACGACTCTTTTTAATACTTCGGGAAAAAGCTGTTAGATTATATGATCCTTTATAATTAAATAAGATATATAATAAAATTAATTAGATTCTGATGATAGATATTGATTAATAAAAAAGAAGTTTATATTATAATAGAATTTCTTAGGAGATCTTTTTATAAGAGGAACTCTTTTAATAATTTATCCTAGATCTTTTGCTCTCGTCTATAAATAGACAGGATCTTTAGGGAGTGAAAGAGATACATAACGCAATTGAGAGATAATAGTTTAATCATTGATTTCAATCTAAGTGATCTAGAAAGAAGGAACTCTTTTAATAATTTATCTTAGATCTTTTGCTCTCGTTTATAAATAGATAGGATCTCTAGCGAGTGAAAGAGATACATAACGCAATTGAGAGATAATAGTTTAACCATCGATCTCAATCTAAGTGGTCCAGAAGGAGAGTTTTGTTCTCTTTGTAGATTATTCGGATGATGCCCTTGCAGATCATATAGAGATCCTCTTTATGCTATCAAAAGCTATCGACTTCTTCCACGCTTTTGGCAAGAACAGCTTGGCGGATAATATATTACTGATTTCAATTTATGTCACGAATAATATCAATTTTAATTTAAATATTTTGATCAATGATTTAGACTAAATAAATTTAATAGATCTAATTTTAGCATGATGATATCAGTTAGTTTAGTTATTAAGAATTTTAAAATTAATTTAATATTATCTTAATCATTTATCCTCATTAAAAAAAACCCCGGCAAGGATTAAACCCGAGTGCTCTGTGCAACCCCGTTCTGTGTCACGCCGCCGTCACCGTCCCTCTCCAAACCCGATGCGGCGTAGGCTGCTGCTCTCCGTCACCGTCACCGTCCCTCTCCGAACCCGAACCCTAATCTCGCCTCCTCTCCTCTCCTCCCCGTCTCATCACCTCCTCTCTCGCTCGAACAAGCACTCTGCGTCTCCCCACGACGATCCCCACGACCCTCCCTTCTCCCCTATCGCCAAAGCCCCGAATCCTAAACCCAAGCAGTCCCCCAAAGCCCGGAACCCTAAACCCAAGCAGGCCCCCAAAGCCCTGCCGTCCGGCATGGACAAGCCCTCTCTCCCTTTTCACTCCGACCTCCCCTTCGATTTCCGTTACTCCTACTCCGAGACCGATCCGTCCCTAAGGCCGATCGGGTACAGGGAGCCACCGCGCTTCTCGCCATTCGGCCCCGGGCGCCTGGACCGGAAATGGGACGGTGTGTCGGCGCCGGCGACCGGGGAGGCCGCGGAAGATAGGGTGTCCGACGACCGGAGCTCGGTGCTCGGGGATCCGCTCACAGAAGAAGAGGTCGGTGAGCTCGTTGAGCGGTATCGCCATAGCGATTGCTCTCGTCAGATCAACCTAGGTTGGTTGCTCCTTTTACCGATTTCAAGTTTTAATTTTTCATTCTGCCTGGGGCTTTCCATCATAATCTCGGCCCTTGTATTGTCCACAGTGGCAGTCAGGATCTGGCCGTCATATCTAATGCCAGAAACCAGGTTTATTACATGTCAATCTTGCTTCCCTGATAGCAAATCTTGCAGCAGACTCATCTACATTGTGTGTAAACAAGTTCTCAGCTATCCGCATTTTGATCATTTCACGATTACATGTTTCAGTTTGTACTTTGGAAGCTCTGTCCTGCACAAGTTCCTCGCACTGTGCAAATATGTATTCCAATTATATATTGATACAATCAAGCAACATTATGCTTCCCCAGGGACAGGTGGTGTCACTCACAATACGCTGGAGGACATCCACAACCATTGGAAGAGAGCTGAAGCTGTAAGGATCAAGTGTCTAGGAGTCCCAACCCTCGACATGGATAACCTCTGCTTCCACCTTGAGGTGGAAATGCAGTTCTGGATTCCTCATCAAAAGTTATATATGCTTTTGCGCCATAATAACTTTCACAACTAACATGGTCGTTGCATATGTCCAGGATAAAACAGGTGGAAAGATCATATATCGACATATTAACATCCTCCTGCTATATCGCGGACGGAACTATGATCCCAAGCAAAGGCCAGTCATACCCTTAATGTTATGGAAGCCACTGGCACCGATATATCCTAGGCTCGTTCCAAAGGTTGCTGAGGGTTTGACTTTTGAGCAAACAAAAGAGTTGAGGAATAGAGGATTGAACACACCAGCTCTGATGAAACTCAGTATGTCGCAACAAATACTAATGCATGCTGCTTGAAAGTTGAAATACTTGATTTCTTCCGTATGTTCTTGGTAAACATTCAGTGAGTTTTTGGAAACACTTTAACTCATAGTCTGTAACCTTGTTCATATCATTAATCTCGGTGACTAAAAAGTTGGATTCACATTTATTTAGTGGTGCTTGATTTATATTCCTGACACAGTTGTTTCAGTGCAGCCAGGAATGGCGTGTATGCGAATGTGGTGGAGAGGGTCAGGGAGGCCTTCAGAACTTCAGATGTTGTGAGACTGGACTGTGCTTACATATATACTAGTGATTGCAAAAAGATCGGTGTGAAGCTTAGGGTATGAATTCTGTGCCTTGTCGTATTTCGGATACTGTTTCCAGTTGCTGAAATTTGTTAACTCGGTTACTACCTTGTCATGTAAAACTGTGAAATATGAAATGAGCATGCTGTAGAATTTTCTCTTGAAGCTGTTTGTCACAGTGCTCACTGGCTGTGTTTTAGTACTACAACAAGAAATGCTCAATTAGACAACCCTATATCTGTTCTATCCTTTTGGTTACGTTTATCATGATCATAGTGTCCGCTAAATCTTAATATCAAGAAACAATGCTTTCTCCAAATGTTTTTATATGGACATGTGAATTGGACCAGAATGTGTCATAGCTTCTTCAAATTTATTGAGAGGCCTCATGTAATTTGAATGTCTTTGATCCATGCTTTAGTGACCATTTATTTGTAAAGTTGTACGTAGAAGCTTTTAAAGTTAATTGTGAATTTTGCTTATTTCATCAGTTTCTGTAGGATTTGGTCCCTTGTATTCCTATCCTATTTAAAGACGGGCAGATCATAATCTGGAGGGGAAGGGAGACCCAGGATTCTGATTGACTCATAGCTCTTCGTTCAGACAAAAGCTTATTCACTTGGGATAAAGTCATTGAAGATGTTAAATCATATCTGCATTTGCATGGGAGCGAGGACAAGATTTTGATGGATGTTGTATAAAGAAACACCTGAAGGTGCAGAATGTTATCAGTGTTCCAGTAGACTTATATGGTGTGGAACTGAAACATATTGGAGCTATTAGTACTCTTTCTTTTCGCTGGAACCAAGTGAGAAGATTGCCAAATGTGCCCCCCCCACCCCCCCCTAGGAAAGAAACTAGGATTTTGCTGGTCTTTTTGTGACAAATATGAAGTTTCCATCTCTAGGGTAGTGAGCTTTGAATGGAAAGCTTGTGTTGATCAACCATTTTCCAGCAGCATTGATGAACGTATGTTCTGTACTCGCGTGTTATAAACTTGTCAGTTGATTTGACTCGTTGATAGTAACTTCCATAATGTTTACCAGCTAAATCTTGATGCAAGGGATTTGATATATATATCAAATTCTTTATATCTTATAATTTTTTCTCATTTTTTATAATTTTATTGATCTTTAAAAGCTGATCTTTTAGTAAGAATCTTCTTAAATTTCTAATCTTATTAGTCATTATAATCTAAATAATATTAACATTATCCTAATCGATATTTCGATTCCCTTTCAATCCTATTCTTAAAAATATTTACATAATTATCTTTAAAATTTCATCATCTAAACCTAATAAATTTTTTTACTATCTTTTTCTTCTTTTATTTTTTATAATAAATATCTAATACTATCAACCTATGTTGATTCGTCAAACTTTCGTTAGGTATAATTATATAATTCTTATGAATAATTTTATCTACTTTTTATCTAATACTTTTCATCAAAAAAAAAATTATATTTAACTACAACTGTAACCAAGACTCCCAGAGTAACATCTTAAATACTTTTGCTTTCTGGAGATAACCTTGGATCTAATGGGCAAGGCTCAATTTTTCTCTCCCTTTCAACCAAATTTCTAGCTAATGCTCATCTTTTCCATATGTAAACATCTATGCACAGAAATGCAACAGAGAAGATGCGGTAGCTGTAGCAGTAAGTAATCAGAAATATCTATATAGTCTGGGAGGTTTCTAAAAGAGCATGAATTTACTGTACAGAAGTTTTAAGATGTTACCACATGGCATTAACACAAGCCAAAAGGCCAAATACTGTAATCTAAAATTGACCAAAACATGAACTGCTTTCTTACTGTGAAGGAAACATGCAGACTCCAGCAAACGCTCGTTATTTCGTTTTCTTCTTGGCAGCAGATTTCTTCCTCGGCTTCCTGAATCCACCACTATCCTGACATAAGCAAAAAAATCCACATTTCAATTTGCACCTATTGGAAGTTATACTATTTCTGAATTCCACTAAATTGGATGGGATATATCGATCATGACTATTGGAATATGTGACATCATCTAATAAACATGCGGGTATATCATACAGCATAGTTTTTCAACCAATAAGACTAGAATTAAACATCTAGCTTAACAAATTGACTTCATTGTGTAGATGACTCAACAAAAAGCAAAGAAAATATTCAGATGCTTGGCTTCTCCCCCTTGCCAGTTCCGATCCTTCATCTAGGATGCATCTTTCTTCCATGGTCCCATCTCCCCAGTCGCCACACCTTTCATTCTAATCTTGCAGTTATGATATAATTATACTATTATTAAGCAAAACAATCAAGATAAGAGTACCATCCAAAAGTCGACCACGGCAAGCCAAGGATTCTTTTCTTTATGAAAGATAAGGTTATTTGACACTATCTATAGAGTTATTTGACAAAGTGATCCCAAGACGAAAGACATGGACCTAAATATTAACAAGTTCAACATCATTCCCAATGTTTCTGAGACAGATCTGAATAAAATTAAAAGGAAGGAATATAATAAAAACCATCTCCAATTAGTTGAACAAGGCTTCATCTTTGTGCTAAAAAACAATTTGGTTAAAGCTATTTCCACCTTTTTTTTCCAGCAGAATTCTAGGATAACATATGATCTTACAACCAGGTTGGTATTCACTGTTCACCCCTGTGGAATTCATCTAATTTTCTGATGTACATAAAACATCCATCAAGCTAACAGAACAAGAAAGAGACATGCTAATTTTCTTGAATTTACGGACTTACGAGGCAGAATATAGAAAGAAACCTAAACAATAGAAAAGAAAACATAATGGTGCAGGCCCTCGTATATGTGATACTAATGACAATGAGCTATGCAACTAAAACATTTAAAATACAAATGACAACTATATACAATTAAGAAAGAAGTGGTCAACCTTACCTTCTTATACTGTCTATAGGCAACTCGACCTGTCAGCTCCTGTCCGTTTTTAGTTACATAAGCCTGCAATAAATAAAAGAACAAAATTAAAATAATTATCACCATGAGAGGAAAACAGATTCAGGCACAACTTAAGAAGCCATTGTTGCCAACTATTAGGAATTGAGCACAAAGAAAGTATTGTAACCATCTTAAGCTAGGATAATTGGAGGTCACAGAATAATTTAAATGTATTTATTCGTTTTAAATATTATTCTCCAATTTTTGGCATAAATTGATGTAAGATCACATTATAAATTCATTGAAGGTCAAAATTTTATGATTTTAAAAGGCTTAATACCTTGATGTTTTGCTGTCCAGGGCACAACATGTTAATAATAACAATAATAGTAATTAACCATATGTCCAATTGTTAAAAGATGAAAAGGATAATTGATATTAATTCTCGAGACAATAGAATTTCAAACAACAGCAAACATCAAGCTATAATCTGTCCTCAAAAGAAAAAAAATAAAACTATGAATAATCAACAGTTCGATGTTGCTAAGATATTAAATAGACAACAAGGATGATTTCAGTCTCTAATAAATAGCAATTTGCCAAGGGTTTGAGATAACCCTAAGATAGAGAATAAATGGTAAGGCTAATATTAGCAGAAAATTGATATGAAAAACATGTGTTTCAGCAGTAGCAGAGAAGAAAGAAGAGATGGAATTGAAAGAAAAAAGGAGTAGAAAAAGGGACACATAGAATTCTTCTGTTTCTTATCTCCAATTCACATTCAGGACTCAAATAAGACAAGCTAAATGGTGTCTTATTTTTCCTAGGACTCTTTTGTACTAAAATTGAAAAGATCAATCAGCCATTGCTTGCAACAAGCAGACCAACTGATCGTTGAAGTGTTATTTGAGCTTGAACTCAACTAAAACTTCCCAGGCAGGCCACTCTACCATCCACATACTGACACACTATACAAGTAACAAAAAATGGTACCGATGAATGCAACAAGCTCTGATGAAATTTTAAGTGTAACTGTTTATTAAAGCCTAACCTAACACACATCACAATAAGTAAAGGCTAATTGCATGATTCTAGACTGAATAAACTTAAATATTGATGTCTGTTTGAACCACCAATTATACGTGACTTTGAGCTTGATTCAGTTGTTTGCGGAAATTTTTGTACTGTACCTTTTTTCTTTTAATCTTTCCTTGCTATTGAGTAACAAGATAATCAAAGTTCATATTTAGCCCATATATTTAACAACAGCAACATGTCATCTCTTCATGTTTCTAAAAGTTGCACAATTCTATTCGGATAAGTCATACATTAACCGGAACTAATTAAAAACAAAAATCAGTGGATAAAAGTGAGTAGTTATGACAGTCAACTAAAGAAAAATCATGAGAAAAAACAAGGAACAAGAAGAATTGTCTGATAATTTTCAAAGTGTTCTAATCATTTATTATAAATTCTTCAAACCAATCAGCAATTGAGACATGTGAATTACCTTTCTTCCATTTTGATCAGTAAACCAGTGACCAGATTGATGACCTGATGCATGGACTCGCCTTTTTCCAGCATCTTTCGGAATAGCAGTGCAATTTTTGGGAGTCATCCAATCTCCAGTAGCATCTGATGACTTCTTCGGACTAGCATCCTTTGGCCTTTTCCCCTTCCTAAAACTTCTATTAAGACCCTGCTTGTTGGTTTTACAGGCTCGACTTCGAACATCCGTGGTGCTGAATTGATTCCTATCACATGAAAGAACAAAGTAAAAAAGCATGTCAAATTAATGATAGAAATAATTATCAATCAAAATCTAATGTGATATCACACATGTAATTTAGATTTTCAGTCCCAGGTTGTTTCTCTGCTCCATGCAGTTCTGCACCAAGAGGAACAAAGTAACATAACCGGCTTTTCACTAGCGTCTGAATCCTCATATCATCATGGTAGAAATACTGAAAAGCAGGAGGTTCTGGATTGGTCAAGTTGCATTGTGGCTTAGTGTTTCTGGAGATGCTTATCTGCTGATGGGAACCTTCAATTTCATCAGCTAATGCTTTTGTACCACTTACTCTTGAACTGCAAAAAGTCAAATCCTCTTCTCTGTGCTGTCCTGGTCTTGGATCCTTCTTTGATTTGAAATACTCTTCACAGAACTCATCCAGAGCAGGCGTGGCTAAGTTTATGTTATTTACAGGATTAAAATCTTTCCAAAAACTATCCTCCAGATGTTTTCTGTATTTCAAACTTCTCTGCTGTTCATTCTCTGTAATTAGGTTTTGATGCCTCAATTTAGATGCATCAACTTTATTTTTGTACTTGTATTTGTCCTCACTGGCTGAGTCATCTGAATCTGAACTCAATAGGTGTATTTTTCGTATGGGAGTACTCAAATTCTGAAACACTTTCTTATTGCAGATTTCATGGGAAACTGCTGAAGGTAAGACATCAAATGGTCGTGAGATTTTTGGCACCATCAACTTAGTTGTAGATTGACCTGTAAGGACTCCATGATTTTGCAGTGAAAACTTTGAAAAGCTGCCAGCAATGTGGTTTCGTACTGAAGAAGACTTATCTGCAACATCAGCCATTAGCAGATGAAATTCTAAGCTTGACCTTTTTGTAATAGTGATTTTATAAAATGAAAGTAAAACTGGATTCTGAAACTATATGTCCTTTATCAATCTATAAGGTAAGCTATTAGAAAGAGATTTAAGAACATAATCTTGCTGCCATATTTGCGTGAGGAATATATCAATATATTCTTCTTCAAAAAATTTGTGCATGATAGGCAATCATCAAAGTCAACTGTCTGTGGCTAGAAAAGGCTGCTCAAGGCATTTCACTATCTAAAGCCAATTAGGAAGAAATTGGAATAGAATCTACAACTGGAACAACCATATGAATTTCAACTAAAACTATCCAAGAAGAGTATATGGCAGATACTTCTTCAGATGTCAAAGTCAAGAACAGGTAGAATCTTGCAATCATGATAATTACTCAATTTCTTCAAAGGATATGAATTCAATGATGGTTCAGTAACCGAAGCCCAGTCAGAATCAGTAGCCAGGCAGGGTTGAGACTAAAACCTTAAGTGGGCAGGAAAGGGTGAGGGTCTCTTGACTGACAAAGGCATAAATAGCTCTATCTGGCAGGACCTAGCTTCCAACGCTTACTTGCCTTTGGAAGAAGCTGAATTCATAGTTGATTTCATTTGAGCTAGTTTAAATTTCGTGACCATGATCCTTAAAAAAGGATAGGCACGCTCCATCCAGTGTTGTACCTGAAGTGGCATAAACCTTTAAATAAACCCTTAAAGAAATGCAAAACACCTAAAGCAGGGAGATAGAGTAGAAAGAAATGGAAAGAAAGCCTATGGTGGTACTCTAAGAAGCTACATCCCTGCAAAAATTTATCCCTTCTTTACAAAAAATTATATTCTTATAATAGGAAAATTTTGACTTCTGAACGTCTTTCCAAGAACTGATCCGAACCTTGGACAAAGATTCCTTCTTTGTGTTGCATCGTCTCTCAATATGCACATGATAAAACATAAAACAATACAACAATCATCAAGATAAGACCCAAAAATTGACAGAAACCCTAAGACGGCCGTTGGTTACCTCGACTCGGATTATTTTCTGGGGATGAGAACTCCTCGATGTCATCGTCTAACAGTATCGAATCATCTCTCAGTTCACCGCCACCATCATCTAAAGAAGAATGAGCAACCAGCGAATTGCTACGACAGCGAGGAGGAGGCGGGCCTCGCCGCAGTCGCTTGAGAGCCGGCAGAGGGGTTCCCCAGATGGGCTCCTGATCTGACGCAATTCCAGGACCAATCGCTTCTCGCTCTTCCAACCGTTGATCTCGGAAGAGCTCCAAGGTAGGAGATTCTACTCCGGACAATGGATTAGGGAGAGGAGATCGCTCTTGTTCTTCCTCCTCTTCCTCACCTTCGGTGGGGAGATCAGCGAGGTCAAGATCGAGGCCGAGAGAGAAGGAAGGAGCCGAGAAGTCGCCCATCTGGAATCGAAACGGAGAAGGAAATCGAGGGAGAGCAAGCTCAGAGTAAAAGGGCGGAAGCCTTCGGCTCGATTTGGGGGGAAACGGGGAAATTTTTTGGGAGAGTTTTGCGCCAAATCGGAGATTCCAGCACCACTTAAATGGTCTTAACGGGTCGGATTCGGTCATGACCCACTTATCGATCAAGTCAAATTTGTTCCGATCTTCGTGCTATGGCCGCACCTAAATAGTCTAAACGGGTCGGACTCAGGTAAATAAGGCTAAATCAAGCAAGATTAAATAATGACGAAGTAAATAAATGGTGAAATGAAACAGGATACCGTTCTTCCAAGCTGTAAGGTGCGAGATAAAGAAAGAAATTACAGTGGAGGGATTTAAAGCCTCCGTTTTAGTTCTTCGCTTCATGTGGTCTCCACAGCTTTCTCATCATCGAGCAAAGCACAGTGCCAGTGGGCCACCACACGCATCTCTTCTGACAGGACGAAATGACAAACTGCGGCAGCTGACCCACCAATCACGGTGGAACGCCGGTCTCGTCGCGTGGGGCGTCGTGGCACGCTACAACGTGGCGGTAACAAAGCTCGCCTCTCGAGGTCCTTCGTGCACCGTCTCGCCTCCGCCGCACTCACCGCCAGCACAGCAAATATTATGTGGATCGTTTAGCAGAGAGCCACGTGGACATTGATAGTGCATCTGAGCGTGTTCCCTGCGCAGGGACTTACAGCCGAAACAGGAAGGGTAGCTTCAGGCGAGATCTGGTTCCACATATCGCCCTCGATCGATCGTATAATTAATTCATTACTTCTTTATTTTATGGAAGAGGGTGATTATATTATATGATGCAGATGCCGATGCAGAGGCACGTATTTTGTGACAGTTGATGCGGAGCAAATCACTCCGTTGTAATAAAATGTTAAATTGATGTAGAAATTATTTTAGCAAATTCATTTTTATTTTAGTGGTAAGTATAAATTTTATTACTTGATTTTTTTTCAAGTGTATACATATTCCTTTGAAACATAATTATATATGCCATTATGTTTAATTTAAGCTAATTTGATACTTTATTTTAGATTAATATTTAAAAAATATATAATACTTTTTTATTTTTTTATTTTTTGCTAAACCTCTCTCTCTCTCTCTCTCTCTCTCTCTCTCTGCGCTTTTGTGAGCGATCACGGTTTGCTCGATAGCTCGCTCTCCCTCTTTTTGTAATGCTGTGGAAGTGACGTTGTAGCCACTGCCGACCTCCGCCCGCCTCCCTGGGATCCTCTCCTCGAAAACCCTGGCGCCGCCACCCTACTCCGATCCCCGTGCGGCGACGAAGCTCCATCGCCGCGGCCGGATTCGTAACCCCGCATTCCCCGGTGCTGGTGCAGAAGCCCGCCTGAGAAAGGGTGGCCCCGCTTCCGGCGGAAGGAGGAGCGGCCCCACCACCCCCTTGCTTCGGTGGAAGTTCAACGAGGCACCCCCGCCGAAGCCCAGCCGGAAGGCCGAGAATGCCGGCTCCAGTGAGGCACCGCCGCCTCTCCCAGGAGTCTCGGCGAGGAAGCTCGCGGCGGGGATCTGGCATCTGCAGCCTCTGGATGCCGGTAGCGGCGTCCGCGGCGGCGGAGGAGAAGGCCGACGAACTCCTCCATGTCTTGAGGTAGGGTAGCACCAGTATCCCCGCCCTCTTTGTAGGGTTTCTTTTCTCTATGTAGATTGGTATGGATCTTGTGGAGAGTTCACATTTTGATGGTACACGTGTTAAAAACCAAGTTTATCTTGCTCAGTTCGTTCAAGATCATCCAAATCGGAACCTTTGAAACATCCTCAAAAGCTCTTAAGAAAAGGAAAATAGAATTCCCTTTACTCTTGATTCTCGAAGGAATTGGAAAAGACATGGGTATTTTGTCCTTGGAAACATTGTGTCTTTCCTTTTACCTGACTTGTGCTAGATTTCTTGCTGTTCTCATCAATCCTGGAACTCAAGCAGTTGTTAATACCATATCCATCTTTAACAATCCTAAAGAATGCTATGTGTTTAGTCAACTTCACTACGAATCTCTCATCTATAGTCTTGATGAGGGTTGTCAATGCATGTCCATAGTCTACGATGCACTTTGTATGTATGAATGCCATTATTCATTCACTCTGCACCTCTCCTTTCTACTTTGAAGCCCTATCCACGGGTATCAATAAGTTCAGCTACTTTGTAATCCCCTCAGCACTGATCTCCACACTAATAAAAATAAGAAGAACGATTTTGCCAGTCCTGTCTCAGTCTTAAGTCCAAAATATGGAAATATCCACAGGAGAAGCCTTTTATTTCTATGGTCTGAATGTATTCCTGCACCCTTTTTTTTTTAAACAGCTACTGTAAGTCTGGTTGATATTTTTCATGTTGAACAGTTTGCTGGATTTCCGAGTGCTGAAATGGAGAAGGCAACTAAATGGGACCCTGGCAGCTCAATGACATTGGAGGAGGTCTATCGATTCTACAATCACCTGAAGGTTGTGGAACATGAGGATGTGAACACAGTGTCCATTGTTTCGTCTCTCTGTACTGAGCTGGAAAAGGCTCATGCCTGCATCAGTGAGCTTGAGACAGAACGGAGATCAGCAAAGAAAAAGTTGGATCAATTCTTGAAAAGCCTTGCTGATGAGAAGGCATCATGGCAGAGCAGAGAGCACGAGAAGGTCCAGGCTATAATCGGGGCAATGAAGGCTGACCTTGATAGAGAGAGGAAAAGGCGGCAAAGGATAGAGATTGTCCATACCAAGCTGGTCAATGAACTCACTGAGACGAAGTTGGCTGCGAAGCAGCTCTTGCAGGACTATAAAAAAGGATGCAAAGCACGTGAGCTTGTTGAGGAGGTCTGTGATGAGCTCACGAAAGAGATTGGCGAAGACAAAGCTGAAATTGAATCACTGAAGATGGAAGCATTAAATATCCGAGAACAAGTTGAGGAGGAGAAGAGGATGCTGCAGATGGCAGAGGTATGGCGAGAAGAAAGGGTTCAGATGAAGTTAATTGATGCAAAGCTGACTCTTGAGGAGAAATACTCGCAACTGAGGGACCTGGAAGCAGAGTTAGAAGCATTTTTGGCTGCAAGGATGGATGCGGACATGGATGTTGCACTAAGGAGGGAAGCTGAGTTGCTTAAAGAAAAAGCAAACTCAGTTACTGTTGAAGAGATAAAAGAGTTCTCTTACCAGCCACCACCTTCTTCAGAAGACATCTACGCTGTTTTTGAAGAACCCCAACCAAGACAAGAAACTAATGAAAGAGACATTCAACTTTGCTGTAATCATAGCCCTAGAAGCCATGCGTCCAAGGTTAACACGGCAAGTCCTGAGACAGATGTCTTTCTAGGACATCCAATGAAGCAGCATGAGTTGATAGATAGCGATGATGATGTAGAAGATGATAGTGACTGGGAAACAGTGAGTCATGCTGAGGAGCAAGGCTCAAGCAATACACTTGATGTGAGTGAACCATCTGTTAATGGTTACTGTAAAGAAAGCAATGCTTCAGTGAGCGTAGCAGACTGGGAGGAGAATGGAAACAACAGACTGAATAACGAAATCATCATGGATTGTTCTGCAAATGCAATGTCAAGAAAAAAGGTGTCTTCAATATGTAGGCTTTGGAGATCATCAACACATGATATTATTGAAGACCTGAAGAGAACACCGGTTGAGGTGAAACCTGGGAGGCTTTCAGATGGAAGGATCTCCAATGGAACCCGAGCTTCAACTAATGGTGAAGAATATCAGAAACTTTCAGTTGAGCATACAAATGGAATGATCTCCAAAGGAACCTTGTCTCCTGACTTAGGGTTCGGTGAAGTTGGTTTAAGCCCAGGTAGCATAACACAGTGGAGCTCTGCTGATTCACTGAATCTTCATACGACTCGAGGAATGAAAGGGTGTATTGAGTGGCCACGAGGCAAACATAAGTACAGTTTAAAGGCGCAGTTGATGGAGGCAAGGATGGAGAGTCAAAAGATTCAGTTGCGGCATGTCCTTAAACAGAAAATTTAGCATGTTCGTTAATACAGGATATGAAGCGCCGAAAAAAGTGAATACATTCTTGCTCATCAAGCAAAGAATGTTTTCCTTTACTGAGGCTGTTTCGGACAGTCTCCATGAAAGACTGAACACCTTGCTATGGGATGGGCTTCGTGGAACTTTAGCGCACAATTTTTGTGGAACTTGTATTCTGTTGTATATGCTGTCTGGACAACCAAATTCTGAGTAATGTCTTTGGAAGCACAATAACGCCACTCCCACTAGAAACTGTCAACCAGAAAAATCTTGTGGAAAACTGGTAGTTATCGAGAAATTTTCGGCCTTGAACACCATGGTGATTATGCGATGAGCAATTGCATGATTGAATTTCGGCAAAAGTTTGTGAATTGTGCGTTAATTCCCAAAATGTTTACGGCAGATTGCTTTAACATCACTAATCAGAATGTCATACATATCTGATTTGATTACCTATGACATTAATTTCTTTGCATACAAATGCTACTTTTACTGCTTATACTTTTCCTACTACAAATACTTGTCAGAATGCCATACATTTGACGTAAGTTTCTTTGCTTACAAATGCTACTTTTACTACTACAAGTACTTGTCAGAATGCCATACATTTCTGATTACCTATGACATAAATTTCTTTGATTACTAATGCTACATTTACTGCTTAAACCTCTACTACTACAAATACTTCAGAATGCCAGATCTGAGATATAAAAGTTGATGTATTCCTTAGAGTTGAATTAGGAACTGATCATGATCATTGCCTACAGTGAGCAGACATTATCATTCGTAGTTCTCTGCAATGATGAACTCGTTCCTACCATCTTCTCAATAAAAGGCAAAGTGAAATCATCAAAACCTTTCTTTTTCCTTTTCTGAGAAGAAGCAAACGAGAACTTTGTGACACATGATTGGCGACACAGGGAACTTTTGCCGCGAAGGATCTGGAAGCTAATAGACGTGCATGGAGTCTCTTCTTGGGAGAGAGCTTCCGACGCTCGTTTAAGCTCTGCGCCTCCGGTAGTCCTCCACCGGCGTGGCTTGCGTATTAGAAACCGAAGTCGAAACCGGTGATCAGAAGCATCTGCTTTGAGAGTCGCGAAACTTTCGAATCTGAGGGCTCCAGGTTCTAACGAAAGAAACACGTTGGACCGCCAGATTCCAACCGCCTTAAGATTCGCGAAGCATTTGAATCCAAAGGCTCAACCCTATCGGAGGCCAAAGACATATGCCTTAAGATTCGCACAGCCATCGAATCCGAGGGCTGAGGCTCGAAGGAAGAAACTGAATCCTGACCCAGCCGAAACAGGTATCCAACGCGGTCGTGTGTGGAACCTCCACTGGCAGCTGCCCTCAATATTCGCGATTGGATCCAAGAGCTTAACCCTGTCCGAGCCGAAACAGGGGACCTCTTGGTGCCTCCATATATTCCGTGGAACAGCAGACACCTTTAAATTTACGGTTCTTATTTCCTCGACTCTCCCCTCGTCTGTAATCTCTCCTCTATTTGCTCGATCTCTATCAGAAAACAACCATGGTGTGCGACAAGTGTACTGACCCTCTCTCGAAACCCTAAAATTTCCTTTCCTTTATCTTGTATGATTAACGATCTCTCTTTCTCTGTTTTCGTTTGCAGGCGAGAAGAAGCTGGCGAAGGTAATCGTGCCGGACAAGTGGAAGGAGGGCGCCAGCAACACCACCGAGAGCGGCGGCCGAAAGATCAATGAGAACAAACTCCTCTCCAAGAAGAACAGGTCTATTCTTGATTCTTCTCGCATCGGTACCAGAGAAACGCCCTCTCCTTTTGATGCAAGGGTTTGATATGCTTTTAGATTATTGCCTTCGAACTAAACTATAAATTAGGGCAATTTATCAGCTCATAGTTTTCGATCTATTATGTTATAGAAGAGGTTCTGAAACCGTAATTTGACATGTCGACAGTTATGCTAAATTGCTGGTTCCATCTATTGGATCCAAGAGTGGTCCGAGTCTTCCGGAAACAGATGAATCAGATCGGACGAAACATTTGCTTTCAGATTTTCCTAGCAATCGTTACTTTCTTTGCTCTTTCTTGTTCAGGAACGATCACAATCTCATCGTAATTTCTGGATGCTTTTGATATCCTCCATTCTGATTTTTTTTTTTTGGGGGGGGGGGGATTGGACCAAGTTTTTTGGAAATAATGAGTCAGAGAACATAAAACATTTTCTTGTAGATTGCATTCTTTCC
Organism: Musa acuminata AAA Group; assembly: GCF_036884655.1. Taxonomy (NCBI): domain Eukaryota; kingdom Viridiplantae; phylum Streptophyta; class Magnoliopsida; order Zingiberales; family Musaceae; genus Musa; species Musa acuminata. The sequence continues at coordinate 49,057,172 of NC_088335.1, forward strand.
TTTTTCTTCTTTGTAAAATATCATAACGTGTTTTGATTTTGCAAGGATTTTGCATTATGTTTTCTGTTTTCCTTGCCTCATGAATTCCTAGTACTATCACATTATGGAAAACTATATTACATCAACAAAGTTTGCTGTACATCCAGTGTCTTCAGACCCAATAGAGCGTCAACTAGCTAGAAGCATTACTTGTAATCTTTTCATTCTTGTAAAAGCAATCATTCTTATCATGTTAAATGGGCCCGAAAATCTGTGCAAGATGTAAACCTTAGTTACGCTTGCAATGGCATGAGGATATCAACTAACGGTTGTTACATAAGAAGGAAGATTCAAGAGAAATGGAGGGGGAAGATGAACTACTTTGTAGCTTTAGTGATCTTTGGTGCTAGTAGAGTACACAACTTTAATCATTCAAATGAGAAGTGATCTGTGAAGCATACATGTTTGATGGAGCATAGAAGTGAATATACAAAGATATTAGAACTGTGCATATGGTGCAGGTGTCTGATCTAAAACTTCTGGAGATTGCAATGCATGTTTCATACCGTAAATAGAATACTTCAAGTGTTTATGTTCAAATGGGTTCTTTTATAAGTTTCTAAGCATTGGAAGCAACTTGTGGCATCCAATATTTTCAAGCATTACTATGGGAACCTGTGAGTTCTGCTTTTGAAGGAAAAGGATGACTTATTGACGGTTTTTGGTGAGTTGTTCGGTCCATGACCTAACTATAACATGAAGGTGACACCTTTTTTTTTTTTTTTTTTCCAGTGGCACACTGTTAATGCAACACTGGGAGTTATGTACCTTTGATATAATGCAACATGCAGAAATTATTGTCATTATCTCCTCCTTTTGAGTCTTCCTTAAATGGTTGTTCCTCGGTGTTTGAGGTAGACCTTTACTGTTACTACCATCTGACTAGTCTTCTAGTTTTGCAGCAAACCATCATGTTGCCTCAATTGAGCATCATCTTGTAAATGCTTTATGTTCAGCTCCATACTAATGCGAGAAGATTTAGTAGACGACATTGACAACAGTGATGAGCAAGTTTAGGAAACTTCTAGGTCTGCATATTTGTTTAGGAAAAGTTGGAAATGTTATATTGGGTGTTGGATTTAAGTCACATCAGCAATGTCATTCCAAACACATGTTTTGGAAGTTGTGTTATTTATTCTTGTGAAAATATTTAAAGATTATTAAAAAACTTGTGTGGAGCAAGCCTAATCACGTGATCTAGAATCTGTAAACCTGAAGTTATACTAATAGGCATTAAGTCCTTATTGCAGAAGTTCATCCTTAAATTAGTTCCATATGTGGCTCTATATTAATTATTTTCATGGGTCATATCATTGTTTTGTCTCTTCCCAAATCAAACACTTGGATGGATGTCCATATCAGATTTTGGTATCCATGTCCATGCAACATGGATAGTGACTGCTAACACGATGGCAAATCAAACTTAACTGTTACCAATATGGCATATGAACTTTTGTGTTTTATTATTCTTCAGTCCCGGGAAGCTGCTTTCTTATGCTATAGAGTAGATGTTTATCATATTCCTTTTACACAAGTAGGAACATTTATGCTGTAGGGTTAGTTTTTTTCCTAAGATTTGACCTATCTTGTTTTACCAACAACCAGTTAACTTATTTCATTTAGTCATTGTTATCTGTTCTAAATTCTATTGCTGTTAGCCATACCACTTTATACATGTCATTGCTATGAACTGATATTTGGTGTTTACAATCTTGCAGATGGACACCTTATGGAAATACCAAGTGCATGATTTGCAAACAACAAGTACACCAAGATGCAAAATATTGTCATACTTGTGCATACTCTAAAGGCAAGAATTCTGATGCTATTAATTCATTTGCTAACCATCTTGGTGATCTTTATTATAGGTCCTCATGACGATTCTTCTGTCGTGTAGTTTTGTAGCCATGAGTTTAATGTGCACCAGAATTTTCAATTTCTGTCACTAAGTTGATCTCTGTGTAGAACCTGATAATGAATTTAAGTTACTTCTGAATGCAGGTTAGATTAGATTTTAATTTATCTCATTATCTGACAAAAGCTTTCCTTAGTTGATCTTCACTCAATGGCTATTTTGTTTTAGTTTAGCAAGTTTATCTGTAACTTGTGACTTTCGTCAGCAGAACTTAAGCCACCTTGCCATTTGGATAATGCTAACAAACAGCTAAATCTTTAGAAATTGCATATGGGAATTAATCATTTGTTGGTTCTTGTTCAAAATGAATCTTGGAAGGTGTTCTTAACACTTGCATCCATTTTCTGCTTCAGGGGTGTGTGCCATGTGCGGGAAGCAAGTGCTGGATACAAAGTTATACAAGCAAAGTAACGTATGATGACTTTCTTGGATCACAATGTTTATAATTTCTTAGCTTGCTTGGTTTGCAGCGTGCTATAGTTAAAATTGCTTCAGACAAAGGCCACATGGAACCGGTGAATGGATGTTGATCTGTACCTCTTATCAATCTACAAATGATTGGACCCGTTGTTTGTGAGATGATTAGCATATAATCATAATCCTAGTGGAATCAGTAGTATTTAGACCTATCTCTTTTTTCCAATAGAGTCTTCATCGGGTGAGTCTTTAAAATGTCCTTTTATATTTTATTTGTAGAAAAACTTTAGTTCTAGTCATATTTTTGGGGTCAGCTCCGACCTTGGGCAAGATAACTCGAGTCTTTCATTTATGTTTCGTCATGGTGACCTCAAGGTCGGGGGTGGATTATGGTCGGTCCTACTCAAGCTCTTGTATGACTTCTCATTCTTATCCAAGAATATTGTCTTTGTGGTAATATATTGATTGACCCTCTGAAATTTCTCTAGTATTGTCACCGATGGTTTTTCCATCAATTACCAAAAGGTGTGAGAGAGCATGAGCCTCATTATGAAGGCCTATTTTATGAATGATAGATGGGCATCTACTATGTCTCAGATTTCATTGGTCAATCGAGTGATGAAGTATGTAAGCATTTTCTCCTCCCCTTGCCTAAGTTAGAGAAGCGTTACCATTGACAACCTCGGGTGCACGTTCCTGAGGAAGTAAAGTTCAAACTCTCTCGTGAACCGACCAAAATAATTGATGGAAAGTGGCTTCAAGTGAGTGTATCATTTTCGTGCTGAGCCTCTTAATGTGGTCGGGAATATGTGTTCCATTAGGTTATCATTGCCATCAAATGCCTCTAATAACGATAGGTGAAAGTTTGTTAGAATCAATTTTTCCTAGATTTTCTAGGTGATTGGCAATTGATCCAAGATGGGGTTGATCAGTGCTTCCTCTTTATATTATTGGAACACTCGTTGTATCTTCTCCAAATGTCAATCCATATATCGTAATTGGATCTGCATGGAATCCTTTGTCGAATCTGTCAAATGAGTCTTGGGTTCAAGAAGGGTAGAGTGATGGTATGATCCATTGAATTCCATGATTGGGAATCAAAGTGCCCCCTCGGCCAATGATTCGATGGGTCTTGGGCGCTCTTGGAATGTTGGCACCATGTCAAGTGGAGGAACCTCGATGGGTGCCAATGACAATGGCAGTTGAGCTCGTGATCATGACTGAGCTGGTGGCATCTATTATTGGGCTAACTAAGGCAAAAGTGAAGTGATGACTTATATCATGCTTGTTAGCATCTACACTTGCTGGGTGAGATTCAAGAACGCCTTGATCAATCCTTAAGTTAAAAACAACAAACTCAATAGGAAAGAAAGAAATCATTTCACTAACAAAAGATATAAGTGTGGAACATCATTGCTCGTTTGCTTTTTTATTCCCTTGCTTAATTGAGCGAGTGGCATTGGTAAGTTTTGAGTACTCCATTGCTTAATGAAAAGATGGGTTGATCGGGTGCTTGTTCTGTTGAAAAGATGGATTAGTTGTTTGTGCCTTGAAAAGACACAGGTTGGTTGGGTGTTTATTCTCTTGGTGAGCATCTTGAAGCTTAGCGACCCAACTCGCATTATGATTAGGCTCAAACTAGAAGTTGGATGAGCAGGTGGCTCGAGGTCGCTAGGGTGAGATATCCTAATCGTTGAATAAATGTTAGTATCATATCGATATTTGCGCTAAGATGGATAAATCCATATGTAAAAATGGTTGTTGTCCCCCCCTTTGGGTGAAATTATTGTAGGTTGGGGACAAAGCCTCTTTGCTCGAGCATTCATCGAGAAGGTCGATGGACAAACGTTCCTCCAACATTCAGCCCTTCTTCTAAGGCCAAAAATATTGAGAAAAGAAGTCATTGACGTCCTGGTCAACCCGACATAATTTAAACGTGTATGTGTATGGTTGTTCGAGGTGCTTTCGAGGTAAAAAAACATTGAGCTCCCGAGGTGTCACCTGCACGAAGATCGAGGTTGAAAGAGGTTTTCCGACCTAATTTCTCGACGCCCAAGTTAGTACCTTAAGGTATAAAGTGTGGACGCAAGTGATAAAAAAAAAGGTGATCCCTATTTTTTTTCATTATGTTGAAGATGAGCTTTTATACAATGATCATAAACGAATAAAATATTCTATGAAATATTCTTTGAGGAGACAACTCATAATACTCTATGCAACAACCTCCCCTTGGTCTGTTATGTACATGGGCGACAAAAGAAGGGACAACTCATAATCGTTTGTCTTTGATCTTTATCCAAGTGAGTTGCCAAGCGAAGAGTGATCTCCATCTTCTTCTTTTATCTTGAAAATCACATGATGATTATATATTGAATGACGCTTGACCGATGATGTATACCTTTTCATGTGAAATAAAGTGATCTTATCGTATACCTATTCATATAAACATTCCATAACAGACAACAATTATTATCTCTCTTGAACCCCTTGCATTGCATATGAAGCAGTGCATATATACGCAGAGCAGTGGGTGAAAGATGGATGCTTCCAAGCAAGGTGTTAAGATGACCAATTATTTCAGACAAGCAATACACAAAAACCTTGAATGGCCCACATTTTTGGAAGAGTAGCAACATGCTTTTCTAAGTCAGGCAGCTCATAAGATAAAAGGCATTTGCTAGATAGGTGAATGAAGATGTGTACCACATCGTCACCGTGGCAGATTAGTCGCTTTGAAACTTCCACATATCCGTGTGGTATAATGTCTCATTTGGAAAGAGTCACAACATGCTTTTTCTACTTTGAAACTTCCACATATCCGATCCTAAATAATTAGGACTTCAAAGATTTTATTATTGCAACAGTAGTAGCAGGCAACATGTTTTTCTAAGTCAAGCAGCTCATAAGATAAAAGGGAATTGCTAGAGAGGTGAATGAAGCTGTGTACCACATTATCTTAGTTGCCTTGAGACCAACACAACCAGTAGAACCGCCTGATATAAGGTTTGCTTCTGTATAGAGTTTTTCACAATACATCAATCACATAATATCCAAAAATAAAACAGTAACTATTGTGTATGGTTAATGAAACCTACTCTAGATTTCTAGTCTACAAACAAAAATACTTGGAATTCACTCAGGGAGATTGGTTTTAACATTACTATTACAAGTTGGTAAGATTCTAAAAAAAAACTTGGTCAACCTCCTGAAACTTAATTCCACAAGCAAGCTTTGGGATGTTCTTGCAAGAAAGTGATTAGATGCATTGACCATTATTAGTCGACAAAAGAACTGGCTTGATGTAGTGATTCAAGAATATGATTGGGAGGAAGGGAAAGGAACTGGAGTCATGCACACCAAGATCCTACTTCCAAACCGCAAATATGATGAGACATTTGGGATCGATATCCAATATAGGAAAAAGAGAGGGTTGCAGCATATGTGCTCATGACTGAACAGCCAACCTCTGAAGATGCTCACAGAAAACTTGAAGGCTGACATCATCCGTCAAGATGACATCACTGCCAGGAACTACCTCATGAGAGGCGGAGTTATATGTGGCTGATGGGTTCAACTTCGCCAACAAAAATCTTGCCTGTGGAAGAAATATGCACAAGTTAGTCATCAGGGCTTCCAACTAGTAGTTTATGTTCCAATAATGTTCCATTTTGTAAAATGCTTCCAACTAATTTCAAGTAATCCAAGTTTCGCATGCAGCAGACATCATGCAGCAGTTCCTACAACTAACATAAAGGAAATTATGGTCTTGTGATGTCAAGCGAAAAATCACTCAACAAATACAGACCTGCGAGCCATGCTGATCACAAATCACTAATCTGGGAACAGGGAACCGGTCTGTGATGATCAATTGAGCATCATCGTGAGGTGCTTGTAATAGCTGAGCAAAAGCCTGCAAATGGCAAAAAAGAGAAAAAATCATCAATATACTTTCTTTGTGAAAATTTTAATTTGCAGAATAATAAACCAAGACACTCTGAGAAAGGGCCCAAACTGAGAGTTCATCCCTATATTGCCCTTTTGGATGGAAGGATTTAAATGATATAGAAAGTGCATAACGTTGGACCAGTATGATCCTGGTACATCGGATGGTGAGTAACTCATGCCATCCAGTATTATTGAATAAAATAATAAAAAATAAAAGTACATTATTATGTTAGTCTCAAGCTATATATTTCAATACTGATACTTGATGGGACTGATAAACATTGGTCCCTACCAACAGGTACAGTCGAGATTTGGAACACCATAGCGGTCAGACTAGCTCCTTGTATACAAGAACCTGACTCTACATTATCATTTCTCGTATGTAGGAAAATTTTGAACACTTGTAAATCAACACAGTTGTCTTAGATAAAGGGAAGTAATGTACCAGATTATGTAAACAAGGTGAGAATGATGGTACATTAAATGCAAGAGGCTCACAACAAATATACCTATTACCGAGTTCAAAAGTGAAAAGGACCACAAATAATGCAAGAGGATCACAAGAGGACCACAAATAGTTCAAAAGTGAAAAGGACCACAACTAATTTAACTACTTATGTAATCCAAGTTTTTACAGGCAGAATAGAGTCCTTGGTTAAACAGCATCCACAGGATTGAATAGGACTATGAAGATGATTGCAGTAAATTTCAGTTATACCTAAAACAGTTTCAAATGATTTAATTTCAGTTGTATTGGAGGTTGATCATAAAAACATGGGGACTAAAGAGAAATGGGCAACTGGACTCTCAAAATTTGCTGCAAACAAATTTAAACATAGATATAGTTTAATATGAACAAGGGTTTTACTCCAAGCTGTGGACTAAAACAATCCAGAGATGGGTGATCAAGTGCTAATATCATCATTTATCCAATGACTCCATGTCAGCTTCAGATGGAAGCAGAACTAACATTGACTAGATGAATTTAAATAAAATAAATGAACCATATAAGCGGAGATGTACTAGAGGAAGTTGATTTTTTTGCTGGGAAAAAGCAGGTTACGGACATTTCTCTGGAAAGTAGCAGGTTATGCACTATTCATATCATTTAACTATCTTTCTTTCTTAGCTGCAGTATGAGGCCAAAACAGTTCCACAATATTTCTTCTATTGTTCTTTTTTGGTTTCAACTACTACTATAAACACAATTTTCACCATCTGTCAGAAAGTTCACTTTAGTTATTAATTCACAAGGACCTGAGAACCCAGAGTTCCAGAGTAACAGACAAATCAGGATTTTAAAGAAAGTTGAAAATTAGATAAAATCGGTGACATGGAAGTAAAGTTGACTAACTAAATCACATAGAGCAACACTTAAAACACTAATTTTCTAGAAATTCATACATGAGAAAAAACAACATGATAATGCCATAGAGTTACCTGATGCTCTGGTTGATTATGGTAGCCCATATTGCGCCATTGAGCAATGGTCATACCATGAAAAATAACAACACTGAAATAAGCATCAAGCAAAAGTATCCTATCTGCGGATATAGATGTCACATCCAACAATGCAGGTGCAGGAGGTGAATTAAATGAATAAGAAAGCAGTGAAGGCTGGATCATAACAACAGAATTGGTGATACTCTCCCGATTTAACAACATTCGGAAGTAAGCAGTCTCATCAGGACTATTGTTAGAAACCTGTAGTAAGAAAGCATAAAATAGCTTTAAAAGAACTCATAATACATTTGAATTAATAAAACCTAAGATGACTATGAATGATAGTACCTGAACGAATTGCGAGCGCCGTAAGTTAAACATAAACTGTGGTAATATTGAAAAATTTGGATGCAGCGTAAATGAAGCAGGGTCATCTTTTCGGTAATTACCAAACTGTGAGCAAAGACGGATGAGAGATCTGTCCAACCATCGTGATGCATCAAATGCTTCCTGAAAAAATGAAAGCTTACTGTACAAAACAATCAAAACCGCTTAACCTAATCATAAAGGTTTTCCAAGAATTTTAAATTTTTTTATTGTATTATATACAGATTTATGCTAAATTTGTTATTCAACTTGAACAGCATAATCCAATTTGGACTAAAGTAGAGAAATCAGAAACATACGCGACAAATTAACATTAGATTAATAAAAAAATATAATAACATTTATTAATGCACTCTGAATATTACCAAAAAAGAGCTAGAGTATGAACTTCACCAGCTACTGAGTATAGATTAGGGATTTTGGCAAGTGATCATGGAGTAAAAACATCCATCCAGGTATGTAAAACTTTCCTTACCTCCATCTCCATTTTCAAAGAGATATATCTTGCTAATACAACAGCTGTAGTTTCCTGGTCAAATCCTCCAACTAATTCCTGCACAAGCAGTAAACATTCCAGATAAGCAATCAAGTGTAATCATACTCTTCAGTCATAATAGAGCACAAAACTTGAAAGAAATGTTTAAGCGAGTTACATAAGAACCTGAAAAAAATCAAGCCAAGAGCAAAAATAAGTAACTAACATTAACATATAAATGTCTATATTGGGAACTCATTCATATCTAACATACATGTTTCACAGAGCAAGGGAGAAAATAGGAAACAAAATTTGCAAGACAGGAAAGTGAAAAAAATCCAACAAAAATTCATAGAAATGACTAAAAATAAATAGACGAAAGAAATGTGAGAAGTGATGATCCTAGCCCTAGGAAAATATTAGATCAGTCAACTTAGAGAAATAAATCAAATACCATATGAAGCTATAATTAAGAAACCGTAACAGCCCAGACAGGCTTAAGATTCATTAAATTGAATTGCATTCTTAGCTAGAAAAAATTGTAATTCAGACGGCAAGGCTAACACATATGAAGTCCCAAAAATGACTTGAATGGAAAGTCAGACCAAATTTCCAAGGCAGTTTAATTCCAACCATGACCTCAAACGCAATGTACAACATGAAATCAAACACCACATTATGCGACAAACTCCTTGTCTGCGATAAATTATGTTGCTCACTCTGATTTCATTTTACATGGAAGAGAAATTCAACAGAAAAGAACAAATTAGTACCTTATTTGATCTAATACACTCAGATTCTAACCAAAACTTATATCCATCCCATGACAAACATTTTATCAAAGAACAAAATGCAAAGGAATTTACTTGGAACATAATCCTGAAGAGATGATAAGCATACCAAGTGGGCAGAGATAAAGAAGAATCAAAATTTGCTTGTAGGAAGTGCATCAAACCTGCCCCAAAGACCTATATTACTTCAGTTAATTTTCTAAAACATTGGCTACAGACCAAAAATTTAATATTTAATGCTTCCTAGACACAAAATGTAACCCATCCAAGTTGTGAAGTTAGATATCATAACTATCCCAAGCCCAAGTGAACTTGATTGTATGTAATGACAACAATAAAACAACCATGTCTCATTTGTTTCTAGCATATCTGTCCAGATTCTGCAACGCTCTCGAAATTTATATGCACAATAATCCACTTTATACACCAAGGAATAATGCACATTGCAAACATAATACCTCTTTCATAATATTGGTAGCACTTGAAAGTACATTTCTCCATTTTGTCAATCATATTTCTCAATTCTGACAAAAGGAAGACCTGATTCATGTTTCTCCCTATTACTTATCTAGCATCTGTAATCCAGGTCATATGCGAAGCATGCATTAAATACATCAGTCTTGCTCCTAGCATTAAGATTTTTCTATTTCTCCATCTCTTGACACAAGTATCTCATATCCAGGTTCCACAATCAGAAAATGCAGGAAAAAAGTTACATCAGTGCCTGAAAAGCACTTGTACCATAGTCTAGCATCAGTTGCTAGGTGTCATATTGTTACAAAATCTTGCCCATCATGATCAATTGATGTAAACTATATATATATATATATATATATATATATATATATATATATATATATATATATATATTCCATAACTAACCTCTGTGTTAGAACCATCCACCCATGCCCTAGTAATTGTTGTAACCCGTAGCCTCATCTGACCTTCAGGATTTTGATAACTGCAAGTAACCATCACATTGGTACTTAGTAAGATCTGCATTTCAACAATGAAAAAAATATTGAAGAAGATAACACCATACTTTGTTAAGAATTGTATATACAGCTGTGGATTTGGTATTCCAGGTTGGCTTGACCGTTCACTAGGTGAAATATCAAAGAACACAGTCAAACAAGTACTTCTATCAAGACCACACATCTTCCATGAAGTTGTATTTCCTTCTCCTACAATGGTGTCAGCACAAAGAGCCCCCTTCTGCAAGTATCCAATAAGTCAGCACTGCATTTATTAGAACAGAAGAAAAATTAAAATATGCATCTCGTGTCAGAATAACTCGACAAAATTTTAGTCTCTAAACAGGTCAACCTTCTCCATAGATGTACATGGTCCAATAATTCCCTGAATTTTGATGTCCTTTGAGCAATTAATCTCAAGAGTGCCACTGGGATGAAAAATAAAGATCACAAATTTAGTACAAAACTGTATTTGTTAAATATATTTAAGTGTATAGGAGTATAACAGAATTAGTAAAATATTCTACCAAATGTAGCAAAATAACAAATTCTCCTTCGTCTCAACTCAAAGAATTTGGTCTATTTATAATGATATTACCTTGATTTATAAAAAGGTAAAAGGAAATGATACATGGCAATGAGAAGTGTGTTAGGAACAAGGTGGTTAATGGAACGGATGCCCCATAGATCAGATCAAGTATATATGGTTAACTAGCTTTTCCTAAGGAAAAGCATAAGAGAAATAAGAATGAATGACTTCTCACAATCTGATTAAAACAAAAGGAACAACACTCAGGCTCAAAAATAGAAGAACCTTCCAAGGATGAAACCAAACTAAACGATGCATATATGATGGAGCTTTATGAGTAATATAGAAGAAGGGAGTTATGGAGTTCACACTAAGTTCATAAAGAAAGGTTCCCAAGGTGAGTTTCCTCTAACTTCCAGCAGGTCTATCAACAATACATAATGGAAGTAGAAATAAATGAATCAAATATATCATGTCTTCACCATATTCTGAGGAGTGTCACCTCTTTTTGGATTATAAGGTACTTTTTAGCAGTTTCTTTAAAAATAATTTCTAACTTTTCAGTATCTACAGGCTATTAGGTCCATCACAGCTTCCCCATCAATGGTACAGTCACATGAATCAAATTTCTGTACTAACAAATAAGTGAAGAATGATAATGTGATGTATAATGCAAGGGAAGGATGCAACCAACTTACTTAAAAGAAAGGCCTAGAGACTGCTCTCCATCCTCAAAAATTCGCTTAAAAGAATCTTTGAAAACCGGATGTCCAAAACTTTCAGCGAGCACAACTAGTCCACCAGTTCTTTCAACTGCTACTTTCATCTCCGCAACCCCAACCTGAACATATTCAGAAAGGGTTAGAAAATATATTAAGCACTTCAACATCCATAGAACTTCCCTCCTCGGGAGTACAGCCACTAACACGAGACTTGAACATGATGACATGAAAATTTTCACAAGAGTAGGACACGTCAAAGTACTGACATGGCCATTATTTCATGTGAATCTCATATATTATTATATTATTTTTTACTTGGTACAATTAGAATCTATGATTATCATAAAAAATATATAAAAATCTAGCAACCATTTATAGTAGCAAAATTCATATATATACTTCAAACACATACATAAAAGCATTCGATTATGTCATCAGTTAAACCTAAATCAAAATTTGACCTGCCTTGAAAACTAATATAGATGGATAAATTTCTTACATATTTTGCACGACATTAATAGAAAATTTTGTCAATGGTACTACAAGGTCCTAATAAGTACTGAAGTATCCAACTTCCAACAAGGACACACACAACACACAACAAACAAACCTGAAACGTTCACACAACAGAGTCACTGGAACTGTCCTAGTGTAATGTTCACAGCATGCTAAAATGACACATCTCATTATTACACAAATAGACTGACTACTTGTAACTTGATTTTGAAAACAAAAAATGACTTATTGGGTATAAAAAGTTAAAAACAATGAAGACAACAAACAAATCAAACCTGATCAAGTGCTGAAGCAAAAAGGTCCAAAACATGGCCCTGGCTAACCAGCTGCTTGGCAAGATTATCATAAAATTTAACAGCTTTGTGGAAATATGGAGCAGCATCTTTATCAAGATCTTTATGTGAACGAACTGGCTCTGATTGATCGTTTGACACAATCTGCAAATCATATCTACTGTAAGCCACAATGCTTGAAAATAAGATGAATAAGAGAGCTAGGTATTAAATTAAAATGGAAAATAAGTTCTGTTGGCCCTAACATAGCATGCCCAACCATTTACTTAAAAGTCACACCAGGGACATTCTTACAGCATATGAGACTATGAGTTATGTCAATCATAGTTCACTGAATAAAGCAATGAATTACCATGTACATGTGAGACCCGGATAAACAAATTGAAAATATCATAATTGAGAACTCACCTTAAAGAGCTACCACCATGGACCCTAGGAACTAGATTCGCTAGTTGATAAATCAGATATCAAAAAGCACATGGACCTAACAGCACTGACTAATTGAAAGCCATTAAGATAGAAGTCAGAACCAATTGCAGAAGTAGCAATTGTTTTCCAGACAAATGTAAGATGCATTGCTGCTCAACAAGGAGGTCAAACCCAACTATTTCTATCAGACCTACAAACCCCAAAGACTCCAGTTGTTATCCAATTTAAAAATGAGAAATTCTTGAATCCAGCATCAAGGAAACAAGAGGGGGAAGAAGAATATTTTACCAGTCCAGGGCCAACGGTACATGGTCCACCAACCAAAGCTATGATTCGGGCTCCGGTACCACCAGTACATGCTCCTAGTAAGCCAGCTGCGACACTGAGGGCAACCCCCGTGCACCGCAAATCACGATTCCCCGGTTCCACTGGCCACTGATTCCTCTGCAACTCATCTAGCAACTGGGATGAAACAAAATCAAAAGAAACCACATATAAATTATTAGTAGCAATTAAATTATTGTGGTCACAGAGATGAAAGAACTCACAGAATTGAGGGTATATTCACAGTCGGACGCGGGAAGTAGGAATCTATTGACGGACGTCGAAGGATGCAACCCATTTCCCTGGGGTCCCTTGAGATACCCTGGCGCTCCAGCAACGGCACCATGGCGAACACCAGCTACCGAAAGTCCCAACTGTTCCAAGATCTGCTCTCTTGAGATCTCCTTGGTTCCCCTAAACACGTAGATCTTCGACATATCCGCGAAGCCCAGCTCGTGGAGGTGGACCTGGGTGCCGAAAGTAATAAGCCCAACGAGGGCATGGTCCGGTAGGAGATCGATGGCACGGCGCATGGCGGACTGGACGTAGCCGAGCTCCTCCTCGATGAGGCAGGTATCAAGGACGAAGAGGAAGACGGGAGGCGGCGGAGGCGCGGCGGCATCGAGAGGCGGGGGCGCGTACTCCACGGTGGTGCACTCGGGGTACAGCTCGCCGGGGACGTTGGTCTCGCTGATGCCAGCGTAGTGAGGGGGGAAGTGGTTGCGGGAGAAGCAGAGAGGGCAGATCCAGATCTTGGCAGCAAAGTCGACGCGGGCGAAGGGGTTTAGCACGGCGGCGCAGGGCGGCTTGCAGCGAAGCGGGGCGTAGGGGAGAACGACGAGGGAAGGAGAGGCGCGGATCGGAGTCACTGAGGCGGCGACGGGAACGACGCACTTGCTCGCCTCCACCTTGGATCGAGGCCACGAATTCCAAGTCATCCGGACGCCGTCGGGTCCATCGGGGTCGGTGGAGGAGGCGCCGCCGCCGCTGAAGGCGAGGTCGACCGCCATGGACGCGGGGGAGATGGGAAGCGATCGATCGCCGGCGGAAGTTACGTACTGGAGAGGGGAGGGGACGGGCGATCAGAGGAAATTTGCCATCTAGAGGAGAAGAATATGACTTGCGGGGGAATGGCGGTGGTGACGCGGCAATTGGGTTCAGACAAACCACAGTAGCGGAGATTGACTTGGGCTGGGCCGTATAAAATCACAGCGCAATATATATCAATTTTGGGCTGAGCCGTATATATATTCTCATCCACGTGCAAATGAAGGAAGGGTCGTCGCCCGTCTAACCTCATGTGGAGACCTATTAGGCACGACGGTGATGTGAAGTAGGTGTCCACGCGTCGACATCTGACACACCACACGATTGAATATATACCTTCAAAACAATCGATCATGAAGCAAACCTTAATACTTACATATGAAATCAGTCTCTTTAACTTGTATCGTAATTCTAAATCTTTGTATGATAATACTACCAGTGTGGACTTTAAGCAGGTATAGATCCTAAAAAATATATGGAAATGTCACACAAAGATGACTTTTACATTTTGCTTTTGCTCATAAGATAATCACTCTATCACTCTGAAAAGATCTAAATGCATAGCCAAAAGAACAGATCTTTAAATCACTTTATTTGCATTTACCACACAGATTGTCCAGTTGTATAGCATCAGCACAAAGTACAAGCAATAAAGCATAATAAAACTAATAGGTTCACGAAAAACCATAATGCTTTCAACAAGTAATCTCAAATTTGTCTGCTTCTACACTGTCAATCTTATTCCTGTACTCGGATCAAACAGGTACAACCTTGATGAATCTAGGGAAAAAAGGCACCCTTTTCTGCTGCTTATTTCTTTGATTTATCAAAGCTTCCACTGGTGGCACAAACGCAAGCAATACCAACAGCCCCAGGCACCATGAAGAAACATTAAGCTCAGTGCTGGGAATTTATCAGATTTCTGATGACAAATGGAAGAATTCCTCCATGATTGAAGTAGGCCAGTTCTACCTGCATTGCAGTGATATGACAAGGTTCGTTAGACTTAAGTGAAAGACAAACTGACTGATCTTCATCGACATATGAGCTTTGCAGACACTTGCGACCATTTTCCATCAATGTCTATCAGTAAAAACAGAGTTCCTACTTGTGGTTGGTCAAAGTACGGTGGAAACTGTATGAGATGGAAAGCTAATGTGCTGCATGCGTATTCTGTAACACTGGGATAAATGAAAATAAAATCTGAATACAGATGAAGATGCGAACAAAGTGACTAAGATGCAGAAAATTACTATGAAGATAAAAGGAATAATACAGATAAAGATGCAAATGATGATACACAACTAAAGAAACACAATATTACAAAACTTGCTGTAGGGACATGACATACAATCTCATGCTTCTTAGGTCAAATAGAGAAATAGGTGAGACAGCAACTGCAAACTAGATGGATTGATCGTATTCTACAAATACATGATGTATAGAGAGAGACAGAGGGACGGAGGGAAAAGGAATAATGACGTTATAGTTAATAGTCAATGGGTCCTACTGTGATGGAGAATATGTTTACACTCACTTCATGTGAAAACCAGTATGTTGAGCCACAGGTTGATATTTTCAAAAGTCATTCTAAGCATAATTTTCTTTCTTTAACTAGCTATAAATTCTCTCACCAAAAAAAGAAAAATAATGTTTGATATGCAATCACAATTTTTTCTTGAATCTAGATAGAGCAACTTAAAAAACATCAAGATAACAAGAGAATTTACAGTTAGAAGGATCATTCAGTAACAACTTATGAAATTAACATCTTATTTAGTTCATAAAACTTTAAATTGCCAACTTAGTAAATTGTCAACAAATCGAACTCCAGGTTCTGGACTGTAGTCCAGTAAAAAATTTACCTCTGTATCAAACCGAAGAGTGCATGTGAAAGATTTCCCATTGTCCACAACTACAGTAATATCTTGCCCAGGTCTTATGTCAGTGATGCTACTTGGAAGATCTATTGTGTAGCACTCATGCCCTGTCAAACCCAGTGTCTCAGCATCCTCACCAGGCTTGAAACACAGTGGAATTATACCCATTCCAACTAAATTGCTGCGATGGATCCTCTCAAAACTTTTAGCAATAACTGCTTTGACTCCCTAACACAAAAATATTCAGAGTGGCCATGTAAAATTAATCTGAAAACAAGCAAGTATTATATGATGGACCATGCCAATAGAAACATACCAACAACATTGGACCCTTAGCAGCCCAGTCTCGAGAGCTACCACTTCCGTACTCTGCTCCTGCCAAAACTATGGTATCATGCCCATCAGCCTTGTACCTCTGAAATAAAAAAACAGGTGCAGTCTCAGTGTTTCCATATTCAGTATTAAGAAACGAAAAAAAGAAGTCCAAACAAATCAATTCCATGAATATAACTCGAAGATATTCTAATACCACAGACCATGATAAGTCAAACAAATAAAAAATAAATAATTTGAAAGCAGAACTCTCAGTTTATGTTTCAAAGGAATCACCGTTGCTACTTCAAAGACATAGAGTTTGTCCCCTGTTGGGATATGAACAGTCTTTGGTCCCACTTCTCCCTTGAGGAGTTTATTAACAAGACGAATATTTGCAAATGTTCCCCTTGCCATGATTTCATCATTGCCCCGCCGGCTGCCATATGAATTGAAATCTCTGCGATCTACACCACGGTCAATTAGGTACTTTGCAGCAGGACTGTCCTTGTGAATGCTACCTGCTGGTGAAATGTGATCTGTCGTAATACTGTCGCCAAAATTTAATAAACAATAAGCATTCTTCACCCCATGTGGACCAGGTGGAGCCATGGTCATGTCCTTAAAATATGGTGGTTCATGAATGTAGGTGGAATTTGGGTCCCATGAATAAAGAGTTGTTGCAGGAACAGTCAGCTGGTTCCACATAGGGTTGCCTTTTGTGATTGCCTCATATGTACTCTTGAACATTTCAGGCAAAACACTGGATTGCACAACCTACAAAAATGAAAATTGACACAAGAGTCACAAGACAAATTCATTCTAGCACCAGGTCCCATTGGTGTTAACTATATTCACAAAATAAAATCATGAATGAGAACAAAAGTTCAATAAAGCACAAGATGTTCAATTTAACGACTCGTTTAGAAGGCAAAAGATGGACCAATAGATAGACCAAGAAAATCATGCTGATGTCATTCAACAGGAATACTTGTGACATGTCATTTCTATCTACATATAATAATTTGAAAATATTTTAGTATCTACCTGTGCAATCTCTTCAGTGGACGGCCATATATCCTTGAAGTATATGCTCTTCCCATCCTTCCCTGTTCCAATTGGCTCCTTCTCAAAATCAATGTCAACCTGAAACATTTGATTACCAATGCAAAAGAAAGATTAACTAAGACATTGGAATATACAAATAGAAAGAACGTGAAAAAAAATGTGCTGCCATTGACATCAGGATTCACATGTCTACTCCAGTTAAATAAGATGGAACACATTCACAAAGACCAATGAATTCTTTGATTATAAATTAAAACAACTAATGATAAAAAAAACGGATCAGTTTTTTTAAACATTAGAAGCACATGCCATTAAAACATAACTTTATTAAAAAGCACAAATCAGGTGTACATATTTTAATTTTTTTAATAAAAGAAGATATAGATTTTTATATTGTTATAAAGCATACTCCATATTCAGAAATTACACATTTCATTGCAAGCAGCCTAAAAGAGCAAACAATACAAGATCCAGCACAGAGAACACTTACTGTTCCAGCAAGCGCATAAGCTACAACAAGAGGAGGCGAAGCAAGATAGTTAGCTCGTGTCAATGGATGCACACGTCCCTCAAAATTCCTATTTCCAGATAGAACAGCAGCAGCAACTATATCTATGATAACAGCAAATAAGAATTAGTATTACTTTCAAACTTCTGGATAAAATAGGTGTGCTATGTCACATGTACTGATACAATCATTCTATTAGAATTTATAGTACCATTATCGGAAATTGCAGCAGCCACAGACTCATCAAGATCCCCAGAGTTTCCGATACATGTTGTGCAGCCATACCCAACAATATTAAATCCTTGCTGATTCAAATATTCTTGTAGGCCACTACAAATTCAAGCAAACAGATTCAGCAGAATCAAAACACAAAATGGTCAGAGAGGTCGCCCATCCTAATATGTAATACCTCTTAAGCAAATACTTGGTAACAACTCCAGAACCTGGAGCAAGGCTGGTTTTGATCCAAGGCTTAACCTATAATTAAAGCAAAAAAGATTATCCAAAGGAATTCGAAAGATAGCAAGACAATCATTATCGTGAAATGCATGAGAAAATAAAGTTAAAGAAGTGAAATATAAGGAAAAAATGCAAGTTCCGAAAAGATATGGATCAAAAGGATATGTCACCGACTATGTACTAACCTGTAGACCTAATTCACAGGCCTTCTTTGCAACAAGACCAGCACCAAGCATAACATTGGGATTTGATGTGTTTGTGCAGCTTGTAATTGCTGCTATGACAAGGCTACCATGCTTGAGCTCCGCAGGCTGTCCATGAAAGTCAAACTTTACAATTTTTTCTTGTGATTCCTTCGGCACTGCAAAGCCCTGAGAGACCAAATTTCAATGTTAGAAGAAAAACTGAACATAACTCAATTGACTTGCAACTAAACACAACCAAATTAACTACTAAGCATATCTTGCTCTAGTTCTATCAAGTCAACAGTTGACATTGAGAGTCACTGGCTATTCATGAAGTACAACCAGTGCATATGTATATATTTCCCACTGCTATGCTCACAACACAGATTTAATAAATCAACTTTACAGGCAAAAAAACAACTCGTTGATGTAGTCTACTTCAGAATCTTATTCTCATTATTTTCATAGACACCAATCACAAAATAACTGATAGAATAAAATAATGACTATAATAATAAGCCACCTAAACACCAGAGAAGAAACAAAAAAACAAAAATAAGAAGTAAAGTTGCAACTATCTGGTGTAGGCTCCATGGATCTTTTTCCTGCCATGAAATCAAGGGCAATATCACTAGTAAAACTACGAGCAGTCAAACCTCACTTTGATGCAGCTAATAAAGTTTCCTCGCACCAGTTTTCATAATTCAGTCACCTTGTTTAATTGGGGAATTTCGAGGTCTACATTGGACATATCAATACATTTTAAATTGTTTTCCCTTATTTCATTTTCATTAGAGAGATGTAAGCATTCCCAAATATAAGCATTTTTATTGCTAGTAACCCCACGAATGTATCTCAATACCATCATCTCAGAAACACTGTTTGTTCCTGTTTTCTAATTGGCCAACATTTTTACGTAATGTAGGCCTTGCGACATCTTGTAAAATTTCCCTCATATATAATGGGTACACAAAAATCCATTTCAATCATCTCACTTTAACTCTACAAATCCTCCTACTCAGTAACAAAGAATTACTTAAAAAGAAACAAAGTGCATCAAACATACAAATGTTCTCAGAGAATCAATTACTAACTTTTACAATGGGCCCACAAGATGGAACTGGCCAGGGATTAAACTGTATGATAGATCAATAACAACAGCTGAATGGGCTTTGGTTCTCACCTTGAATCCAACTTTGCTGTCAAGACAAGAATGCCAGTCAGCTTTCATTTCTTTCAAGGGTACACGATCATGAGGCCTGTCATGAATGAGACCAAGATGGTCAGTGGAATAAACTTTAATTTGTTGTATGAAGAGAAGGATGACTATACAGTGCTGGAAAATGTAATAGATGCCAATTACCTTTTTGGACCTGAAATGCAAGGTTCGACATCTGCAAGGTCTAACTCTAGATAAGATGAATATACTCTTTCTTTCTGAGGCTGCTCGTACAATTAAAAGAAAAACATGCACTTTAGCAATTGACTTTGGTTCTTAAATGACAGTAAATAGTGGCTTACCTCAGTGTAGTCAACAAACATCTTGTTTGCACGCAGATAGGCCTCAATCATAGAAACCTGTAGCATAAGAATTAAGTAGCATATAATCAATCAGCTGCTGTGTTAAAAAATCTAGAAAAGAGGACATCATATGCACTATCATGATCATCCATAGCTTCGGTTAGCATTATGTTGATCTGAAAGAGAATTCATCTCCATGATTCAAATAGTCACTATTCCACTTATATGTGTAGTTGTTCAGTGTCACAAGAGTGGTGAAAGAAATAATGTCTCTGATTAACTTATTATTCCATCAACTTTCTATGCATTTTCTCTGTCGATGACAGGATAAAGAAGGGTGTCATAATCTTGTGACAATGCAAATTTAATTGAATTAAAAAAGGTGTACTCAGTACCCACAGTTTCATCACTTCTTCCTGTCAATTTAAGATACTGCAGAGTTACATGATCCACAGGGAAGAAGCCCATGGTTGCTCCATACTCAGGTGACATATTGGCAATTGTTGCTCTATCAGCCAACGACAACTCACCCATGCCCTCACCTGGAGTACCAAGCAAAATTTACTTTACGACAAAAACAGGAGGTAAAGAATTTTGATCTTGCTTTATTAATCATTCTGAAGGAAGGAAAACATTACCATAGAACTCCACAAATTTGCCAACAACTCCATGCTTCCTCAACATTTGTGTAACAGTTAAAACTAGGTCAGTTGCTGTGACACCATTTCGTAGTTTCCCTGTCAACTTAAATCCAACAACGCCTGGCAGCACCATGCTCATTGGCTGCAACATAATTTGGCGTCATAGAACATCTTCAACACATCAAAAGTCTTATATTTACCTTGTGAATCTAGCACAGTGGGAATAGGAAAAATTTATTCGGGAACAGCAGCAAAATCTCCAAAATATTTAAATGGTTATGTTATTTATCTGTCAGACACATAAGATTTATCTGTAGTGAAAAACTGTAAATCACAAATAGTATACAGCAAAACACATAAAAAAATGCTTGTAGACACATATCAATAAAATAATGTCATTCTATGACTTAAAAATCTCATCTGCTTATAGATAAATGTTTCATGAGGGCTTACAATTTATAGCTTTAAACATGTCAAGTTTATCATACTGTTCCATGTCTTGATGTAGCCAGCTAGGAAATCAAGAACTTGACATTAAAAGTTTTAATAAAATGCTATTAATCATTGCACAGATGTAACTTCAGCTTCTAACTATTCTAAGTGACCAAGTAGACTGATGCAGAATGAAATGTCACTATATTCTGTTACGAAAAATATAAACTTCCTCTAAAATTTACATCTGGTTGTTCACATTTTGCTCGACAACTCAACAACAGTATAAGATTATGTAATACAAAGAGAAAAGTAGAAGTATTTCAAAAGGAAAAGCTTGCCATCATTAATGACCAGGTTATCATGAATTACGTTTGCCATTCAGATAAAATCATTTATAATATAGGGTTTGTCATTCTTGATTCCAATGTGAGTTTTCTTCAAATATGACAGTCTTTTTCGACTAAAGTAACCATCTCAGGTTGTCACAACTTATAAAGTGGAAATATGATTGTGCTCATTCCCATACAGGAAAGGAAAAAATGTTAGGATAAACCATAAACATAGGGGTTTTATCTGATGAAAGTAAACTATAAAAAGATGCCACACTTGAAGTTTTCAGAATAAAAATAAGGGTTTAGGAAAACAGTAAAAAAAGTAATGCTTCATATTCAGATATTCCTAGTATTTCTTTTTCATACGTTGCTTCAACATTAGTGAATAACTGATGAAAGTAAAACTACAAGTCACACTACAGTTTTCATGACAAATATTAGGGTTTAAGAAAACAATAAAATGGATGATGCTTGGAGTAAAGAGAAATCATGTCTTATAGGAAAGCACCAGAAAAGAAGTTGCTTGGACATTCCAATTGAATTACCTGACCAAGCATTGTTGCCTCTGCCTCAATTCCTCCAACTCCCCAACCGGCAACTCCTAATCCATCAATCATAGTCGTATGGGAATCGGTTCCTACCACACTATCTGGGTAGAGAAGACCGTCTGTGTTGAAAACAACACGACCAAGATACTCTAGATTAACCTGAAATAGGGTTACATCAACTTAGAATATCCAGTGAGAAAATAGTTTAAATATGTATGTCTAAAAGGATTGGTCCACTAGTTTAAGAAACATTTCAGACCTGGTGAACGATGCCAGAACCTGGAGGGACAACAAGCATATTACGGAAAGCAGTAGATCCCCACTTTAAGAAACCAAATCTTTCCTTGTTCCTCTGAAACTCAAATTCCATGTTTGCTTGAACTGCATTCTCTGATCTAGCTACATCTACCTGAACTGAGTGGTCAATGACAAGATCTACTGGAACCTGCAAACCACAAAAGAAAATGTAACCCAATGCAGAAACAAAGAACATCATAAAAGAATAAATTTAAAATTTTCACATATTTTTTGAAGCGTATAATACTTGTGACATTGTAATATACTTTTTCATTAGCAATTGGCATGTTTGAGAATTTACATGTATATACTCCTCAACAAAAAAAAAACAAAAAGGATAGAAACCTATGCTTCTTAACAAATGCAAGAGTCCTTAACCCAAAAGTTGGCAAAAAGGATTGACGTCAGTGCTTCTTGAGAGTCAGTTAAATGAAGCTAGCAGCACTTATTATTTTTTATAACAGGACTTTCAGGACTCATTTGCCATATGGAAATAAATCAATAAATGTAAAAGAAACTTGGATATGAAGGGCAGAACCAGTAATAAGTATTACAAAAGAAACATCAGAGAAAGATCACTTTAGAAGCTGTTGCATATGTTCAGTCCATATTTCCTGGATAATTATGCTGCTTCCTAATGATGCCAATGGTTGATTTGCTACTTTAACCATAGAAACATAGCAATGAAAAGAAGTAAAACAAAGAAACTAGCACGTACCAAGGGATTGATTTTATTGGAATCACTACCCAGCTTGTTCATGGCATCACGCATACAAGCAAGGTCAACAACAGCAGGCACACCGGTAAAATCCTGTCAGTATGAATAAAAATATGTAAACAGAAACCATAATATAGGATCATAGGGATGTACATGACCTTGTTGAACAAACCTGGAGGAGTACACGGGCAGGCTTAAAAGGAATTTCTACTAGTTTTGGGGAAGTGTTCTCCCAATCAATAATCTTTTCCACATCATTTTTGGTGACCTGGAAGTTATCACAGTTCCGGATTGCTGATTCCAAAAGGATTCTGATAGAATATGGCAATCTATCTAATATCCAGAAGAAAAGTCTTTTGTTAGATAACAGTGACAAGATTGGACAACGAAGACCAACAGATGAGACTAACGAAAAATACTCAAGTAAATACTTGAGAAACAACAACTCTAGAAGTTAAATAAAAGAGAGACATCAGAATACGAGAGAAGATGAGCTGAAAAATTCATGTGTACCTAGATGAAAAAGAATAAAATAAAGCAGATAAACCAGTATTCATAATTTATATACTTAATCAGGCCCCAAGCATGCACTAGTACTGCAACAACTGGGGCCCTGCTAATTAAGTCACCTTAGGAAGAATTATCCTCCAATGCTTTCATTTAAAGATTAATGTCGTGGAGTATATTAACTGGTAACCTTTCCTGGTCATCATTCCCTGACCATGATGTATCGAAGCCACATATAATCACTGGATGTCATGACCCTAAATAATTCAACAGAAAGAATTTTCAGTTTTGTTTTTTTTATGTGCATTGTGCATCTAGCTAAATGATAAGTATGAGTCAACTGATCACATTAGTACTACAATAGTAAAAAGATGTCAAAATTTCTACACAAAATAAACAATGTCATCACAACTAGCAGATTTAGCAGACAGATTACCTATTCTTGGATCATTAAGGGCAGGTAAACTGTAATATTTGCCATATTCACCACCCCCAGTCTTTGGAAGGCTCGTTAGGACATCCTTGAAGACATTCTCAGTAGCTGACATGTAACAGTAAAGCATAAGACCAAAGTTGACAACTGAAAGTTATTGAAAAACTTATATTCAGATGAAGATTACAGTGTATGGGAAAACATAATGTTAGAACAGTAGCATCATAATATTTTCTTTGTTGATTATACATACTATGATGTGCATTATAAAACATAAAAGAAATTAGAAAAAACAGCTACTTGAGTGCATAAGTGGAGAGACAAATGATTCCTAAGAAGGTGAAAGTATTTATAAATGGATGATTTAATTCGACAAAGATAGCTCCCTTTTGCATAATAATAAGTACCATGATATCTGCATACGCTCAAAATTTTCATGAAGCCTATTACATCCATCTGATATCTTTTTGTACAACACACATATTTGCTTGTAGCAGATTCATGGATGAAGTACTAGAAAAACCATCCACGGGTAGTTCTCCAAAGGAAAAAAGAGTAAAAGACTAAATATGGAAAAGAAATATACAATTCTATTGAAAATTGTGTATAAGTAAATAATTACATGATTACTTATAAGATAAAAACAAGAATTTAGGACTAGACTGCATACAGTTACAATAAAATATAATCCATTAATAGCAAGTAAGCAGCAAACACAACTTCAAATACAATCCTTGGCTCATTTATATATATGCACATCACGAGATGATAGATTCAAGGACTATCAAGTGATTAACTATTAATCAATTACAACGTAAGGTACAGGGTTAAGTAAAACTGTTAAATTGCAAGCCAAATATCTCAGGTTGCAAATTAGCTTTCCGTTGTTCTAGTATTCCACTACAATCTAAATTAAGATTTAAGCCCAAAAATGAGGTTGTAGGAACCCCACACAACCTCTACCTTCTAACATCATATGCAAGATCCAAGACTACGCTTACGTATAATCGCAAAAAATTGCAGCTCATGCCTACAGTCAACCTAAAACATGTTCAAGACAATCATTAAAGACATCTATCAACGGATCATTTTGTACTGCGTTCATCACGATTCGCTCAACGGCATCAGAAAAACCAACTCACAAGCCCGAAATAACAAAAAGAACAACCTAAAACATGTTCAAGACAATCATTAAAGACATCTATCAACGGATCATTTTGCCCTGCAATCATCACGATTCGCACAACGGCATCAGAAAAACCAACACTCACAAGCCCGAAATAACAAAAAGAACAACCTAAAACATATTAAGACAATCATTAAAGACATCTATCAACGGATCATTTTGTACTGCAATCATCACGATTCGCAATCATCACGAAATAACTAAAAGAAAACCATCAATAGTCAAACTTTCTACCGTCTGTAAGGTTTCTACCAAACACCGATCGACTAGGTGAGAAAGATTCAAGCGTTCCACGTACCGACGGTGGCCATCTTCCTGTCGAACCGCTCGATCACTGCAGCTGAGCTCCTGATTCGCGCCCTGGGACCGATCGGGGACCTCCAACTCGTCGACAACCCGACCCGCGATCCGGGGATGTACGAGCTGCAGGATCTCGAAAAGCCGACGGATCTAGAGTGTACGGGCGAGGATCGAAGGTGCGAACGAGAAGCGATAGGCCTAAACAGAGAAGGGGATGAGTAAGAGGAGGAGGAGGAGAGAGATCGAAAGGCTGAAGACGCAGGAGAAGGGTAGTGGGTGCGGAGTCGTCCAAGAGAGGCAACTTTATACATGATGAGAGAGTCGGATGGGGTGGGTAGAGTGTGGAAGCAGAACGCTCAATAACCCTAATAAACTCCAACACAAAAACTCGTAATTCATTTTTCTTTCTTTTATTTTCGTGTGTAGAAATTAAGACGAAGGTGATATTTTTATTTTTATTTTTAGGATACTGCTGATGACGACAACGGTGATGGTGACGCCGATCCGGTCTTTGGAACGGCATCGAAGATAGGAGATATTTTTCATATCCAGGCCGAAGGACCCGTTTGCCACTATGACCGGCTTATATGTCTTGTGACTCGCGCAGGATTGGGGTCCACAAGATAGCATCGCCGCCTCCATCAATAGCTGTAGGTAAGACAAACGGGTGGTTGTGTTTCCCGTTGATATGGGGACGGCGACTGACGGTGGCCGACGTGACGAGGCCGCTGGGCTTTACGGGTTGGTTGCAGAGATCGGCCATTCGACGACCCCCATTGGATGATTTAGTGGGCCCGAGCAGCGGATGAAGAGAAATCTTCCGATATAATGGTTCATCTAATTCGCTGCGGATATTCTCTAATTTCATTTAAATTAAATGCAAAATTAGACAAGCTTATATTTTGAATTCAAATTTTAAGTTTAAGTGGCACACATTTTATTGCGTGGCAGTCATCCTCTTTTTCGATCTATAGTATATTCATCAGGAAGCATGATCCACGCCCATCCCACTTTGAGATTCGTGCACAGTGTTATGATCCGCTTGATTTACCATTTAATGACATGCAGTCTTCTCTATCCACCTTTGGGTTCGGAACGATTAGAAGCGCCGTGTGCGATCTTGGAGCGGTGCCCGTGGAGATGGAGCTCCGGCTGGTTTGTAGCTCGAGGACGACCGCGGAAGCCGCGCCCGCTCAATTATCGGGCCGCCGATGGGGCTTTTCTTACAAGTAAGTGGTTATCTTCCTTTGTTTCTTGGTCCGCTTTGGTTCTCGGTAAGGCCTGGCCTCGAGATTGCACGTTTGGAGGATTTGATGGCGTTGGAGCCGTCTGGCTCTCTTGTTCCAGCAGCGCCCATCTCGGGTAGAAATCGGTTAGGCGGTCGAAGAATTTGATTCATTTAGGGCAGCTTTGATCCATAGTTTTGATTGCTGATACGAGTGGAATGCGTGCCATCTTAGAATTGACATTTTTGGTTCTTGAACTTCTTCTTCCCCCTCTCGACTCAGGTCGGTTTGGTTGTCTTCACATCCGTTTGCCCGATAGTTTTACATCATATTGACCTGCGCGCAAGCTGCAGATAACTCTATTATCATCAAGATGGTTTTAGGAAGACATCGTCTCGCTAATCCGGACCCTTACAAAGTGCGTTGGATGCCATTTCGGTGAGGCTAGCTATGAGTCGATCAACAGCACAAGAACCTACTTGGGGATTAGCGTCAGTCTGCATCCGAGTGAGTACCAGTAATCATATGTATGAGATTAGACAGACAATGTCAAGTACATTGTAAAGAATGTGCTCGGAAACAACACATTCACCCAACCTAACCCCATTTTGGATTTAGGGCCTTCTCTAGTAAAAATGGAGAGCCGTTTCCAAAGACCATTCCACTACAATTCCCCTACCAAACATACATTTCCTATTGATACACATATACAGTTTTACAACAGTATAGCCTCTACCCAATTAAGAGGGATACACTGATCAAAAAACTGCATTCCAGATTGTGCTTTCATTTTCGCCACAACGCTGATGAACTTCCTTGATCCTATCAACAGAATCACAGATACCACTACAGCTCCAATCGAATGAGGCGACACAAGTGTTGCCTGCCTGGGCCTTCCACTCACAATCTGCATATTGTTCCAGTATTGAATATTAGGAATTCAAACATCAAACATAAACAGTAAGCATCTTTACCAGGTAGGGTGCCACAGCATAGTTTGCGGTCATCAATATGCTCAACATCTAATCCTATGAACCAAGATCCTAGTGATACATCCTCGTTCACATACTTGTGCAGTATATGCCTGAAATTGAAGGAGTCCGAGACTTTATTTCACTAAGAGAGAACCAAAAACAGACAAATGAGATATAGCATTGATAAAGAACTGCTCTGTTAGATTTTAGCTTTGGTTCAACCAAAGCATAATTTGATTACTGAATTTATATCAAAATTTTCAAGCTAAAGTTGCCTTACTGGTTTATGGATATATAGGCGGCCAATTCATTCGAAATGGCATACAATTGACCAGTAGCATGTCGGAAGTATTTGTTGCCATCCCCTCCAAACTTCCAGTGTTCAGGTTCATAATATCTCACCCCCCTATAGCATGATATTTTGCATGTCAGTATAGATCACTTGACAATGCTAAACTAATCAATGACCAAATCCACCGTTTAACACTCACTTTCGAGCAAGGACAGGACCACACTTCATGCATCCAATATATACTCGAGGTTTCAAACGATGTCTTGCTAAAGTATTTCCCAATGTTGCTGCAAAATTTTGAACGTAGTCAAAATAAGATATAAAAGCCTATTACTTCCAATCTGATTAACTCTTGCTTCCTACAACATTGATCCTTAGAAAGATTATAGATCTTGATACTAGCAAAATAATATTATTAACCATTTTCTACGGTAAGGCAGTGTAAATTATATCATTTACAACATGAACAGCCTTTGAAATGCTTTGTCAGGCATCTTTTGTTATCATGAAAAAATGTATGTTTTGTCACTAATAAAATCCATTATTATACTATCCTTCGAAATATTTGAATTTCCAAGCAAAAGTGCAGATAAATTTTTTGCCATTAAAAGCTAGCGACTAAAAGCAGTAGATTAATCTCTCGACATTCAATCAGGTTAATGTTGGCAGCTAATACGAGGACAGTACTAAATTTAAATCACTTAAACAAAGAAGACAAATCTAGGAAAATAACAAATAATCTACATTCCACTGTCTCAGAGAATATTGTGATTGTCATCAATTTCTAATACCAAATAGTACAAGCTCAGCAATGTCATCAGTTTCATGAGTGCATAGTTTATACATCATCCAGTGTTCTCATTGTTCAAATGCATGCCCATTTCATCATGATATGTTACATGGTCTGCACATGTTGTTCAACATTATTGGCCCACATTAGGTTAGCCCTTACTAACCATTCCTGTATTACCATCAAAAATTGAGACCAAATTTGCAGAACTTAGGACACAACTACTTACATATTTATGTATGCATATAGATGCAATCAGGTTAAAATAAAATATCAGAGTCAAGTTAAAGAAATATAATAGAACATTTACCTATATTCACATGTACATCATCATCAACTTTAACATAGAACTCTGCATCCCACAAAGAGAAAGCGGTGGCAAAATATGTTTTTGTTTTGGCTGATAACTCTAGGTATCCTTCAACATGATTCTGCAAACAAATACATTATCAAGGGCCCCATGTTCTCTGCCTTTTTAGTATTAGAGATCCTTTTTAGGAACAGCCTCATCGGTGAAATGGACAGGCTATAGAAGCGATATATGAAAATGAAATGGTTATCTTACAAGCCTCAAGAAATCACCATGCTTTTTGTCCTCAGCTTCAACTGATCTATCCAGAATTCCACCAGAAGTGGCACTACAAACAAGTATCAAGCAATTTACTTGGTATGTGTACTAAGAAAGCATCATTTATGCAAAGATACTGAAAATTTGTAGCCTTGGCATAAATCCATAATCTGCAAGCATCGAAATTCTGTTATTTTCTTGCCCTTTTTAGAGCTTCTATTCCAAATTAGTTGGCGTAACTAATTAATAATAGCATAATTAGCACACCAATGCAAGGGTAAAATAAATTTTGGAGAGCTCCTAGCAAATTACCAGCTAAAATCAAGAGCATATCCTGAGTAGTGCTTTCATGCCTTGTGTTCCTTGAATGGCACATCAAAAATATCAAATAGAGAAAATAAGTTGAGAAAATTTATGGTCTAGTGCCTAGCACAGATCATTAATTTTTCAAACATTTGAAAAGACTCGAGACATCTAAGTTCAGTTACCACATCTAACTAGATGCACTGTAACCCATATTGAAGTTATTTCACTGTTCTCAAACAGTGATTGGATGATTAGAAGGAAGTGTTAAGTGCATAAATAAATATCCTATAGGCCTGAGTGCAACAGTAAGGTTTCTGAGTTGCATCCTAGATAGGACGTTTATGGATAAGCATATCTCAATGCATCCTATAGATAGGATGTTTATCGATAAGCATATCTCAATGCAGAGGGTCGGCATGGGTAAGTATTATCCTCAGCTCTGCAGTGGTAGATGCTTCATGCCCTAGGCTACAGTTGTTCTTTTCCTCATTTTCCTCTTTTGCCCTACAATAGTGGATCCTGGAAACACAAATGCTGCACAAAATTTTAAAAATGGATAATTTGAGATCTAAATGATAAGGCAAAGAATGGTAATAGATGTTGCTCACCCATGACCGATAACAAAGCGGATGACAATGCCCTTCTCTTCTTCTAGCTTCTTTCTTTTTTCACCTATAGCGTATTTGAGATCCAATCAACTACCATGATAAGTTCAGCTGCATGAACTAGAAGAATGTTAAACGAAATTACATACCTTGTGGCATCCACGTATCACGAACTGAATCTCTTCGTTTGCGGCTATTAAAAGCAGTATTAATTCCTATAACCATAAAATATTTGTGTCTTCTTGTTTTAATAACCTTCAGTTCTTGTGGAATAGGAGAACCTTTGAGTATAGACTCCTGTGCCATCTTTGCTGCTGCTAGCTCCATCTCTAAGTTTGATATTGCTTTATTTAGCATTCTGGACGCAAAGATTTTCTATTTCTTGTTAAGTTGGAGGGATTTTTTCCAATCTGGGAGTATCAAACACGTAACAGAATTCCAAGTGTGGCATCAAAATTTAATGAAATCCAACTAATAACCAAAATAATATAGCATACTGAAGGTCATCTTCAGTTGTTGAGCCTTCTTCCCCCAGAATTTTTCTCGCCTCTTCCTTCTGGTCCATCTGAGAAGACAGAAGAGAAAGAATGACTGTACAATTACAATTGATATGCATTCACAGAACACCACAACCAAGAATAAAATTCCCAAACGACTAGCACATTGGATATCTTCAGCATGTAATAAAAAACACTTGATGATTTGCATATTTGTTTTAATGTCAGTGCTGCTTATTGTGTACATATATTCTATCTCAAAGCAAAAACTTTGCATTGACAAATTGAAGGGAAAAAAATTTATTCATGGTCCATCCATCCCAGAACATCATATTTACAGATTGAAGAATGAAACAAGATTTTATCTAAAATTCTTAATATTGATAAACTGAAGAAAGAAAACAAAATCCATTACTTTGTTCGAACTGACAGTTATATGCAAAGTCAATTTTATGAAAAAGGAACTTGTACTAGATTGGTGAACATAAAGCAAAATTGAGGCACTCACTATTTTTGAATAATATCCTTCTACAACGAGCTCTTCTCTATGTTCTTTGGCCTTGTTTGCTCTGATTATATCTTTTGCTTCAGGCACCGTCCACATTCTGTCACCAAACACAGAATAAACTATGAGAAAACACAAACAGAATTCATAAGAAATATCGTGTCTAGTAAGCTTGGTGAAAGCAACAATGGTGTACCTGACCAAACTAAATGTACCAGTATATGACTCTGATCAGCAAAAGGCTTTTAGTAGGACCAAGTTTTTAGATTATTGAATATTGACAGAAAGATGTATCTCCAGCCAAATGTTCTGAAACACAATGCATTATGTTCTTAATGCACTCAATTTCTCTTAAACAGGAGAAGGATGCTTTAGCATGTTCATGGGAACAGTCAATCTGGCATCAACTACAATGCATCTTCTTCATTTCTTATATACTTTAATGAAGCTCACAATGCCTCCTCAAACACAATCTTCAAAGTTCCATTTTCCAGCATTCATATGATGGTAGAAGCCAGGCATTCCATGCATTCACCAGGGCTGATCTGGATGGTTCAGGAACTGCATATGATCTCACTAACGAGTGATGGAAATTGACCAAAGCAAAGGTCACAACTCATAACCTATTTCGCATAAACTATCAAAGCATTGTATCTTTACTCTCAGACATCAAAATAAGGGGGGCAAAAGTTCTATATTTTCTGGCTACCCATTGCGACTCTCTCACCAAGAATCATTTCCCAAGGCCTGATCAGTCCCAAGATCCTTCAATTAATCACCTGTTGGGGGAAATTTGCAGTGAAAATTCAAAGAACCCCTACCCAATGTAACAGTTCCAAGCACAAAATGTGGATCGAATCATGAAGCCCTTAATCTGGATCAAGAACTAAAGCCAGGTGAGAACAGATTTGGGGGTGAAACAGAGTACCTGTTGGTGAAGAGGAGGCCAGTGACGAAGCTTCCCAGGCAAAGCAGAAGGGTCCATCTCCTCGCCACAGTATCTCCTCCTCCTTTGCTCTTCGAACTCATCACTACCTCCTCTCCTCCTCCTCACCCTCTCAAATCCTCCTCGAGAGACGTCGCATCCGAGGAGCGTGAGGCCCGACCGTCCCAGATCTGTAGCAGATGGTGCTGGAGATGTCGATGCCGGAGGCTTGCAATTCCTGCAGAGGAAGGGAACGAAGAGAGGAGAGGACAGATTGTAAGTACGACTCGACCTTTCGTTTTCTTCTACTTAATTCTGCTTCCTCCCCACCTTTGTCGGTCTTAAGCTCATTCTTAAATCGCCGGCTCATCTGCTGCTGCTGAGGCATCTCTGACGTGCTTTTACCTTTTTCAAGAAATGTTCTACTTCTACCCGTTTCACACACCAGCTCCCACGAGCTGCCTTATCATTCGGAAGAGAGGCAATGCGGGTGGGACCTGAAACTGTGAGAGACCATGGTCGCGCTGAGGCGCGTAGCCAAAAGAAATGGTTGTGTCGGAACGCAGATCTAACATAGAATTGCCGCCCCCTGTCAAATGCGAGCCAGCCTTGACATTGTCGACGGCATCTTAAAAAATATTATTTTAAGTACTTTTAACTTTGGATCTATATTTAGATCTATTTTTTAACTTTTAACATCAAATCATTTATGATTCCTTTAAAAATCTAAATTAATTTATGAGAATTATATTTTTTAAATATATATATAAGTATATTGATCATATTTTTTTATAAAAATTACATTTAACTTTAAGGAGAACATATAGTGTGAATCCTTATATAAATTTTGTTGACTTTTATTGAATATTACTATTCATGAAATCAATTCTTTCCTCTATGTGTGCATAATCTTTATTAGTAAGAATTATATTTAATAATTTATTTTTTATTTTATTTTTTTAAATATTTATTGTAAGAACATATTTTTTTTGAATGAGTCTTAACTCTTTATGTTTAGTGTAAGATGTTAACATGTAATTATTATACTTATTTTTTAATTTATCAAATTTATTAAAGAGATACATAATCTTTTTTAGTAATTTATATTTTTTACTAATTACTTTAAGTTTACATATAAATCATAAAACAATTAAATAATTTATTATAAGATAAAAAAATTTCACATGAGTCACATATCTCATCATTGAAAGCCATGTAGATTATCACTTTGTCTTTATTGATTTACTATTCATCGTGCACTTGATTCATCCACATTGTTATAAATGTTTTTTTTTTCTGTTGATAGCTTCCCAACATTTAACTTTTAGGAAATGATCTTAAAATTTTATTAACAAATTTAAAATTTATATAGCTTTGATCAAAAAAATTTAAATCATTGACATCTAAAAAATGATTCACTTGACTTCATCTTAAACAATTCATAACTATATACTAATATATTAATTTTAGATTCTTTTAGATTCTTTTATTTTATCTATGTTTTAGTTAATAACTTCAAGTTTATCAAATATCATGTATAGTATAGACATAATTAAACTTATTTTTATTTAAAATATAAAATAAAATATTCATATCTTTAACAGTAAATATTGTTTCATAGATCATTTCATTTATTTATTTATTTAAAAGATTTTTAAAAACCAAACTCAATATTGTTTCATAGATCAAAATCTAAGAAAATATTCATTCATGTTTTTTTAATAAGTATAGTCCATCTTAACTAAGAGAACTATATTCTGATACCAATTATTAAGATAACAAAAACACTAAAAGGTGGAAGAAAGGTAAATTAATATTTTCGAAGTAAAATTTAAATTTAAAATTTTCGATTGATAAAACTCGTCCCCCCACTCCCGATTCATTTTCCCTAAGATCATCAGTTTTAACTCTATTTTTTTTTAATAAGTATAGTCCATCCTAACTAAGAGAACTATATTCTGATACCAATTATTACGATAATAAAGACACTAAAAGGTGGAAGAAGGGTAAATTAATATTTTCGAAGTAAAATTTAAATTCAAAATTTTCAATTGATAAAACTCGTCCCCCCACTCCCAATTCGTTTTCCCTAAGATCATCAGTTTTAACTCTATTTTTTAACAAACAAAGATCAACCACCCTTCTCCTTTTTCACAAAGATAGAAAAAAACATTCACATTTTTCTTTTATAAAAGACCATACACCTCATTGAGAGTTTATATATTTCAAATCAAGTTTTCATTCTTGCACCAAGCAAATATACATGAGTATTTATAGACCCAAAAGGATTTCAAAAATTAAAATTAAAAATTTAAATGATATTACCATCAAACAAAACCTATAATCGCTATGTACCAACCTCATGTCACTCAATTGACCTTCTAACATACCCAATTCAACCTCAGATCAAGTAACATACCCAATTCAACCTTAGATCAAACCTAATGAATTTCAAATTAAGTTAACAAAGTTACAATCCAAAACTAACACTCTAAAGTCAACCTTAGATCAAACCTAATGAATTTCAAATTAAGTTAACAAAGTTACAATCCAAAACTAACACTCTAAACGACCTCCATAAAGACAAAAACACTCTTTTAGCATTATTAACATCTCGGATCTATCGATCTCTTAACGATAGTTTATTACTTATATCATTTTTTTTATTATGTCAATAGCATTTGCGATCCAAAGGATTAAAGACAACGAAAAAGATAGTCTTCTTTTGTACATTTTAAATCAGATCTTTTCTTATGCATTTCTTTAATTTTTCAATAAACCGCCTTCTTTTGTACACTTTAAATCAGATCGCCATCTCTCCTATATAATTTTCAGATTTGATCTTTTTCAATAAATCAGATTTTTATTATTTGTGTATCCAAATCATACCATTAATTGATTTTGGATTTCTCTTATTCGATCATAGTATCTTCTCATTATATTTTTTTATGTTAGAATTACTATTTTTTAGAAAATAATAGTTTGTTTTAATTTATAGAACTTTTATCTATTAATATAGCAATTTTAAGCCTCTTCAAGCTCTCGAAAGATATTAAACTATGCATCAACTTTATAATTTAATTCTCCTATACATTTTGTTTGAGAAGAGAATCATCACGAACCGCTTCAACAGCAGAGATGAACAGAGTTATCAAAGGATGTTCTGTCGTGGTTAATAGATCCCAGGAAAATGTAAGATCCCCTTTGATGCAGTTCTTCATTTTCAGCAATTTCAACTTAACTTAAATAATCGTACCTTGCTAGTTGTCGCGTAGAATATACTGCAACAAAAATCACTCATACTATAAATATTTAAAATTAACATTTTAAGAAACTTTTTGTTTGTATTTAAAGTTATTAATCGATGATCAAAACTGTCAAATAAATGCAGCAGGGACAAAAATCAATTGAGGCAACAAATAAGGGTTATAATGTCAAATCATGACCAACCAAGAACAAATTGTTAGGGCCGATTGACCATATTTTTCTATTATACTATAGGAAATCATTGATCGGTTAATTAAGACAAGAAATCGGCAAAAGTTTGATATCTGACGATGCAGAACAACAGATTTGACCGACTCAGACGGAGAACATAGAAAATAAACATAAGGAAGATTAGGAAGTGCATCAGAAAATACAGCGTCCCCACGGTTTTAGTCGGTTCAAAGTGAGGAATAATGCAAAATAGATACAAACATCCCTTGCACTTCCTATAGGAAATCAATAAGAGTCAGATCGAGAGAGAGATGAAGAAGGGAAGAAGAGAGTGTGGTCGAGCAACAATCGAACCGCCAACGGGTGGAGTGGCGACTGAAACGATATCTCGACTCGTCTTTTTGCCTCTGCCTTCTGATCGAGGAATACGCTACCGAAGGAAACGCGTTCCCTCTTAGCATGAAGCAGAGGAGAGACATATAGAGAAAGAGAATAAGAAAAGATTTCGACTGGTTTCTCTTACGCTGCAACGGAAGCCCGTCGGCGGAGAGGATCGAAGCCGACTTCAGACTCTTTCTTGCCGGTAGAAAGACGCAACCCTAACCGGCAAGGGGGTTTATATAGAGAGCCAAGGGGCGAGAGAGTTCGTAAAGTAGGAAGGTGGACGGCTGTGATTAGTTAGAAATATCGAATCAAGAGGCGGATTTGGCGATCCGTTCTTTCAGCGGATGCCGTCGCATTCATTCGGGTATCCTCGCCCACCGTATCCGCAAAGAGATAGGCATCCGAATCGGATTCGGGTTTGAATAGGGTAAATGGGGCGCATGTTTCCTCGGACGGCTTGTGTAGGCCCAACAGCAGAAGTCCAAGCCCGTGACCAGCTGACTCGCAGAACAAAACAATATTACGATGGGCATCAATCTAGTAGAGATTTCATAAGAATACCGATAAATATTTTGAGCAAATAATGCATGAAGATAGTAATTACTTGAATTAGATGAATATAGGATGGGTGAGAAATAACCTTGAAGGTAAGCAAAAGAATCATTTTTCAAGCAAACGACATAAATTTAATAACATGGGAGGGTCAATTGTTGCAAGATATCAACATAATCAGACATGTGCATCAAGGATGTGACCAAATGAGAAAATATTAAGAAACTGATGCAAAAAAGGCTAATATAATCATTAATATAAGAACATAAGAGCCCATTAAATTAAGATCAATGCTCAGGCACTCGAGTGATTGCTAACAATTCCAAAGCATATATGCTATCACCGTGAAACAGCAGGAAAATGTCTAAATAAAGCTAGATAAGTAAAGCTCAGAAATCACATTACATCATGGTCTCAGAAGCCACTGCAATTATTACATACCACCATAGTTCTGGCCAGGTATTAAGTACTACTGTTCATTCTAGGAACAGTCTCATGATCATTACTCAAGCTCCTTGAGAAAGTCAGAGTGGTCAACTAGAACCTGAAAAGCAACACATTCTATAGCATCAGCTTCTTCTGCCTATGTCTTCAGATTGCAGATGTAAAATGGGTTCGATGCACAAACATTGGTGAGAATCCAATGAGAAATACCGATGTAATATATAATCAAATATCAACAATTTAACTTTTATCATCATGGAAGCCAATAATATAGAGAAAATTGTACTGTTCTCTACAGAAAAAAAAAAAAAGGAGGGGGGGCGGGGGGGGGGGGGGGGGGGGGGGGGGGGGGGTGCGGGCAACATAGTAAACTTCAGCTGATTGACAAGTTACAACAAAAGGTATTGCTTTTTGGTCAACAAAAGGTATTGGTGCCTGCTAAGCAAGATATATCTTTTAATGCTGACAACTAAATAAGGTATATTGCCAAAATTATCAGCACACCTAGAATCCCTGTTGTCAATCATAGGCCTTTATTATAAATCCTCAAAGCTGTTTCAATGAAGGTGGTATTTCTTGGATAAACAACTCACGGATAAGTCCCAGACACGAAGAAACAGATTTGATAAAATAGCTATTAAGAACTACATGAGAGACTAGACTAAGGGATGACTGAAGGCTCTCACATATTTTGAACATATAAGATCTGCAACTGTTATGCAGAAGCTTGTGTGCATAAAGGTACTTTTGCCAATGTAAGCATAAAGGTACTTTTGTCTGTCTAAAAGATTAAATTATGAGGTTACATTAAGCACTGAGATGAGAGGACTTACCACTTTCCAGCCATCTGGATCAAGGAAGGAGGTAATTTTAGTGTTGATTCCTGGAATTGGTCCTGGTTGCCTTGTAATTTTTCCTCCTAGCTCCTTGGCAACCAAATCCACAACAGCAGCACTTCTATAAACATCTTCAGTGCTAATAGCAACCTAAAAATGACGTAACAAACATTAATATCCTAATGACTAGTACAAAATCATATTAAACAAAGATATAATCCAACCTGAGCATATGCATTGCCTTTGGTATATTCTGTCACACCATAATTGTATGTCAACTCTAGCACTGTTGTTTCCTTTTCTTCAGCATAACCCATCATGGCAATAGTATACTGTATAGATCATGTGATCCAAAAAGAACTTATTAAGCATAACAATATAAGTATCATGAATAGCACAAAAATAGCTGAATACAAGTATATAGACCATCATAACTAGCCATACATGAAAACCAATATGTAATGTTCATAATCATAAACCAGCATATCATAAAAGGACAAGTTTTTATGAAAATAACAAACCAACAAAAAACTTGATATGTACAACAGGGATCCATGTATGTATTGAGCAATGATAATAAATTGCATACATGTGTAAATAAAATTATATAAATGCATGTAAGTTTATGCATGTGCAGGTAAATGGACGCTTGCAACATTCTAGAAAAGGTTATGACTAGTTTGACATGATTCAATTTATTATTATATCAGAACATAACCTTGTAGTCAGGATTATCTCGTGTCCTCAATAACTTCATCCCACAAGCCTGCATGAAATAACAAGCGTAGTAAAATAGACAAGTAACAAAGAAAACAAAGAGGAGAGTCTCAAATATATGCTCATACAAAGATAGTAAGCAAACTAGAAACACTTTTATAGCTCATCTCAGATAATCACACTCAAAAAAATGGTTTATAATATAGCCCCTTAATAAATCTGGAGATTTTTTCAGTACGACTATCAGACTGATGATAAAAATCAGAAAAATTCTGGAGCAAATTGGATGGATAGGTAAGCATGATAAAAGAGTAAAATCTGGCTCTCCACTCACAACACTAATCCAGTGTCTCTGCTTATATAGTTAAAAAGAATAATACTTGACCAAATTTGGAACAAAAGAAAGCTCAATGTATCTCTCAAACCCAAGAAAGTAGCAAAAGGTTTTATAGAGATACTCAAATTATTGATATTTACCCATGACTGATTCAAAGGGGTAAAGTGAAGCTGAAAAATTGAGGTGCCAAAGGCGCATGAGAACATATTACAAGTCAACTGACATTGTTACAGCAATGTAGGTATATGAAAGACAAAATCAAGGAGCCTGTGTAATACCCTAATTTTAATTAAGGGCAAATTAATAATTTTATTCTATTAGTAAACCTAGGGTTAGGGTTTAACCCCCCCTCTCCTCTTCTATTTATAGCCATCATCGTCTCCTCTTGTGGGGAAAAAAAAGGCATGTTACAATCTTCTTTGATTTCCAAGTCAAAGACTCCTTAAGACAAGCATAAAAAGATTATGATTAGCTAATCTCATGAATAGATTCTTGGTATAGGATGAATTAGATCTTGTATATATAACATATGGATTATACCATCCTACAACATGTATACTGTAATATTCTCAAGAATTGTTAGTTGCTTTATTTGTTCGCTCACCCTCGGTAGAAGGAAAATAAGGAGGACCAGTTCTAAATGGGCTGACTTGCTGCAAGACAGTAGACAGATTGCAGACATGAACCAAATCCAAATATTAACTCCAATAAAGACACATCCGGTCTAAGCCTCATCAGCCTGCCAATTGTTTCAGCAACCATATTTATTGTGCTTGCACACTCGTTGCAAGCACCAGTTATGCAACAACACCTTATGTGAGCAGCAGCTGGCCTAGCACACAAACACCCAACACTTGGGGCCTCATGATGCTCACATGGCCCTTCGCTGGACATGTAGCCTTGCACCTTGTGGAAATCATGCTACTGATGATGCTCTTTCTTTCATTCTCCAACTTATATCACTTCCATGAGTTATATGTAGATTACACAACCCAAAATACTCGGCCTCCTATAAGCATGACCCGCTTATGTGGATTGTTTGACCGCATGGCTGCTGCTAGAATGCAACCTGCTACAGCCTATGATACCTGTGGGAATAGTAGCTATGTGATTTGGGTAAAAGAATCCTACAAAGCTTGGCTCCCACTTTTCCATATGATCCAATTATTATATCATGCATTAGTACACCGCTTTCAAGATCCAATGATGATACCTTGCTGGAGTGAAATTACCATATATAAGGTCATATTGTCTGACTAAGTATTGAGCATGTTCAAGAGTTATGAATACCTAGGTAATCTCCTAGCCTTCCTTATAACTAGAGCCACTATGTTGCTATAAGCCACAGTAGCAGCATTGACAACATGTGAACCTCAAAACCAATTGAGTTCATGCCACCGCGAGTTGGTCAGCTAGAATACATTAGAGCAGTTGTGCCTTAGAGCAGCTGTGGCTAGTACTTAAGTGATACAGCTATAGTCAGGTCTCATGACTCAACATTTATGCAAAGGCTCAAGTCCTGGTAGTAGTCATAGTAAGAGTATTAGAAAGAACATTTTAGCTAAAGTGGATTGAGTTTTACGAATATTATATGAACAACGATGACGTGTATCATCCTGTGAGAAATGTACTCTTGGATGATAAACCGGTGACCCGACACATGGGATGGCGTTTAAGCCCACCAAGGATATTGTCCATAGGGTGGGGCTGGTTCCCTCGGGTTTAGTATGTACTTGAGTTCCATAATTATTTGTATATGAACAAGGGAATATTATACATATAATGTGACGTGATATGAAAAGAAGATGAATGAAAAAGAAATGACACTAGTAAACTGTTCATCTAGAACGATATTAAACTGTTCATCAAACTAACACTAGTAATTAAGCATTTCCAGTCATCTAGATATTCACTTTCTTAACAAATGGCTAAGAATAATGAAATGTGTCAGATTTCATTAACCAGTAGAGGAACATTCCACAAAGCAGCGAAGAAACCAATATCATAACTAGATGCATAATGCAGGCTATGCATAAACTACCTCGGAGGTATGAGCTTGTTATTGTTATAACTGAACCTTCTATAAGTTGACAATGACAAATAAAGGTACTCATAACCACTCAACCACTAACATGCAAAGATTTCAGCCATGCTATTTAGAAAGAAGATTGCCCTTCACTACCGCTGACATCCTACCACTGTTAACAACTAACTTCAAACACAACTAAGGGAACAACAAATTACAAAAAGTTCAAATAGTATGTTCTCAGAGTTGAAACAACTAATAGACCTTATGGTACTAAAAATACCTTCTCGTAAAACTTGATGGATCTTTCTAAGTCGCCCACACGAAGCATAATTTGGCAAAGAGGCTCAGGCGTCGGGCCCCTTTGAATAAGCTCAAACATATAACCATCAGGGTCTTGAACAAAAGCAATAACTGTTGTTCCTCCTTTAACAGGACCTGGTTCACGTGTAATCTTACCACCCTTGGCCCTGATGCCCTCAACCAATTTATAAACCTACAATTCCAGTATTTGATTTAAAGGTCAGTTATCAAATAACTATACTAGTTAGCATTCAATTCAAATGTGCAACTTACATCTTCCGATGCAATAGCAAAATGCCCAAAGCCTGTGCCAATATCATACTTATCCACCCCATAATCTGCTCAAAAGACATGAAAGATACGTTATAAGCTACCATTTATTGATTGTCTGAAACAAAAACTTCATACACATATACACGTGCAGATGGCCAGTGAAGATACAAAAACGCTGATAACTTTGTAGGTTATAATAGCTACCCTTTAAAAAAAAAAAAAAAAATAATAATAATAATAATAATAATAATAATAATTTCTACTCCTAAATTGCAAAGCACAGTGCCACTTATATGGAAATTTATGTGCTTTTCACTAATTCTATCTAGGATTGGAAATAGTAGGGAGTATAGTTGATAATAAGAGATAGGAATTGCAACCGGAAACAAGAGACATACTATACGTCAGCTCTACCACAAAATGAGAAGCTTCTGGACCAAAGCCAAGAAATGCATTTGAATATTTCTCTTCAGGAATGTCTCTCTTACGCAGCAGTTTCATCCCAAAGCATTCAGTATAAAATCTAAGGAAAACAAAAACAGCTC
Source organism: Musa acuminata AAA Group (assembly GCF_036884655.1). NCBI lineage: Eukaryota > Viridiplantae > Streptophyta > Magnoliopsida > Zingiberales > Musaceae > Musa > Musa acuminata. The sequence continues at coordinate 49,099,291 of NC_088335.1, forward strand.
AACTGGTGAAAAGGAAATAACAGAGCAAAACATAGATTGTGTAGAGTATTTGCACAGTAATCTTATTGAGACACACTTTATGGTCCGGTCTAAATCTCCAACACGATAAACAGCATGTAGAAATCGGCGCTTGTCTTTTTCAACCCATTCAAGTACATTTTCACTAGGAACAGTCTCTTCCACCGTGCTGGAAGCCATATCTAAATGAATATAAAAGGAGGTTCCTGTCAATATACCTGATAATAAAGAAAACAGAAAAGAAGAATGATATAAATCACTTTTAGGTTAGAACATGTTTGAAAAAATCCATTTCGGTTGTACATAGAGGTAGCTCAAAACAAATTATGAGAATCATAAGAAATCCTAGCGCATTGAAAACAAAGATATAAGGATGTAGCTTAACAAGAATTAATGTAGTATCTCTGTACAAATATAAATATAAATATAAATATGTATGTATGTATACAAAGCAATAATGTCTTAACTTGTAATAGCTTCACTAGAACAACCGCCAAGCTCCTCACTAATGCTTCATGTTACACCTCTTCCAAGAAGCAGGACAGAACAAGGCAGATCTACATAGGTTTTTCTTGTTACAAATACAGATGAGCCACAAAATATAATATAAAGCCCCACGATTACAGATGATGGTATTATTAAAATTAGATCAGGGGCCAAGATAATATCTATCATCAATCGCATGTTTATTTTTATCAAATTTGATGACAAACTCACAGAACTTTAGAAAATAAAAATGGCAATGACGATTTGATTAGCAATAAAATGAACTAGATAAGGCACATTGGGGAGAAAATGTCTGGGCAAGCAACCCCTAAGAGTTGATATGGCTTGTTGTTGTTTTGTTGTTGATAACAAGGTCAAAGCATGGGTTAGAAAGGACTACCACAATAGTAGAAGGCTTGAAGGATATTCCACTAATCATGTGCATGTGCATACTTTTATAAGTTTAAGAAGGAGACGGTCCTTCAAAACGTATAACAAGAAGTTTATCATAAAGAAGGAAATAATCAACTTAATCATCCACTCCTTACAAGAAAAAGCTCAAAGATTAGCTTGTGAAGATAAACAGAAATGTCAAATCAATGTGTCGTAAAGCCATTGCTGCTTGTTGTGGGTTCTCATGGCATGACAAACACGATATGGAAATTAATTGATGATTTGAAGTTGTTTCGCAAATAAAGATTTGTCACAAAAGTAATCGAACTACTTTATAACATGTCTACCTGTTTAAGCCGAGTTATTTTCTGCCATACAGCATTTCTTTCTATGAGGAACTCCATTTCTATCAGGCAACATCTTTTTGCGACTAATCCATGGTTTTTGAAACAAGGGCAGACTCAGAAAAAGATCAGAGCATGTTCGTCAACCCGTGTGGCCCCACTTCACCAGACCTTAACCAACCATGAATGGGACCAAAAAAACAGAGCAAGTTCAAGAACCGCAGTATGTCTTCTCTTTGGCCGTTCGGCTTTAAGTAGGGTTAATCAAGGCCACTGCTTTCCCAGAAACTCTATGCACGTATGTAAATAAAGGGAAAAGGTCCTTATTTTGGGATTTACATCAATATTTAGGAACATCGCTACCTGCAATCGTTATTCTTGACGTATATGATTCTCTTGAACCCAGTCTAGGATCATTCTTCTCGATGTAAAATTGCAGAGAGAATGAACCCTAACTTGCAGTCAAATCGAAACAAGCGAAACGGGGAGGAGAACCAAGAAAGAGGAAGAAGGGATTCGGGGACTTACCGAAGAAGAAGAAGATTTCTCCGGTCAGGAGCGGCCGCCGTCACTCTCTTGCTCTGCTCCGAAATAAATAGGCCTTCTCCGGAATGATCATCGCGGGGATCTTCTCTTATTTTACTTTTAACTAAACCACCCAATTCCATCATCACAGCCGTCCGTTTGGATAGATTTGATTCATGGATTTGATTTTTCCTGCATATTAATTCTCTGCTCTATATATATATATATATATATACATACATACACCCTTTCATTATCCAATGTATAAGGCTTACAAATTCAAGAAATTCCATCGAAAATTAAACAAAGAAATATTTAACCATTAAAAAATATAAAAACGATTTAACATTATTATCTTAAATTAATTATACTATTAACAATAGATATATTATCATGACATTACCAAATAAAAAATAAAAAAAGAAAAGTATACCAACCTCAATTAATTTAATGATTCACATGAAGTAATATTTATATTCTCTTTTTATATTTAAAAAAAATAATTTTTTGATTTAATCTCATTCGTTCATGGGTGGATTCTTCAGTTGATTAAGGCCTCGTATTATTGATGAGGATGGATTCTTGTTTTAGTAACCTTCAGTTCTTGTGGAATAGGAGAACCTTTGAGTATAGACTCCTGTGCCATCTTTGCTGCTGCTAAAGCAAAAACAGGTGAGAGAGAGAGAGAGAGAGAGAGAGCAAAAAGAGGATGGCCGCACCTCGGCTGACTACAACATCCAGAAGGAGTCCTCCGCCTCCTTCTGGATGCTGTAATCGGCCGTCCTCGAACTGCTTGCCGGAGATGAGCCTCTGCTGGCCCTCTTATACTGAATCGGAGCCTCGACATTGTCGATGGTGTGCTGTAGGACAGAAAAAAAAAATAAAAAAAACGGTGTTTGCACTGACAAAAAAGAGAAAAAACGGTGCAATGTTCAGAACATGGTTAATGGGCTGATGCACCGAGTCTTACTTTTTCATGTTTCATCATGCGTTTTATCATTTTAGAGTCAAAATCCTCTTTGTTCTCTTTGCACTGACTCCAAGCTTGCATGAAATAATAAGTGTCGTAAAATAGACAGGTAACAAAGATGTTTATAGAAGTGCTGCTGTTTAGGTTGCTATTAGAACCTCTTTGTTCTCTTTGTTACTTGTCTATTTTACGACACTTGTAGTCAGTGTAAAGAGAACAAAGAGGTTCTAAGAGCAACCTAAACAACAGCACTTCTATAAACATCTTTGTTACTTGTCTATTTTATGACACTTGTTATTTCATGCAGGCTTGTAGTTAGTGCAAGGAGAACAAGAGGATTTTGACTCTAAAAAGATAAAACACATGATGAAACATGAAAAAGTAAGAGTCGGTGCATCAGCCCATTAACCTTCTGAACATTGCACCGTTTTTTTTTTTTTTTGTCAGTGCAAACACCGTTTTTTTTTTTTTGTCCTACAGCACACCATCGACAATGTCGAGGCACCGATTCAGTATAAGAGGGCCAGCAGAGGCTCATCTCCTGCAAGCAGTTCGAGGACGGCCGCCTCTCTTCCCTTTCCCCCTTTGCTCTCTATATAACGCCCCTTGCAGTTTAGGGTTGCGCCATTCTACCACCAACCAACTTCCCTTTCCCCCTTTGCTCTCTATATAACGCCCCTTGCAGTTTAGGGTTGCGCCATTCTACCACCAACCAACTAAGAATCTGAAGGCGGCTTCAATCCTCTCCACCGCCGACGGGCTTCGGTTGCAGCGTAAGAGAAACCAGTCGATATCTTTTCTTATTCTCTTTCTCTCTCTGTCTCTCCTCTGCTTCATGCTAAGAGGGAACGCATCTCTTCGGTAGCGTACTCCTCGATCAGAAGGCAGAGGCAAAAAGACGAGTCGAGATATCGTTTCAGTCGCCACTCCACCCGTTGGCGGTTCGATTGTTGCTCGACCAGACTCTCTCCTCTTCCCTTCTCTCTCTCTCTCTTGATCTGAATCTTATTAATTTACTATAGGAAGTGCAAGGGATGTTTGTGTCTATTTTGATTATTCCTCACTTTGAACCGATCCAAACCGTGGGGACGCTTTATTTTCTGATGCACTTCCTAATCTTCCTTTTTTTTTTTCCCAATGTTCTTCGTTTCAGTCGGTCATTTCTGTTGTTCTGCATCGTCAGATATCAAACTTTTGCCGATTTCTTGTCTTAATTAACCGATTAATGATTTCTTATAGCATAATAGAAAAATATGGTCAATCGGCCCTAACAATTTGTTTTTGGTTGGTCCAGATTTGATATTATTATAACCCTTCTTTGTTGTACTTCAATCGATTTTTGTCCCTGCATTTCTTTGAGTCGTTTACTCGTATATAAAATAATATTTATATTTTAAAAAATAGTTATTTTGGTTGTGCATCTTTGAGTCGTTTACTCGTATGTATGTTCAGATGCATTCACTGTGAATGCATGCACTGTTCAGATGAATCAGTATCTTCTTACTTACAGTGCGTTTCAGAGTGAAAGAGTGATTTAAAGATCTGTGCTAAATGCATTATGCTTTTTTTGTGAACCTATTAGTTTTGTTATGCTTTATTGCTTGTACTTTGTGCTGATGCTATACAACCTGGCAATATGTGTGCTAAATGCAAATAAAGTGATTTAAAGATCTGTTCTTTTGGCCATGCATTTAGATCTTTTCAGAGTGAAAGAGTGATCATCTTGTGAGCAAAGGTAAAATGTAAAATCTCATTGTGACAATTCCAAATATTTTTGTGCATCTGTACCTGCTTAAAGCCCACACTGGTAGTATAAAGTGCCCACTTTGTCCAATATCAAAACAAAAGATAAAAAGTGCACTAGAGCATTCCAAGAAAAATTACATAAAATTCAAATAATGTAAATTTGGTTGTTAATTTTCTTACATAATTCTAAGCAAGAGATATTCCCAACTACATTTCATAAATTTGTTTAAGAGACTAATTTCAGATGTGAGTATTAATTAAGGTTTGCTTTATTTGGAAGGTATGTATCGATTGATGAGAGGATAGTACGTGGTGTGTCAGATGTCGACACGTGGACACTTGCTTCACATCATCGTCATGCTTAATAGGTCTCCACATGAGGTTAGACGTGCCACGACCCTTCGATAAGCTTGATAGTATAAACAGAGCTTTCTCACCGTCGTTGCAGGCAAGGCTACGAAAGGCCAACCAGTTGAAGCAATGCTCGCAGAAAAGAGACATCCACGTAGATGGATGATCACATTCCACGTGGACGGACGGCATTAAAGACTTCACAGTGCATCCCCCCTGTGAGCCTCCGGCAGATGCATGAATAATCTTTAATTATGATTCGGACGATGACTCATTCGATAATAGATTAACAATTTTATATTAAATCTTAATCGTCACAAGTTTAAGATACCGATCGCGTTAGAAAAATGTGTTTGGTCGAGCATTCCATGGAATAGAAAAAAGAATGTTTTATAGGGGGAGGAATGGGGAAAAAGAATTGGAGTCTCCATGGAGTCTCCAATTCGCGTTAGAAAAATGTGTTTGGTCGAGCACAGGATCGATGAGAGAAATGGGGAAAAAGAATTGGAGTCTCCAATTTCTAATCACCAACTCAAGCTTTTTTTTTTCTGTACTTTTGTGAAATAATCCATCATTGAGGAACAGAAGAAAATGATGCATAAATTTAGAAAAAACCATCACACTTGTTTTATCCTTTTTTATTTTTTTTTAAACTTAAATAATAATTTATTCTGAATTCTAAATGTAAACGTCAGATATGAAATCTTATTTCGGATTCATAACTATTAGGACTCTAGTTATTGGGACTCTAGCTAGAAGAGTCATAATATGTTGGAACTATAGTTAGGAAAGTCCTAATCTGTTGGGACTGTTGGGAAATCGTGGGGAGTCAAAAAAATTCGCTGATCCGAAAAATCGCATATATCATGTCAGAAGCGTTATATACTCCTCTCTAGTGGTAATCAGAAGCGTTACCTGAAGCGTTACCTGGGGAGATCGTATATACTCCTCTCTAGTGGTAATCCACACTTAGATCACCTCTCTAGTGGTAATCCATACTTAGATCACCTCTCTAGTGAGGAGTTCCTCCTATTTATATAGGTGCTAGAAGCATATCCTTAATGGATACTATTCACACTAAATTTTTATCTCGTTCACATTGGATCTTTATCCAATCTTCCAATCAGATCTCATTCATGGATCTAAAATAGGGGAGTTCCTCCTATTATCTTTATCCAATCTTCCATGGATCTAAAATAGGGGAGTTCCTCCTATTATCTTTATCCAATCTTCCAGTCAGATCTCATTCATGGATCTAAAATAGGAGAGTTCCTCCTATTTATATAGGTGTTAGAAGCATATCCTTAACGGATCGTCACACTGAATTTTTATCTCGTTCACATTGGATCTTTATCCAATCTTCTAATATAATGAATTATTATAGAGCTAATAATTACCTCAACTTATCAACCATGGATGTACTAAATCACTATACCATAGTCCCTAATCCTTCGGACCTATATGTCCTTAATTACCAGGTATCTATAATATCTTATTCATCTAATCCCAACGATCGTATATTGGACATGGTAAAATCAAACCATACGAAATCCTATCCGAGTCTCGCTCTAATTGGATTATCCTGGAGAATTCCTTCTCTCATAATCCGAACGACTCTTGTTAGGAATTTCACACACCTTTCTTGTTATCCGAAAGCCCCATCCAAGCTGAAAGCCTTTTAATCGCAAATGATTCCAGGAAACAAAACAATGTCAAAAGAATTGAATAAACAGAGTTCTTGGAAAGATTACAGCTCAACTTTGTATTGCCAGTTTCTCCAGCTGCATGTATGCCGACTGTAACTCTACCAAATCGAACCAGATTATGCACAGCCGGAAAATATGAATTCCAAGTGACGAACATAAACTGAACATTCATGCGAGCCAAAAATCAGATTTGATGACGGCAAGAGTCCCAATACGATATGATGAAACTGGAACCAGAAATCGGATTTGATGACAGAAGAGTGCCAAGACTATCTGATGAAACTGAAACGCACTGTAAGCAATATCCATGGGCAAGTATAACTGCAAAAAAAAATGACACTAACAGGGATCCATCTGAATTTAAGATTTACCCAATAATCAAATGATGGTTGTTCAAAACAGAATCAATTATATAATAAGCATGAAATTAGCACCTCAGGTTTCTCAGATCAACATAATAAAGAGGTAGCACTATCAAAAGATTTAGCTGCTTGTAGGAAATATTACCGACAAAAAACAGCGAACAAAAAGAGTATCTTATGCATTCACTGTGAATCAGTATGTAGCGTCCCTAATGAGAAGCTAATTGAACTGATAGAAGTTTTGCATGTCAATACTATTTAAATTCAAAATGCAACTAAAAAATATCACGGGAAAAGCAGCAGGTTGCACTCCTAACATGACAACAACATTAGCAGCTAAATTACCTCTGATTATTAACACCACAATTAAGTAATACTTGCCACTACCATGATATGACAAACATTTAGCTTGCTGGAAAAAACCCTTCCTAACCCATTGTTCCAATCCTCAAATTATCTTGTTTCTGACATCCTCGAGCTTCTTCAATATTTCTCCTGGGGTTCTATCAAGTTCATCAGCAATCTTCCTCTGCAAATCAGGAGGAAGGGTTGGGAACTGCTCGCAAAGATCACCATCAATTACATCCTGAAGAATGTTTCAAATCAGCAATACATGAGATGATCATAAATAATTATCTAAGTATGAAGAACAGTAATCACAGTAAAGAATTTTAATCAAAGAGCAACTACGAAATGGACCCTTCACTAGCTGGTGGTCGTTCAGCCATCCAAATTATTGTAAATAACAAACCAACAACAAGACCACAGAATATGTTCAGATGAATCAATCTGAACATGACATGGTTCACTATTCCATATCTCATTTTAGTAATCATGAATCATAATCTTCCTTGCTAACCCAACTATCTAATTAGCTTAAAGAACCATAATACGAAAATGAGACAAGATCCATAACCTCAAATCAGAAGTTAAAAAAATGTCCTTGCATGGGTCCTGATAGCTCACCTTAACAGGAAAATAAGCAGATCTGAAGGCCATATGATCCCGACCACACAATGGTGGATGTTCTTGCCTCATGTGCATCTCCAAGTGAGAGAAGAAGTCCACATCTTCCCTAGAGGTAAATGGAAGTAGTGCACCTAAACTTCCCATCACTGTTCCATATATAACACATTCCCCTCCTCCAGGTATCAGTGAGGCCTTCTGCAAGCATGTCACAACATCGCCTACATGAAACTGTACTATCTCCTCCATTTTATTGGGAGCTCCATTTAACTTCCCTTGCTCCCACTTTATTTTACCCCCTGTTGGGTCTTCCTCAATCTCATCCGATAGATCTTGCGGCAGTCGGACAAAGTATATATTCCCAAACTTATCTGCCCCTGCCATGGTGTCAAAATCTATATGATGTGAAGCAGTGAGCCATCTTGGAACAGAATCATCTGCAAAAATGTACAGTTGATTCTCATCCCTTCTGTACTTGCAATAATGAAATGACTGCAAAAGAAGACCAGAATGACAATTAAAGTTAGCAAACATGACCTACAAGATCTCAATAGCAAGTAATCCACTGAATTACGAGTACACATGTATGTGCACATTTTCAAAAGAAGTCCACATAGTGGTGCAAATATATAAGTCATAAGGTACTGTATACCAAAGTTTGCAATATCATATCATACCGCTCTGTATGGGTGGTATGTACCAATCCGGTAGAGGACCGGTATGGATGGTACATCGGTACACCTTAGTATACCATGTGTTGGTATGCTCGGTACAGCTCGGTATGTACCATACTGATAGCTGATTGACACACCAGTATGGTACGATATTCAAAACCTTGTTGTATACTTGAAGGAACACAAACATAAATGCACCAATATATGCAAAACAAAGATAAGAACAAGTCCAACACAACCACTTTGATTTATTCCCATGAATATCCAAGTGCACAAGGTAGGAGGATGGAAAAAATTGTTCATGCATGCAAAAAGCATTCAGCACCCACAAGTGTTTTCACAGAGACTACGTATTGTTGGAGGTGTCCTCTTGCATACTCTTGGGAGAAAATTCTACACTGTTAACCTCAGATTGTACACTTTGGAGATTGCTAGGATTTTTCAATAACCATCGTACCTTTTTATGCCATGGACTAAAAATTAAAAGGCATACTAGAGAATACAATTTACATTAAATTCTAACTCCAGGTACTACTATTAGAATTTCATCTTTGCACAACAAGGTGCTTTAACATAAAGCAATTTGTTAAAAGCCGAATTGATCACCTTAGAAACAATTGGGTTGAATAATAAAGTTCGATATCTTTTCCAATCACTTACAACTTTTAATATAATGCAAGTTAATAACAATCAACAGGAGTCAAAGAAACAACAAAGTGACAACAGAAATAAATATCAATATGTTCATTGCCTCCCTGCAACTGATCTTTCAGCTATCAGTAGTACACAAATTGCAATATCATGGGAGCAAAATACTTGAAGAATTATTGCCAACTGATACTGCTTGGTCAACTAAAGATTCTGATCAACTCTAGGGTAGATTAGGTTCAAATAACATCTATCGAACAGTACAAAAGCATCTACCATGTTTAAGTTAAGATGGGTGTCAAATAATATTTTATGGTTACTTGGGATCAGAAATCCAGTACTCTAGTTGATACAAATATAAAAGGCTGCCGTTATATGGTGTATTATAAATGCAAATCTTCTTTATTAAGAGATTTTTCATTCAGATACAAAGCCAACATGATTGTAGGTCAAAACCAACTGCAAATTGACAACACAAGTAGTCCTTTTTAGATACAAAGCCAAAATGATTGTAGGTCAAGTCATGTTAAAGATAAACCTAGACAATGGCTGGTGAGACCCTATGGTACAAAAAGACTGCTTCTTGGAGGGTTGCAAGAATGGCCACTGTACTTAAATATTTCCCACATGCCATCTATTATAAATTAAATAAAGGGATCCAATGGGTTCCAATGAGGTTGTTAGATATTGCAAGATTATGGTAATCAAACAATCCCTCATTGACAATCTAATATGGTGAAACAAAGTATATAGTTCTTTACCCACCCAAACGGTCACATTCTCCTTTTAGGAAGTAAGTCTGGTGAGGTTGCAGACTGGTTGTCACGAGAAACCTCCACATGATATCTTTTGTTAATTAATAATAGTACTATCCACACAATCAAGCAGCTGATACATTCTAGAATGGCAAGGAACTCTCATACTTCCATCGTGTTCTTACATACCTTCTATGTGTATGAAATTACCCACACCAAATCCTTAAGGCAACACCTCTACGACCAAACAGTCCACAACTACAGGTATAAGGTAACTAGACACTAGCTAAAGCCATAAGAGTGTTCTTCCGTAAAACACCAAGCAGGAAACAGAAATTGATCAAATGATGAATAGGAGATCTACAAGCTAAAATAATGGTCAGAGACGAGTGTATATGTTTTCATTGAAAATTGGAGAACTAGTTGATCATTGCAAAAAACATTGGCAAAGAATACATAAGTAAAGAAGAAAGATGTACCTCTTGGATATCACCCACATAAATCCTATCACGATATGTGTGCATGGAAACAATGGTATTAGGAAAGAGCTTGTTTTCACATTTCCTGAGTAATCTCCTTTTGCCCAGGTCATACAACCTGAGCACCGAGCCAATACCTGCAAGCAACCTCCCCTGATACTGGCACAGTGTGAGTGGAACTCCCTCTACTTGTGTCTTGTGAACAAGCTCAAGAGACTTTCCTTCTTCAACAAACCTATATATGTGAATGAACCCAGCAGCAAGACTTCTCTTAGGCCAGAACTGTAATCCCTTTGCAGTTCCGACAGCGAGGAGAGTTCCATACTCCTTATCATGGAAGTTCACCGTGCAAAGGCTGAATGCGGCCTCATTCTCTTGAAGCTCCAACAGACAAGTTGTGTTGCCTGTTCTTGGATCAAGAACTCTGATGCAAGATACCCACTTATCGGACTCTGCCTTTGGGTAACCATATTGCTCGTCAGAGAGAGCATCATCCTCATCATCATCACCAGCCCCACCACCATTTTCCATCTGCTGCCTATTGTTAGCATTTCCATTTTCACCCATCTTTGCAGCTTCCAAGCATTCCTTTCTAGCAGCTTCTCTTTCCTCTGCAGTGAATGCTCCTTGGTCACTCTCAATAATGACTAAATGTTTGCACCTGGGCTGCAGCACGAATTTCCTTGGAGTATACCGCAAAGGTACAACTGTCTCATTGAATGTCTCCCCTAGCCGCTCAATTGTGAAAATTCTCAGAGCTTCACCGGCGACTGCGACAACACCTTCAGCACACTGGTCGGAAGAAAACGATGCAGCATATTCAAGTGTTTCGTATGAAAGAGGAGTCAGCAAGAAATGTCCCTGATGTATATAGCCAAGCCAGGGCCTACTTGACAAGCAAAGCATCGCCTGCCGACCCCTCACAGTAGCTGAGAAGAGCTTGGGAGCTCTCAATCCTAAGAACCGGGATCGAGTATCAGAGAGCTGACCAGTTACCATATCAACAACTGTCCGGAAAAGAACACCGTTCTGCAAGCCAGCATTGAGAAAGACACTAGCTGGATGATCTGCTCCATCCTCTCCTCCAGTCGAAGCCTGTACCTCAAGCAATAGGAGGGATTCAGGTGGTGACGACACACTCTGAACGCTTAAGATCTGCATGCAGTCATCAGGATCCAATGACAGAATCCGAATTGTGTTATCATAAGAACCAACTGCAAGGAAGCGGGATCTGTGTCTCCCCTCTGGAACTGGTGCAATATCCAAGCAAGCCACATCCCCAGGCATCTCATGCTTCTCCACCTCCATCAACTGGCCGGTCATGTCCATCTCAAAATAAATAAGCTCTCCTCCGCTCAGAGCAATCACCACCTGAAGCCTATTCAACCCAACCTTCACAATGGTCTTCTTCCCAGGTGTCTTCCACTCGTTAATACGCCCATCCTCTCTTATATGCCTAATTCCATTGGGATGGACCTGCATCAGGGAATCATCTCCCAACAAAGATACTGAGAGCGAAGGCGTGGTGTCAAGAAACCCGCTGTCACTGACTTCTTCGATGGTTTCACCAATGGAGAGCACAAGCGTGGCATTCACGAAGGACACCACAATGTAAGCATCAAACTCATCATTCACATTTTTCTTCACTGTCCACACGGCGCTGGGAGTACCCGGGAGCTGTGACACGGCCATCTCATTGATAGCCAACCCTGGCCTCAGGATCCGCAGCGAGGATCGGGGCCCCCTGCCACAGAGGGTAAACACCTGAGGGGTCTCCTCCTCAAAGAGATTCATGACCCTCATATCCATGATGGGCATAAGACTTTCAACCTGGTCAATCCTCACCAGATTCTTTAAGCCTCGGGGCTGGAAGAACACCGGTTGGAATCCCTCTTCGGTTTCCATCAGAGTGGCAGAGGAGGCCTCAACGTCCTCCGCCTCCCCAATGGCCTGGAACTGGTACAATGCATGGTTGCCAAACTCAGAAGCGGCAAAGAGGAAGCCGGTCTTGAGGACGCTCATGGAGGAGGTGACGGGGATGGTGTCGAAGTACTTGATCTTGAGCTCGGTGACGCGGTCGCCTTCATGTTCCAGGGTGACCCTAAAGATGTCCCCATACTCGGTCTGCAGGAGGAAGAAGAACATGGACTTTTGGCGGTGGGTGGCGGCGGAGACAACAAGGACACCACGCTCTGCCGGAAGGTCGGCACGGCGGGGGATGACGGCACGAACATCAGGGTGGCCCTGGTTCTTGTATATGACAAAGTTCTCGGCACAGACGAGGACGCCGCTGGGGCCGTCGCCACCTCCAGGGACAGTGACGAGGAGGTTGGCGCCATTGTCGACTGGCTCAGACCACTTGCGGGAGACGTGGTTGAGCCCCAGGTCAAGCTCGTAGAACGTGAGGTGCTTCTGGGCATCAGCAGCGGCCTGGCCCGTAGGGTCGATATCTGCCTCGGAGTAGTCCAGCTCAATGGCGGCGAAGACGGGGTTATCAAAGCCACAGTCGACGCCGGTGACTGAGTAGGTGATGGTGTGTGACTTGTGGGCCTCCAGGGGGGAGGAGATGGTGAGGCGGGCGGCGGCGTCACGGTTGAGGACATAGACAAGCTTCTGCTTCTCGCAGGCGGCAACCATGGCGGCGCGGCCCTTGGGATCAACTGCGAGAAACTGGCCGGGGACGATGCGGCGGCAGCCGGACTTTCCGAAGGTCTCCTGGTGGACCTTGTGGAAGACGTTGCGCTCGCGGGAGTACTCTAGGATGACGAGGCGGCCGGAGTCGGAGCCGACGACGACGTAGTCCTTCTGGGAGCCCGTGAGACGGAACTGGGCGAGGGAGCGGATCGCGCCGAAGACCTCGACGGAGAGGAGAGTCTGCAGCTTGCCGGACTCATCGGGGCGGAGCAGGTCCAGCGTCTTGCCTCGAGCCACCACGATCTCCTGGGTCTTCCCTCCCACGAAGTTGCCGTTCGTGGCGCAAACCACGCCGCCCGGTCGCTGCAGCGTCAAACTGTACAGGTACATCTTTCCCTAATAACACCCTCTTCTCGTCCTCCTTCCTTTCCTTGTGACAGAGAGGCGGGAAGCGATGGAATTTTTTGGATGGGATTTAGGGTTAGGGTTTTGCGGGGAGGAAAGAGGGCGGGGAGAAAAAGAGGAAGAGAGGGAGTCGTGTGGATCGTTTTGAGTATGTGTTATTAAAAATAAAAAGACAGCGACACATTTTTCAGACTCCGAATCTTACTCCCGTGCTGACTGGGTCGAGCACCTGAAACGGCGACGGGACCCACTTCAGTCGTACAGGTATAGGAGTGCACGTTCCCAGTCATTTTAGATCTTGTTGCAATAAGGATGCTTGTGAAGGACTCGACGGCCCAAGTGAGTGTATATATATATATATGACGTAGCGTATAATTCTTCATAAAAATGCGGTAGTGTACTTTATGAGCGCTCGCGATTTGAAGGTCGCGCAATTGTTATATTCGAACCCCAAACCCCCAATCTCTCGCGGCCAGGAAATGCCGAATACACACACAGCCGCGTGGGTGGCGGAGTTCGTCCTCCGTCAGCCCGTCGAAGACTGGCTCGCGAACGAGATCTTCCTCGCCCTTCCTCTCCCGTCCCCACTCCCCTTCCGCCTCCGCCGCACCATCCTCCTCCGCCGCCTCACCTCCGACCTCTCCCGTGGCTCCCCCTCCCTCCACACCCTGCACTCGCTCGACCTCCTCCTCGACGACCCCCCCACATCGTGCTCTTCCTCCTCTTCTGCCGAGTCCATGGCCGTTGCCTACCGCGCCGTCGCCCTCCACTGCATCTCCCTCTCCTTCTCTGCCTCCAACTACGACGCCTTCACGACCTTCGTCGACCTCTTGCGTTCCAGGGTAGCCGACCTCGAGCTGGCGGGTCCCGCCGTCTTGGCAGCCGAGCCGCTAAAGAAATTGAGGATGGAGATTGACGCCGCCGTCGAGAGCGGCATCGTTAGTGGGGGCTTGCTGGAGAGGGACACGAGCAACGAAGCATTGGATGCACTTAGGGTTTATTTGAAGGCCGCAATGGAGGAGTTGGGGCCGCCGTTTCTTGAACTCGCTGCCGAGATTGTTGCTAGAAACGGGATTGAGTTGGGAGAACCCTGTAGCGAAACTTCGGCCAAATCTGGTGACAAGGTTAAGGTTTCAGGAGTCGCCGGTGGAGTCGGAGAGAGGACTTCTAGTGTGTCTGTTGCGGTCGATGGAGAAGTGGTTCACTTGGAGAAGAATAAACAAATATCATCTGCCGTCGTTGATCATGGTGGCAATAGAGAGACGGTTCTCTTGGAGACAAATCCCGAAACATCATCTACGTTGTGTGATACTCGTAGGTTTTCCTTGACTATGCTTCGGTTAAAGATTATATAGAATGTTTGTATTCTTTCTTGATCCAAGGAGTTCTTTTATTATGATTCTGTTAAACATCCTACTAGAGTTTTTGTTCTTTCTTGACTTATTATGATTATGTTAAAGATTCCATAGAATTTTTGTATGCTTTCTTGATCTAAGGAGTTTTTGTACTTGTGCAAATATTGAAAATTCTAGTTGCTTGCTTATATCTTGAGTAACTTGAGTTCCATGGGTAATTTGCATCAGTTAACTTGCTCTGTACTTGGGCTTTTTGGTCACTTTGGCTATGCTTGCTTAATAATTTGATTTATGTAGTGGACAAGGATATGGAGAATGAGATCGCTAGAAAACAAAATGCAGTTGTACACCTTGGAAAGCCCACTGACAAATTTGATCCTATGTCTGCACCTGAGGTTGAGAAGGTGGCTAATGCCCTTAAATCAAGTTGTGTGGATCTTCACAAGGTGGTGGTTGATCCTCTTCCAGATGCAGTGATGAAAGCAACTGAAGTATTGAAGAATAGGTCCTTTGGGATGACAAATGATGTGGAAGAATTAGAGATTCAACGTCAGGTAGGTGCAAGTGGACCAGTTTCAGCTGCTAAAAATGGTTCCAAAGACAATGGTGCGGATGAAATTGTGGAACAAAGCAAGGTAGGTGCAAGTGGACAAGTTTCAGCTGTTAAAACTGGTTCCAAAGACAATGGTGTGGATGAAATTGTGGAACAAAGCAAGAAAAATGATGCTCTTGACGTGGATGGAAGTATGCAGCAAAGAAAGGATGATGCTGTTCAATCAAATAGAGAACCATCTGTTGAGAAACAATCAGATGGAATTGATAACAGGGTACAGGCAGCTCCAACAATCCATGCTGAGATGAAAGGGACTGGAATTTCTAATACTGATGGGGTGCAAAAACGAAGCCTGATGGATAGGAATCCAACTGCTCATACTTTCGAGGTAATTTTAACTTGTCTTTCTTCTTTTTTTCTGCATCATGCTTGTAGTGTGTTCGAGTCCCACAGGATTGAGTTATCCATCACCATGGGTGGGAGGAAAGACACTATCTGCCACTGGGGATTGGAATCGTTGACCCCTTGAGAAGGCCTCGAGTGCCTTTGCCCAACCAAGCTAGTGGGCATCACTTTTTCACCTTTTTATTCAAAACAATCTATGTTGATTTTTTTTTCCTGTGGCATGATTGCATAGATAACTTAATTCGGCTAGAAGTTTGGTGTTTATTTCATCATCCCTTATTCCTGTTTTTGTTCACTAGTTACTTAATTTGCTTTTTCTTTCTTTTTCAATCCAATTTGATATTGGAATATTTGCTTTTTTTCTAGCCTAACTGAAAAAAAGGATTGGTGCAGTACATGCAATTATAATAAGTTGAAATATAGTTCAAGTTTAATCTTCATTGGGTTCAGTTATAATTACTGTTTTAGATATTTAAATGATAGGGACTCATTAGCAACTGTTTCAGTTTTTCATGTTACATAAAGCAAGTAACAGAAATTGAAATTTTGATTTGGATGCAGTAAATTAAAACAAGTTTGGTAATCATATTTGAGTGGTGTGGAACACTTGGAGTTGCACTGATTTCTTTCATCGGAATTTTCCTTTTGGGTTGTTCTTCTTTCTAAGATTTCTTTTTTATCTGGAGGCAAAGTTTTTTGCTTGTAATTTTAAATCTCCAGAAAATGTTACATCCTATGATCAGACTTCTGAAATGTTAACGAAGAGGTCTTCTCAGATCACCTCATAATTTGGATTTCTGCTTTTAAAGACATGAAATAAACAAAATTGACATTAAGGCTTAAGAGGCAGTGAGTTTTAAATTGTTTTTAGGATATGTCAAGTATGGCACTAGATTTGTGTTAGAAATTTATTTGGAAGAGAAATTATTGGCTTCATGACACCAGTATAATTTTTTCATCAGAAAGAATCCTAGGTGGTGACAATAATTTCAGATAGAAAGGTTACATCATGGAGGGAAACATAAACTATGATATGTAAATCTGATGCAGATTTGTTTGTATCTATTTTATATCGTTGTTAAATGGTTTGTTTTGCAAACAAACAACATGAGCAGAGTTAATGTGTCCCCTACATGTCTGTTTTTGGAAAGTTTAATTATTTAATTGAATAGAATTAGGTCGATACATGAAGAAAGCAAAGTCTGAATGATCCTACTAAACATGTGCATTGCGATAATTTAGTTTTGTTATAGGGAGTTGAGTGTTACTTCGATGTAGAATAATTTTTGAGGTGTTTCAGGAACATATAATCCATTGTTAATAAGGGTACAATCAGCTCAAGTTTCAGGTGCCCATATGGCAGAGATAGGCTAGAGAAGACAAGGAAGTTATAGAGAAAGACCTTACTTTACTAAAGGCTTGTGGATTTTGATTGCACTTAACAGTGGAAATGAATGTGAATCAATGTTACATGGTATTTACTTTCAGTTAGAACTTAAATCTTATCTTGGCTACCTAATGTTCTTGTCGCTTTAAATTTGAATGCGTGCAATAAATGATAAGAATCACCATTAGTAGTAAATATTGACTTAACCATTTTATTATTATTTTTCATCAAATTACACATTTGCCTGACATGAAATAACCAAAATGATTCTAGTTGTGCCCTGCTTCTGAAGTGGCTCCTCCTACACATAAAAGAGAGTAGAGATTTAAATATTTAGCCAAAGAAATAAGTGTCAAGCAATGATTTTTGGTTCAGACTTGGTTTTAGGTGATGTGCATACTTGATATTAGGTGCTTAAAGTGGTATAAAGGTTGGTCCTTTTCTAACATCTAAACCAATGTGATCATTATGTTTATTAGTTGCTGCCAACAAAAAATTGGAACATGTTAAATAGAGTTGCAACATGTCTTAGTTGGTCCTCTGAGATCTAAACCAATGTGATCATTATTTCATTAGTAGCTGCCAATAAAAAGTTGCAACATGTAGAATAAAGTAACTGATTAGGTACATAGGGTTGGAAAGGAAGATGAACTGAGTAATACAAGTGGCTGGTTCGATCTCAGTTGAATGAATTAAGAGCTCTAGTTTGTATTATCTCCTTTTAAATGTATTTAATGAATGGTTGGGACCACTTAGAGAAATCTGTGGTAATAGGTCATATGACTTGTAAGATCTTTCATTCTTACAACTTCAGATTATGACACTTTTATTTGCAAGCGGTGAGATTATTTGTCCAAAAAATCGACTTGGTCATGTTTAACTTGGTATGTTATATAGTTTTCTTTTCCTTGTTTGCATTTCTATTTTTGTAAGATAATAACAGTAACATCTTCTCTTTGTAGTGGGGGGAGGATCCAATAGAGTCCTCCTCGGACAAGTCCCCAACTGCGGAGAAAATTACCTTACCTAGTCCAAAGAGAAAGAAGACTTGTTCTCCCTTGACCATAATGGAAAACAAGAAGCTTGTTATAAGAAGGAAGCGCAAGAGATGGAGTTCACTGGAAGAAGAGACTCTGAGAAAGGCTGTACGGAAGTATGCACTTCTATGCCTTGATTAGCATCATTATATATGACTTACTGGTTACTGCATTGATAATGATTAGCATCATTATATTTTTTTTTCTCGTGCAAAAATTGGATTTACATAACCTATCTGAGATTATTGAGCTGTATATATTATTTTCATTATGAAACTGATGCACAACTTACATGATTCTCTGTTTCTTGTCGAAGGCATGGAGTGGGTAATTGGAAGTTTATATTGAGCTGCTTTTCTAAAATATTTGAAGACAGGACAGAGGTATCTATTCTCGGGCTTGTTCTATTTCATTCTTTAACATATTAAAAAAATTAGCTATTCGTCAAACAGGTTGATCTGAAGGACAAGTGGAGAAATATGACCAGGCACTAACTAATTTTCTCCTTTTTTGGTTGTATTATGGTGTCACTATCCCAGTGACTATTTTGGTATAGTAGATGAAGGTTAGTGAGACATTATCAAGACTCTTGCAACTAAATCCTCCCCCTGTTGATATTCTCTGTAATGTATGACAGTATGACTCGGTCTGGTAAAACATTGTGATATTTTGTGCTAGCAGCATTGTAATTTTTTGTGCTAGCAGCATTGTAATATAATATTTTGTGCGAGCACGCTTGGTTTGCATGGAATATATCAAGGAAGTATGTTACTAATCTCTCCAAAATATTGATATTTAAAGTCTTCTTATCTCTATAATCTGCTAGGAGGTGAATCTACGAACAAACTTTTGTTTGTGGATAATCTCTGTCAGTGAGCTTCTTGTCAAAGGTCTTGTGCTCTGTAATAATTCACTCTGTTCTGCGCATCGGAATTTGAACGAGTTTGAAGCAGCTATTTTTCTTGCTTCTTATTATTTTTGTTTGCTACCTATGCCGACAATCACACTGCAGATTCGCCAAGCTCATCTTGGTTACATGTTTTTGTCAGACGAAAAGAAAAGAAATTGCAGAGGTGTCACAAATCCTCTTTGAAACAATGATTTAAGTAAATCATTTCTGATAAGTTGTCTTGCCAGTACTTTTGGCCTCACCATAAAAATGAGGAGAAAAGTCAAATTTATATTCTCATATCCATGGCTAATTTGGTATGACCCAGAAAAGAAAAGAAAAGGATGAATTTTAGAAAGAAAATATTTTTTTGAATTTTTTGGATGATGTTTTTTTTTCATAATTATCAAAGATTATTTTTTTTCGTTTAAGTATTTTGATCCATAGTTCATGTCAAATAAAATTGATAGATCAGTAAAATCATCGTGACACGGAGTCATCGGATATAGTTAAGCTAGGTTGGATCTTGATTAAGACTTGATTATTGTTAAAATCAAATAACTATAATGTTCCAACTATAATTTAGATAAACTGACTCAAAACATAATATAAGTAATCTCATATATAAAAATATAGTTCAAATAAATATCGTTTATTATAAGAATAATAAAATAGAATGATTTCTATTTTAGTTATAAAATAGTTGAAATCTATTGAAAAATAGTTTACTATTTAAATGTTAAAAAAAAATTTTAAAAAATAAATATATTTAGGAATTATATCGGTTCAATTATAACGGACCAATCCATTGAACCGAGTTACCCGTGAGGCAGTCATCCTCGGGTTACCTCGGGGGAAGGACGAGCGTCACTCGTTGAGCGATCGTCTTCCGCAGCGCGACGAGGCGTCGGCTCGTTGGACTCCCCCCAACATCCCAATCCGCTTCTCTCTCTTCACCCTTCGTGTGCGTGCGAGGCGAGATGAATCGACCCGCCGGCCCCCTTTTTGCCCGGGGAGAAAAGGCAGCTATGGTGGCGGCGGACTTGATCCGGAGGTGCCGGGAAGGCGGTATCACGTATGGTTATCTTCTCCTCTACATTGCCTTGTCCAGCGGCCAGATCTTCTTCAACAAGGTCACTCCCCCTCTCATTGCTTCGCTCTCGTATAATTATGAGATCTCGTTTCGAGTCAAAATACCAGGGTTGCAATCTTCTTACTCTTTAATGTGTTTTCGTTCTTGTAGAATTCTGAATCCGTGCTGTTCTTCGGATGTATTTTTCAATCCTAGACTTACTTTAGGGCATACGAGCAAGATCGTGATGCCAAGGTGTTGATTCCCAGAGGTCGTTTATTTTGTTCCTTTAGATGTGCGCCTCGAGAAAAGTCAACAAGTGGTTGGTGGTGGAGATCTAGATCTTTAATGCTTGGTAACGTAGGCATTTGGTAGCATTAACCACATGCGAATTTTTATTAGGATTAACATAAATACTAGCACAGCCTCATCGGTGTATGATATGTTTACACGTTAAGGACCACTCTTTGATGCTTGGTAACGTAGGCATTTGGTAATTGGCAGCATTAACCAAACGTGAATTTTTATTGGAACTAACATAAATACTAGCTAACCTCATCTTACATGAAGCGTATGATATGATTAAAGGTTAATCTTAAGGTCCACTTACCCTGGTGAACTTGGCACACTGAAAGATGTAACCATCATGAGATTTCTTTTAGAATCGTTTATTTGGAATTGAAAACAGCCTTTGTTCTAGAAAAGTGATGATGATTTAAGGTGCAAAGAGGATTCAAGTGGCTTACAAATTTAAATTTACTTTGTCTTGCTTTAGCAGGCTTAAAAATTAGGAACTCAAACGTGTCCTGCCCTAAATGATGAATGCTGATAGGAGCAACCAATAGAATTCTTTTGTTTGTAGGTGCAATTTTCAAGATGGGTTTCTCAAGTTTGCGGTGGACCAAAATTCCATGTAGATGTTTTGAAGAGGTAATAGCAATAATGATAATAAAGTCGTAAGTCCCAACTATTTGGCGTCGGCAGTGATTGAAAAAGGCGCTCGGGCGCTCGCCTAGGTGCTCGGGCGAGGCGAGGCGAGTCCCGAGTGCTTTGCTAATGTCCCAGGCGGCGCGCTTCAAACAGGCGCCGCCTGGGCGCTCGCCCGAGCCCAGGCGTTGGGCGCTCGCCCGAGCCCAGGCGCTGGGCGCTTCGGGCGAGCGCCTGGGTAAACCAAGTGACCGAACCAGGATTTTAGGTCTGGTTCGGTCCTGGTTCGGTTGTTAGTTGGTTCAATCGAACCAACTAAACCGATATAACCCTTACCCAACCCTAACCCGCTGCTGCTGCCGCTGCCACTCCCGATCCCGATCTCGCTGCTTGTCGCTCCTGCTCCCGCTGCCGCTGTCGCTGCTCGCGCCTCCCACGAGCCTTCCCGCTACTCGCGCCTCCCGCTCCCTTTCCCTTTCCCGCTGCCGCTGCCGCTGCCGCCGCTCTGTCACGGACAAACTTCTAAACAAGATGTTAGATGTAATGCTTATGTGTGTCCGTGTCTTTTGGCATGTTCATACCTTGTACAACATGTAAAGGGGCGGCCGAAGGCTTAATAGTCCCATTTTAGTTGGGTTGGTGGCCTCTTTAGGCTTGTAAATAAAGGTTGTGTCATGTGGACACGCGTGAGAGCTTTTCGGTCTGTAATGGACCATTTTACCCTTTGTTGTGCCACTGTTCAGAGCTTGTAAAGTCTGTTTGTAATTTGCATTGTCTATGAAGTGTTTTTCGGAGATGTTTGCTTGTGGATCCCGATTGAGGCGTTCTCTCTAACCCGTTCTCTCTTTTGGTGGTCCTAAGGGACAATGGGAGGCTTCGGGGAGGCTGACCTTTGCG
Organism: Musa acuminata AAA Group; assembly: GCF_036884655.1. NCBI lineage: Eukaryota > Viridiplantae > Streptophyta > Magnoliopsida > Zingiberales > Musaceae > Musa > Musa acuminata. The sequence goes on from NC_088335.1 coordinate 49,121,275, forward strand.
GATGGACACGCAAGGGTGCCACACGACTTAGGCAAAACCAGCTAAGTCCGTGTCATATGGTATCAGAGCGGGACAAGCACTCATAGAAACACTTGACATGCAAACGTGGGGGACCTAGCGGGGCTGCATGGAGGGCAGTCAGCAACGCGCGACCGTTTGAGGAAAAACAGGCATGGAGATGTAGGGAAAAGAGTCGCTCAGAGGAGCGGGCATCTAACATTGGCATTCAGAGGAATGGCCAACCCTTCGCGCAAGAGGCACCACGAGAACAGGCAAGCTTGGAAGAATGCGGAGCGCACAAAGGTTGGGATGGCTGAGTTTGAGCTACGGCTCAACGTTGACAACTTTACTTGATGGTGCTCAAGGCAAGCGAGGCGCTTGGCAAAGGACGAGACCATGCAAAGTGGAATGAGTTGCTCAGCGATCGAAAGAGTTGTGCAAAGCTCACAGAGGTGAGGGGAATTGCTAACTCGAAGAATTCGGTACTCATGCATGGGCTTGTATACGGACGATGGAATGTTCGTGGCCATCCCAAGGCGGTCGAGACTCGGCGCCATGGAGCATTGAAACTTTCTCTTCGGCATGCGAAGGATACATCCGGAGGAGGCTGAAGTGTGCAACGAGTTCAGCATGTTGCTAGGCCTTGAGGGGTGCAGCGGTGGCTGTATTGACGTGGAGGCGCAATCTAGCAAGTGCGTTTGCAAGAGGCAGAACAATGCACAGTTTGTTCAGCAGATCGGAGTAGTCCAAGGGGATGGTGGTCTCCGAAACGAAGAGAGATGTTGCTCCAACGGGACAGTTATCCAGGAGGGATAAGTCTTGGCTCTCCAGAGGGAGAATCATGTGAGATGGACTTCACATGTTGAGGAGGAGTACCTCACAAACAACAACTCCACGAAGCTCAATGGACCGAGCAAGCAGCGAGGAGTTGTTGCATGATCTCGCTCAAGAGAATGCATTGGTGGATGCATTGCGAGATCAAGTGGGGGAGCGACCTAAAGCAACTTAAATGAAGGCACACTTGGAGTCGATGTAGAGATCGGACTTAAGGGAGGGCTGACCCGTGGAATGGTGGGCTCGAGGGCCACCATCGACTCAATGCAAAAACGAGGAGCGGAGCAACTTGGGTGTAACTTGGCGAAGTACCCTAGCCGCATGAAGGGAGCCAGCAGAGAAGTTGGAACATGGAGCAGAAGCACAGTGCTTTCCTTAGACAAAGGTCAAAGACATAAACCCTTGCAGAGGCAAGGGTAGGATTATGTTGTTCCATGGGTCCTTCATTCTGACGGAGCGGACTCATCTTGCATGGTGCCAAAGACGAAGGGAGCTTCTGGGCACATGCACCTTATCTCGGAGGAGCATTTGATGGAGGAACTAAGGCGACTCAATTTGCGGAGGCGAAGTTGGGTTCAGAAGGCCTTAGCACGGGGCAAGAGGACGCAGAGGCGGGTACTCTTGAAGAATATGCCACAGTGTTGCCATTCGAGTTGCTATGAAGGAAGCAGTGTGCAGCGGAGATTGTACTGGTAGGGGCAGAGGCCCAGGATCCAGGCAATGGTGCACAATTTACAGTGAAGTCGGTGGACTTCGGGAGCTACTAGGCGACGGACTGTCCTAGAGCGGTGCTTCATCTAGGTGTGACCCAAGAGTGGGTGGATGAAGGTCGATTGCCAAAGGAGCGAACAAAATCGAAGGTGGAGGAGACCCTGCGATGTATTGGCAGAGGCCACACATGGAGGGTTCACAATTCGAGTTTATTCCACAAGGATCAGAATGCAATGGAGATGTCACCACGAGGCGACATGGTGCAGCGGATCGTGGTGGAACAGTTCGTGGCAATGCGATACACACGACATCGTCCCGTGAGGGATGAGATCATATGGAGGTATGATCGGGAGCTATTGGGAGCTCCGCTTTGGTGAACAACACGAAGGCAAGAAGGGCTATGGGTTCAAGGAGTGAAGGCCATGGTACCGCAGAGGCGGGTCTTCCGTGCGTGCATCGAATTGTGCATCGGATGAAAACCTTGGTCATCAGCATATGGGGGCTGTGTTCCACTAAGGGAAAAGTTCGAATGCAAGTACCAGTGAGTTCCATGGGAGGGACTTGATCATGCAGAGGTATGATCGAAGCAGCTGGAGAGTTGGACTGCTCCAGAGCTCATATTCGCTTAAGGGAGCCCGGCAAGTCAGAGGACAAGGCCGAGTAAGCGAACGTTGCTACCAAGGAAGCTAAGGAGAACAGAATCGGTGCAAACCCTACAACGTGATGGCAGAGGCCATGCATGGGAGTTGCAATCTGTCTTTCCATCGACCAAACAGTCTGCTTGGAGAACACAGAGGTGTTGAAGCAGGGGGTCGAAAGGGGCGAGGAAGCGACGACGAGTCCAGAGGGACTTAGTTACCCAAAAATCAAGCATCAGTTAGAATGGAGGTGGACTCAGAGGAGTGCCACGGAGACATCTCTACTGATTGTGAAGAAAAGGGATGCAGATGCGAGGCGACGGATAGTAGGGCCATGGGCATCGCAGCGCCATGGTACCGCAGAGGCGGGACTTCCGTGCAAGTCATTGATCCCTTGCTCTCATGGAGGGAGAGCGCTTGGTCGTGAAAGGGGCCGAGGAGGTGGAGCATGCAGAGGCAATCTCCAAGTACCGAGACAAGGCTGAAGGGCAGAGGCCAAGAAACTTCGTAAGACCGGTGTCAACAAGTTTCTCATCAAGATAGCCGTAAGTGAATGACTTCGGGTCATGCAAGAGTGCACGACCAAGGAACGAAGCAAGCAGTACGTGGTGCTGTTCCTTTGCTACTCAGTGGAGTAGGCGGCAGGGTTGATGGAGAAGACGGTACAATCCCAGAGGCGACCTCATCTATCAGAGAATTACTCCAAGTTGGGGTGAAAACTTCCCGCATTCCAGAAGTTCGATGGCATTGAGAAGGTGAATCACAGTAGCTAACTCAATGCAAGGAGTGCAAACACTTCAAGTGCTTCAGAAGTGTGAGCAAAGAGCAGGCGAAGGCCAGTAACCAGCTCGATGCATGAAGTACAACCTCGAGGAGGCGGGCGAAGTCAAGTAACCTTTGCCTTCTCAACTCTTAAGAGAATGGGCGAAACCGAGTACCCCAATTCTCTTATCTATCCAGCAGAGGAGCTCTGCACAAGTTCAAAGACCCTTCGAAGATAATGGAAGACAATAGTTGTCAAATCCTCACCAACGGTGATCAGTGCTACTGAGAGTAGATTGTCCGCTTCATTTCCCAACGAAATGCCAATCGAAAGCGGAAGTGATGCGAACCTACTTGGATGTGACAACTAACTGAAAGAAGAGTCAATGAGCAGATTTTGTGGAGGAAGGACCCAAAACTTCAGAAGTTTGCGAGATGATGCTCGTTAAAGCTCCAACAAGCATCCACCCAGTTCAAGCAGCATGTGGAATTTATGAGAGACTGGCGCAGTAAAGATGGTCTTTTCCTTCATCTGGGAGATCCGCAGGAATCAATGAGGATCAACACAACTCAGCCAACCCCACACCAGAGTCAGAGTCATTGGCGAGTTGAAGCAGCATGGCGGATCAAAGGTTCGACTACTCAAAAACAGCAGCGGAGAGCAGCTGGGAGCCAGGAGGCGCATTGCAGCTGGAGCAGAAGATTGAAGACTCAGCAAAGGCGAAGAGTTGCAGTGTTCACAAAGGTTTCGATGAGGACGTCGAAGAGATAAGTGGGGGAGAATGTCACGGACAAACTTCTAAACAAGATGTTAGATGTAATGCTTATGTGTGTCCGTGTCTTTTGGCATGTTCATGCCTTGTACAGCATGTAAAGGGGCGGCCGAAGGCTTAATAGTCCTATTTTAGTTGGGTTGGTGGCCTCTTTAGGCTTGTAAATAAAGGTTGTGTCATGTGGACACGCGTGAGAGCTTTTCGGTCTGTAATGGACCATTTTACCCTTTGTTGTGCCACTGTTCAGAGCTTGTAAAGTCTGTTTGTAATTTGCATTGTCTATGAAGTGTTTTTCGGAGATGTTTGCTTGTGGATCCCGATTGAGGCGTTCTCTCTAACCCGTTCTCTCTTTTGGTGGTCCTAAGGGACAATGGGAGGCTTCGGGGAGGCTGACCTTTGCGGACGGACACGCAAGGGTGCCGCACGACTTAGGCAAAACCAGCTAAGTCCGTGTCAGCTCGCTGCTGCTTCTTCGTTTCTCCGTCAGGCTTAGTATACAGTATACTCTTAATATTAAGTTTATTTGAATTTTGAAATGATTAATTTTCAATACTGTTAATAGATTAATAATATATTTTGAAACTTTTTGTTAATGTGAAACTTTTTGAATTTTGAATTTTATATTGTTAATGTAAACTGTTAATAGATTAATAATATATTTTGAATTTTGAAACTTTTTGTTAATGTGACATTGTGATTTTGTATCTTAGATTTTCTTAATTTAATAGCATATTTTTATTTAAAATTTTAAATAATTATATTTATTAATTATATTATATATTTTTATATTTTAGCGTCTCGTTTCGCTCGGGCGAGCGCCTAGCGCCTCGGGCGTTTTTGGACCTTGGCGCTTAGCACTTTTTAAATCACTGGGCGTTGGATATATGAATCTTTTGCCATCATTGGGATCCGTAAAAAGTCATGTTTAGCTAAGTTTAGAATACTTAAGTCTTTATTTATAGTTTCTATTAAAGTGTTTTTATATCTTCCTTTACCTTTTCTCGTACCACTAATCGGAGGTCTCCTAAGCATATGCCCATGCTATCTTAAATTATTTTCTCTCTTCTTATCTTTTTTAGTAACTCCACATATCCATCACAACATGCTCATCTCAACAACATAAATTTTTTTGTATATGTTATTTTTAAACTACTTAATACTCAAATCTATAAAGCATTGTTGGTCTTACGATTGTCTTATAAAGATTTTATTTTAATCTCCAAAGTATTTGATGATCACATAAGACTCCTGATGCCTCTCACCATTTTAACCAACCTGTTTTTATTTTATAAATAATATCTGCATCGATCTCTTTATCTTGTTGAATAATTGATTTAAGATATCTAAATATTTTACTTAAAGAGATTTTTTGTCCATTCAACTTAATCATATTCTTCTGCTTATTTCTAGAGTTACTAAATTTGTATTTTATATATTTAGGTTTAGTCCTATTTAATCTAAAACCTTTAGCTTCTAAAGCTTGTTTCCATAGCCCAAGTTTATAAGTAATTCCACTTTGACTTTGAAGCTTATAATTAATTCCACTTAGGCTCTGTTACTTGAAGAGGCAATAAGCCAAAATTTCTCAAGACTGAAGTTGTGTTATTCTATGTAATTGAGTGTTGTGTAGACACATAAAGTAGATATCTCGATCCATTTGGATAAGCTTTTCTTTGTATGATTCTTTGACTGCACAATTACTATAAACTAAAGTGATTGTTTGCTCTTTGTAAGCACGATTAATTTAAGTGATGGGTTGTGATCGTTTTCTGTATGTATCATGTTTATATTAAGTGCTGAATTATTGTTCCTGTGCCTAAACATATAAATTTCTGATGCCATTGCTCAAAGAGATCTAATCTGATGCAGAGGATCACACATAAAAGATTGGCCAAGTATGAAAATTAATGCACCTTTCACCTTTTACTCAGTGAAATAGTTGTTATTAACTTTGAATAATCGAATTCAAATTTATAAAAATTAGTGAAACTGGATGCTCTTTCCTGTAGCCTTATAGGTAATTGCAACTTTTTTTGGTTATTTCTAATTAATTTTGTCACTGATCTATCAGTGACTATGTAGCACAATTTTTTTTAAAAACTTTGATTTTACATGGCTAATATGCTTCATTAATGGTGCAGTGGGTCTTATCCTCTAAACAGATCAATTTCCCCTATCCAGTTGCATTGACTTTACTTCACATGCTTTTCTCCTCTGTATTATGCTTTCTACTCACCAAAGTCTTTAAGGTACTTGTTCTTTTGAGCAATACAAATTTTTTTCTGAAATACATTTGCTTGTTGCATAAATATGTGGTTCTTATTGACCATTATTTAATTATTATTCGTTTATATTTTTTCTATTTTCAAGGTATTTTTTTATTTGTTTATCAGATTATAAAGATTGAAGGGGGAATTTATTCAGAAATGTGAGTAATCAACTATGCTTATCTTTTCAATGTTTACCATGCATTTTGTCGCCCTCTGACTTTCTGTCTTATTCCATTAATCTTTCAGACATCATGCAAGTACATTTGCACCTATTTTGAGATTCATTATAAAATTAGAGGGATCAATTAGCTGTTACATTAATAACATATCCGTTACATTGATGGAATATCTTAGGTTCTCTAAAAAATATATTTACTGTGTCTTGCATAAATGCATAGTATGTATAAGTTACTTTTGCAATATTTGGCTCTGTAAAACCGATGTCTGTGTTGAAAAGGATACCATATTTAGAGAAAAAGGATCTGTTAATGGGGAGAAGTTGAGGCAGGTTTGAATAAGCAAAAATTCTTTCAAGATGGTTGTACATCTTTAGAGGGAGAAAGCAGGGTGTAAGACCACAGTACCAAGTTGGATAGATACCAGAATATACCACTGGATGCACCATAATTTGAATAATGGTTTTTTCCAATTGCAAACTGGGCTCTGATCTCATATTTCATTTTTGGGACTCACTGGATTCTGAATCCTCAGATATATCACATCAGTCATGCCAATTGGTGCCATGTTCGCAATGACTCTTTGGCTGGGAAATAGTGCCTACCTCTACATATCTGTTGCATTCGCCCAAATGTTGAAAGCTACCAGTAAGCTCTAAATTTTTTTCTCACTTTATCGTGTTCTAAACTCTAAACAAACCCTATTGGTGATTTGTTGTTAAAATGGATGCCAATAATGTTTTTTCTTTTGAATTTTGCAGTGCCTGTTGCTGTGTTTTTTCTTGGAGCAGCTGTAGGCCTTGAAGCTTTTAGTTGTAGAATGTTTACTATCATGTCTGTGATTAGTGTTGGAGTAGTTGTGGCTTCATATGGGGAGATTAGCATCAGTTGGATTGGTGTGGTTTATCAGATGGGTGGTGTAGTTGGTGAAGCTTTAAGACTAATCTTCATTGAAATCTTTGTCAAGAAAAAGGGTGTTCGATTGAATTCAATATCTATGATGTACTATGTTAGTCCCTGCAGGTAGTATTGGACTATTCATGTTCCAGTTTCTGGTTTAAAATCCTTCTTCCATGGAGTAATGATGTTTATTTGCTTTTCACAGTGCTTTGTGCCTGTTTGTTCCATGGATATTCTTGGAGAAACCAAAAATGGATTCTAGTGGGCCCTGGAACTTCCCACCAATAATTTTGGGTCTTAACTGTCTTTGTACATTTGCACTCAATCTGTCAGTTTTCCTTGTGATTACCCGCACAAGTGCTCTGACGATTCGTGTTGCTGGAGTTGTCAGGGACTGGGTTGTGGTTTTACTATCAGCTTTGATATTTTCTGATTCAAAGCTGACAATCATCAACCTGATTGGTTATGGTATAGGTATGTAGTAAACATCTGCTTTTGATGTGTTCACTTTTCCTAGTACTCTTTTTTGTTGCTTCCAGAGTCAAAAGGTTTGGTGATACTCTTTGTTGGTATATCATATTATTTATGGTTTAGTCTTTTTTAAATTAGCATTTGTAAGTACCTGTTATTTTTGTTTCTTCCTTCTTTTTTTTTTGCTGGAAAGCCTAGTTTGAGATATGGATTTCTTCAAGAAGTGGGTTTATCTTTTGTTATGAGAGCTTAATTTTGCTGACTGTTGTGTTTCTCTCTTTCAACAATTGGGTGGTAATGCTACTTGATTCCAGAATGCTGTAGGATCTAATGATTGCCCCGCAAAGTAGTTTGATAGTTGAGTCGGCTATGTTTTATTGGTTATATCTATGTTTAAGAAATTAGTGAATATTTTTTGCAGTGTCTTGATCATTTTTTTTTATCTGCAGCTATTTCAGGTATTGTGGCATACAACAATCACAAGTTGAAAAATGAAGCATCTGAGATAAAATCAGTGGTTAATGTTGACACTGATGATCAAGGAAAATCCCAAGATGATCAGGCAGCCTTGATCCCGCTAAAGGAAAATACATAAAGGTGATTTCCATGATTTCTGGGGTGAGACTAGAAATCAGATGATGGATCACTTTCTGCTTTGTCTTATATTCGATAGAATTCTCAGAAATGGGAATATGCTTATTTTGACTGTAAAACAGGACAAATAATAGTTTATCAGTGAGAAGCCGTCTTAGCTCGACAGCTCTTTTCCATGGTCAAATATTTTGGAATTGTTTCATGGCATGATCGTTGAGAACTTGAAAGTTTGGCACTCTGGTATAAGTTGGTGACGGTGTGACAAGCAAGTAGCCAAAATTAAGATATCATTGCCTCCAGATTCTGATTGCAGTTTTAAGACTGGTGGGTTTGCGTGTACATGTATGATATAAACTTACATTAGAGTTGTTTCCCCACCTCCAGCTGAACAGTTTATTCTTAATTAAATTCTTTTGTTCCATGTTGTTCCAGGATCAATTGCTTGTGTTCAACAGGTTTGGTCAGTTGAAATTGGATTGGCTTGATTTTTAGTATTCCTAAGTTTTTTTAAGGGGAATTAATCAGAACTAACACAAATTGCTGGCATGCTACTGATGCTGCCATGTTTGAGGATATCATTCCATCGTTTTATTTCTTCTTCGTTATAAAAATTTAATATAATAAAAATAAGAGGAGAATCACTTTTTGACCACTAACGTCAACACTCAAAAATCTTTTTTGATCTCGTTCTTCGTGCAAGTGAAATTGTATTCACTTTAAAGGTACCTTAAGTAATCCTACGCACATGAGCTCGAACAATATCGAGTTGATCAAGATATCAATAACTTCTTCTCATAATATTATTTTAGTGATAGAAGAATGAGTCGATGTCATATAAGCGTTCATCTATTGACCCTTTCAATGAACGCTCAGCAAAGCTCCTGACTCATAATACTTTCACTTGGTGGGCAACAACCACTCTTTTCGCATATGAGCATATCCATCTCGATGCAGACACTAATACAATACTGACATCTATTCAATGACCCGGGTCTCTTACCCTCAAGAATGATCCCAAGCCACCTGCTTGTTCTTATCGAGATGTTTTTAAATCTCACTTGATAAGTGCAAATGCTAACAAGTACGATATAGGTCGTTGTTTCGCTTTTGTCCTAGTTAACCCAATAGGTAGTGCCACTAGCTCAATCATCATCACCGACTCCAGTGCAATCGGCATTGACACCTATCGAGGTTTCTCAACCCGACGTGGTGTCGACATTCCAGAAGTGCCCGAGACTCATTAAACTATCAGTCGTGAGGGCACTTCAATCCCTAATCATAGAATTCAATGGATTGTAGCACTACTCTACCCTACCTTAATCTGAGGCCCACTTGACAGAGTTGATAGAGGATTTCCTATAGATCTAACTATTACTGATGGATCGACGTTTGGAAGAGATGCAATGAGAGTTCCAATAATCAAAAGAGGAAGCACTAGTCAACCCCACCTCAGGTCGATCATCATTCACTTGGAAAATCCAAGAAGAATCGACTCTAATAAACTTTCACCTCTCATCCTTAGAGGCATTTGATGATAATGCTGACCTGATAAAGCATATTATAGATTTTCGTGCCTAAATAACATTGTACGGTACTTGAGATACTTTGATGTGCCGCACCTTCCTGAGCACGTTAAAAGGCCCAACACGAGAATGGTATACCCGTCTAAGTCGTTATAAAAAAATAAAATAAAAAATTATTTTCAAGATATACTTGTTGCAAGATATATAGGTGTTTCAGGAAAGAAAGTTTCGATTAAGTCTCTACATGTTAATGTTTGGCACTCAACATCTTTATAAAAACTTTAACAAAAAATGTTTCATTTAATTATAGGCAAAATGATAATTATTCCAAGATAGATGGCAAAATTAAATGAGAATTGAGCTCATTCATATTCTTGACCCAACTCATCAAGCTCTGTTTCCAACCCGAACCCATGTAGCTTCGACAGCTCTGTCAACCCTTCCAACACCCAGTAGATCTTCCATGTCTGCGAATGTCGTGTGTCTGACGACAAGAACTCGACCACTTCAGAGTCCACTTCGATGGAGCTACCTCCCGGTGTCTTCTCTGTGCTCTGCTCCCTCGCAATCCGCTTCATCCTCGCAACATCCTTCCATCTCCCCGCAGCTCCGTATATGTTCGAGAGCACGACGTAATTCGCAGCATCTCCTGGCGCAAGCCTCGCCAGCCGATCCATGGCGAGCTCGGCCACGGCGACGTCCCTGTGAACCTGGCACGCACCGAGCAGGGCATTCCAGATAACGCAGTCCGGTTCCACCGGCATCCTCCTGATGAACTCCACTGCCTCGGTGAGCAGCCCTGCTCGGCTGAGAAGGTCCACCATGCACCCGTAGTGCTCCATCCATGGAACAAGATTGTAGTCCTCGGACATCGACCGGAAGTGCATCAGCCCGTCATCGACCAGGCCGATGTGCACACAGGCGGACAGTGCTCCGACGAATGTGATGCCGTCCGGTCTCTCCCCGACGCGCTTCATCTGATGGAACAGCTGCAGTGCATCCGCTCCTCGTCCGTGCATCGCCAACCCTGCGATCATGGAGTTCCAAGTTACCAGGTCCTTCCTCTGCATGGCATCGAACACGTCCACGGCGTCGTCGATGCAGCCGCACTTTGCGTACATGTCGATGAGTCCATTGCTGACGCAAACGCTGGTGTTCAACCCGTTGGCCTTGGCGTAAACATGAATCCGTCTTCCCCGGTGGAGCGCCCCCAGTTTCGAGCACGCCGACAGAACAGTCGCAAGAGTGGCTTCGTTGGGCTTGACGTCGTGCGCCCGAAGAATGCGGTCGAAAACCTCCAAGACCTTGTGGTACTGGGCGTCGTGAGCGTATCCTCCGATGAGCCCGTTCCACGAGAACACATTTCTTTCAGGCATCTCCTTGAAGATACGCTCGCAGGTGTCGAGGTCTCCGGCGTCGGCGTAACCGAGTAAGATGTTGTTCCAAACAATGGCGTCCCGATCTGGCATGGAAGCAAAGAGCTCCGTGGCCGCGGCCATGTCCCCGCGCCTCGTGTATCCCGAGATGATGGTGTTCCAGAGGACCACGTCGCGGTCCGTGCTCTGATCGAAGAGGCTTCTGGCGGAACCGAGATCACCGTTCGAGAGGTAGGCCGCGACGATGGCGGTCCATGCGACCACGTTCTTCGCTGGCATCGAGGAGAACACCTTCCGCGCCCAGCCGATCGCTCCCACGCTCGAATACATGTCGATCAACGCGGGAACCGCGAAGTCATTCCCTTCGAACCCACTCTTGATCGCCAGGCCGTGCGCTTGCTCGCCCTCCTCCGTCGCACGGACCGCGGTGCAGGACTTGATGACGAGCGGGAACGTGTACCGGTTCGGCCGCACGTCCCTCCTCCTCATCCGGCGAAACAAGGCCATCGTGTCCCTGTGAAGCCCGGCCCCATTGTATCCTTTGAACATCACGTTGTGGAGGACGGTCTTTGGCTGGGAAATTTGGTCGAACGCCTGGCGTGCGAGCTTGGGGTTTCCACATCGGAAGGAGGCGGCGACAACTCGGGGGGCAAGGAAGGGGTTATGGTGGAGGCCATGGACGACGACATGAGCCTGGATCTGGAGGAGCAGCTGCGGCCTTCTGCATGTCTCCAAGAGAGAGACGAGGCGTTCTTCGATGAGCCTGTGAGAGGGGGTTGGAGGAAACTTGCCTATTTTCTCGGAGGAGCGGTCAATATATTTGGGTTGGGCGGAGGGAAACAGTGACGAAGGTCGTTAATGTCTTAGTCTCGTGCGTTCGCTGCCTTCATCCCACGGTACGGGATTAAGTCAAATCTTTCCGCATTGGTTGACTTTTAATTTATCACATGAGTTGGAACATATCTAGTCACATGGATTGATTGTACGTAATCACATGAGTTAGATCGTACATAATAATCACATGGATTGAGTCGATCTAGTTTGATAAATCAATTTAACTTAAGTCAGACCCTAATTAGAATTATCTTATCAAATTATATTTTAAAAATTATATTATTATTATTATTACTTGTATGCTAAACTTAAATTTTGAGGAAGTAGAATATATTTTATATGACAGGAAACACAATTTATTTCTAATTAATTTATTTTATATGCATAAATGAATCAAATTGTCCCTTTGTTGCGCCAACTTAGATTGCCTCCATCTCGTTGGATCATTGATCTCCTATAAATACTGGTATAAAACGGCTTTATCAGATATAATTTTGTGGAAGCAGTTGTAATTCTCTCTCTCTCACAAAGGCTTCCTAATTTTCTTTCAGTTCTAGTTTTTAAGTCATTCAATTCAAGACTTGAAGAAAGCTTGAAAGTTCACAGAAAAGGATTAAGATTACAACTTGGAAGAGAAAATAAACTCTACCAATCGGTTGTTTTAGATTTGCATAGTAATTATGCAGCACTTGAACTATACAAATAACTTCTTTTCTCTTCTCTTTGCAGAAAAAATACTATGTATATTGGCTCAGCTCTTCGTGCTGGCACAACACTTGAATTCATGCAAGACCCTAACAAGTTTATGAAGCAAACCTTTCATCAAGGCGAAGGAAATCAATAGACATGGGAAATACAATCAGATCATAGGTTGAGTTTGGATTTGTAAAACACTCACACGAGGCATTTATATACAATCCTATAACAGACGTGCCATGAAAGCTTTTACTAGTAAATCCAAGAGAGACATACACTTCTTCTTCTTCTTCTTCTTCTTCTTCTTCTTCTTCTTTTTCCCTTATTCTTTGTTCTAAGGAACCTCATAAGCCCCCAAGCCTCCTCAGCAGATGCCAACTGGATTTTCTTTGCCCTTGATTTCATCCTCGGGTTGAAGTGGTTCATCGAGTCCTTTGGACATCTGATGGTCCCAGAACTTCTTCTTGGCCCATGCGATGGCTTCGTCTATGGCGGCAGCTCCCTCTTTCCCTCCCATGCCATGCCCATTGATCTCTATCACATACGAGCTCTCTGCTGCTTCTCTATGCCCTTCCACTCCTCTGTCTGCTTTGGATAACACCGGGTCGAGGAAGACAGAAGATATCACAGAGGAGGGGGAATCTGCATCTGAATTGTCGCACCCCGTAGGCTCATCTTGGCTGCGACGGAAGCTGGCTTCGAGGCTGATGGTCTCCGGTGGCGAGAAGCAGCAGGAGAAGCTGATATGAGACCTCTGTCGAAGTAGCTCGCTTGAGCTGTGGTCTCTCTTCTTACAGTCTCTAGAATCCAGGTATGGATCTCTAGAATCCAGGTATGGATCCATGCCAGGAGTCCTGTGGCTGTTCCATTCCTCTCTGGAATTTGTCGACGGGGAAGAAACATACCGCCTGGATGGGATCGTGATTGGCCTGAAGCACAGCATAATTCACCAAAACATCAGAAAGAATGTTTCAGACAACTTCAATGGGTTCAAACTCCAGGACCAACAGAGCACCAAAGGCAATTGAGTACGGTAAAGTTCATCTGCTTGCACTTGCTACATGAGATCACTCTTTTGGGTTCCAACTCTAGAAAGAAAACCACTGCTTGCATAACATCATTAAGCGTGGAAGGTCATGATTTCATTCATCTGTAAAGTGTAATAACCATGATGATGTTGTTCTTGATAATGCTTACTGAGTGAGCTTTTACTTTTCCAGCAAACATAGAGCAAAAGATAATGCATTTCCATCATTGGTAACAGTTAACGATGAAGTCCTTATCTTGTTATTCAGAATCTATATTCTTTCAATGTGATGTTAGATAATGTTTAGGTATGATAAATTTCGAATGCGCTCCCCCGCAAGCTATCTAGTTTGGTGGCATTGTGCGTCCGTAACAGTAATGGGTGCACTCACTGACATCATGACATGGCATCATTCTCCAAAGATCACAGAAATGAAAATTTTAGGATAAATATAAAATAATTTGATGCATATATCCCCAATGATAATAAAAACTTTAAAGTACAGAAATTTTCAAAATTACATTGAGGCAACTTCCTTAATGAAATGTTTTTCATGTATAATCCTTTAAGATCAAGATATCATATATACATATGCCCATTAACTAGAGTCAACAATTAAGGCCATATAAAACATAAAATGATTGAACCTTGTAGTTTACCATGAATTTACTCTTTCTTAAGTCTAAATGATTAAGATACAAGCCATCAAAACAGCCTCTTTATTCAATTTACAATGATAAGACTATGTATAGCACTAAGTTATCCTCTTTATTCCTATCCATCCCACACTATCATCAGCCACCTACTCAACAAAATGTAAGGGCCTAATTCGAAATTTATGTTATGATTTGCTATATTTAAACGGATCCTAAATGCCTATTATCCTCAATTAGAAGGGAATTTTTGGTAGTTCATTAATTTCTCAAAAAATGTAAACCATTTGTAGTTTCATTGGTTATTCAAGAAATTACATGTAGGTCATTTGAAAGATAAGTGATTTGGCCTTTCCTTGAAGAAAAAATATCTATTTTTTGATATATTTTCGTTTATTTTTCACCAAAATTTTCATTTGCATGTATTGGGTTATTATACATGAAAAAGATGTGAAAAAAAAGGCAAAAAGAAGTATTAAAAAAAAGACCCAAAAAAAATTTATCATTATTTTCTTTTCTTTGGGTTGCTTTTTTTTTTTTGTTTCTAATTTGGTCTATCTCTACAACAAGGGGTTGAGATTGAACGGTACCTGAGCTTAGAAGCGAAGGAAGAGAGCACGGCGTCCTCCGCCATCGACGCCGCCATCCGGATGGGAGGGCTCATGTCCTCAGAGCTGAGGACCGAAGATGACGACTTGGACCTCGACTTCCGACCTCGGCCGCCTCCCTCCGACCCGAATATGTCGTCGTAGAACCCCTCCTCCGTCCTCACCAGCCCCGCCCGCGGCAGCGCCCCGAACGCCGGCACGCCCCGCCCGGCCGCCGCCCGCGGGATCCCTCGCGGCCGCTCCGCCGGACGGAAGAGCTCGTCGTAGAAGGAAACCGACCGGGGATCGGCCGGCGCATGGAGCTCGCCCGAGAAGCGGCGGAGCAGGACGGTCCGCGGCGGACCACCGAAGACGTCGCGGAAGTCGTCGGGGCCCAGGGGGGCGCCATCGCCAGCTCCGGAATCACCCCAGCGGCCCCGCCGCCCCCTCGCCTCCTCGGTGGAGCGCCGGCGGGGGAGAATGGATCCGATGGAGACCCGCCACGATTCGTCCATGTCGCCGCGAGATCGCTCGGTTGGTATTCGACGCGGGCGGTGGGCGAGCATT